>NW_027551571.1:14482380-14630692 GCF_008692635.1 Crocuta crocuta
GGGGGGGGGGGGGAATTAAGTGTGTCCTGTGTGACTCCCTGGGAGAGGACTCAGCACCCTCAAGAAAAACAGTTTCCCTTACACCTGGTTTTACCCAGACTTTGCCCCATGTGCCTTTCCTTTTGCTAAGCTTGCTTGGCATCCTGTTGTTCTAATAAACCACAGCTGGGAGTACAACTATATGCTGAGTTCTGTAAGTTGTCTTAGTGAATCATTGAGCCTAGGGGTGGCTTTGGAATTCCTGACCCATCTGCAGATGCTCTAATCTGGGCCTGGCCAGCCTTCTCATTTCCAGTATGCTACTCTCTATCTTACCTCCACATGCCTGCCATATTAGCTGCCTGGTACCTGAATTTGTTACACTTTCTCATGCCTTCATGTTTAGAAAGCCCTTCTTTTCCTCTCTTGGCCTGTCTAACTTCTGTGCAACTATCAAGACTCAGCTTATTTTGGTTATCCATTGCTGTGGAACAAACCATCCCAAAGCATAGTGGCTTAAGACAGTAACAATTTATTATTTCTCAGGATTCTGTAGGTCAACTTAGGCAGTTCTTCTACTTCCCATGGTGTTGGCTCCAGTGTTAGGAAAGAAGGTTCAAATAGCCCCACCCACAAAGCTGGCAGTTGGTGTTGCCCGCCAGCTGGAGCTCAGCTGAGACTGTTGGTCAGGAGTCCAGTTCTCTTCCATATGGGTTTGTCCACATGGTGGATTGAGTGTCCCGAAAACATGGCAGCCAGGTTCCAAGAAGAAGCATTCCAAAAGAGCAAGCCTCCATGTATATTTACATACCAAGCAGCAACCTGCATCATTCTTGCTGATGACCCATTGGCTTCATCTAGTCACATGGCCAAATTCAGACTCCTCATGGCTGGGGACCACACAAGCAGATAAATACTAGGGGTGTGGTTCATAGAAGGCCACCAAAGTGCCAACATACAACTTAGTTCAAGCTTTCTCTGAACTCCTCAGGCCCCTCCCTTGTGCCCACTTGTAGCATTTACCACACTACACTGACTGTTGTACTGTATGGCCACTCACGTTTATGGACTGGAGCTCCTTTGAGAGCAGGCATTCTATCTGATTCCTCCTGTGTCCCACTGGTGGCACCAAGTATGTTTGCAGAATAAATGATTGAATGAGAGTGGCGTCTGCCATTACTTCACATCTGCCAGAATCAAGCCCTGCCTCTGCCTCATAGAGACATTAGAAGTTCAACAGCTGTAAGATGCCACGTGTGCAGGTCCCTAAGCACCAAAAAGTACAATACTGTGATCCTGGCACTCAGGAGGCAACTAACACATGTTAGTGGAATTAATGAAGGAGTGAAGGAGTGATTGAACTTTGTAGACGTATCACTGAGATTTCCATAATATAAATGGATCAACTTCTTTCTTCAGTGTACATTGTGACAGAGCTGAGTAGCAATCACAACTCCACATTTCAAAGATGAAGCAGTTCCAAGAGAGTTGTCTAAAAGAGAGATTTTCCCATGCTCTCCTTTTTTTAAAAAGTGTATTTATTTATTTTGAGAGAGAGAGAAGGAGGGAGGGAGCATGAGCAAGGGAGGGGCAGAGAGAGAGGAGAGACAGAATCCCAGGCAGGCTCCATGTTCTCAGGGTAGAGCCCGATGCAGGGGTTGATCTCATGAACCCTGAGATTGTGACCTGAGCCAAAATCAAGGGTTGGATTCTTAACCAACTGAGCCATCCAAGCACCCCTCCATGCTCTCCTTTCTGATTGAGGACCTTCAAGAGGAACAGCTTTGTTTGTGGAGCCATGTCCCTCCCACCTGTATGGCTGGAGTGGAAGCAGAGGCCCAGGGATGGCGAGATGAAACATCCATCACTGCCTCCTCACGATTGTGTTGTCTGCTGGCCCAGAGTCTGGTTCTGAGCAGTGGCTCCTAATATAAGCTCTGTCTCCTGCTATAAATAGCCGCAGGCACATCTTCATTAGAGCCACATTGAAGGGTGGAAATCCATTGTGAACTGAACTCCTCCCTATTGCAAAATTCTGACATCATAAGATAATACAAGAAGTGAATCATCTCTGTATAAATACTTTGATTAGATCATTTGCTTTCAAGACTGGTAACAAGGAAGAGAAAATACTTGGTGTTATTGCCTTCTGGATTAACACAGAAGGGTAACATTCCCTCCTCCCCCAACTGAATGCTAATCCCCCCTCAGATGTGAGAAAAATTTATTCTTCTTTTAAAAAAAATTTTAATGGTTATTTATTTTTATGAGAGAGATAGAATACAAGCAGGGGAGGGACAGAGAGAGAGGGAAACACACAATCTGAAACAACCTCCTCTGAGCTGTCAGCACAGAGCCCTATGTGGGGTTTGAACCCACAGACCGTGAGATCATTACCTGAGCTGGTCAGATGATGCTTAACCAACTGAGCCACCAAGGTGCTCCTAGAATAACTTATTCTTTTTTTAAAAAATTTTTATGTCTTTATTTTATTTTGAGAGAGAGAGACAGAGTGTGAGTGGGGGGAGGAGCAGAGAGAGAGGGAGACATGGAAGCTGAAGCAGGCTCCAGGCTCTGAGGCTATTAGCACAGAGCCTGATGCAGGGCTTAAACTCACAAACCATGAGACCATGACCTAAGCTGAAGGCAAATGCTTAACCCACTGAACCACCCAAGTGCCCCTAGAGTAACTTATTGTTATGTAAAATCATATTTCCCTAGATTTCATGCTTTGGCATATTTTATCTTTTGGAACTCAGTTTAAGCAGTGCAAAGAAAAGGTCTTGGATAATAAAATTAAATAAAAACGAGTTTTTGCTTTATCATTTTTTTTCACTTTATGAAAGGATTAATGATATTATCTTCTATAGATGAGCCTCTTTGATTCATTAAAAATGAAATGAAAAAAATTTTTTTTAATGTTTTATTTATTTCTAGGATAGAGAGAGAGAGACAGCGTGAGCAGGGGAGGGTCAGAGAGAGAGGGAGTCACAGACTGAAACAGGCTCCAGGCTCTGAGCTGGCAGTCAGCACAGAGCCCGACGCGGGGCTCAAACCCACGAACCGTGAGATCATGACCCAAGTGAAAGTCGGACGCTTAACCGACTAAGCCACCCAGGCGCCCCTAAAAATGAAATTTTTGAACTAATCACAAACTGGTTCTGCTGGCTAAATCTAGCCTTCTTTGCTTGTGCCTTTTTTGGGCAATGCAGTAGTTTGCTTTTCAATTCTGGACTTTGATAACTTAGATACAGCGTGTTCTCCAGGTCCCCCCCAGGTCCCACCACTGCCCAGTGTCTTACACGCGGTTATGTGACCTGCAGGGCCCTTGTGGACACCTGAGTTTCCAGTCTTGCAGTTCTACATCTCATGGGGAAACTGAGCCAGGAAGGAAGGTCTGCCCCAAGCTGAGCAGCTAGGAACTGGGAGCCCCATAAAGCAGGTCTCCAGCCTCCCGGTGTGAGGCCTCCCTTCCTGTGGCTTGCTGCATCTCCACACCACTTTCCCGTAGCTTTTGCTAAAGTAACAAACGAATGTGCCATCCCAGCATAGGCCACAGGACTGGCAAGCATTTGCCAGGATAGATTTTGTCATGAGCGCAAGTTCTCGTGACCTTTCTGCCCTCCCATCCTCAGGGCGAGGCAAACCTCAGCTGCTGTTACTATCAGGCAAATCTCATGCATAGAAGGAGGAACACTTTTCTGCTTGTGCCTGTTGCTACTTCCCCCTTCTCATCAAATGGCTCTGATTGGAAACTTCTGCACAACAGCTCCACAGTCAATGTTTGACCAATGGGTCAAAGGGGCATCTCTTTCTTCTGGAAAAATCCTACTTGGTAGTCAAGGCCCTGCTCAAATGTGACTTCCCGTGTGAGGTCACCTCCGCCTGTCATTTAGGTATTAGTGTTATCGCGACCGCCAGTGGGGGTGTGGGAGTGTCTTTACATGTTGGTTTTATGTCCTACTTATCTTTTGTGTTCTTACTTCCCCTTCTCTATTCCTCTCCTCATCTGTGTTTGTTGAATTGAATTGAGAGGATTGAGGATTGATAAGAGTTCTAGAGAATAATCTACAGCCTCTATTTTACTACCAAAATTGGAAAAGGACTAGATGTGGATTCTCTTTATTGGAAAGGAAAATATGTCACTATGCAGAAAGGCCAAACAGTTCTACTGTTCAAGAAAACATGTCCCAGTGTTGGGATGAGAGTTGGACACATTAGGGAGGGGGCTGCTGATTTAGGAGGGTAGATGAAAGGCATTGGGTTGCCTGGCCTAGAGAGCAGTGACGGAAAGAGGGACAGGGAGGCTCCAGATTGTCCCATCCACAGTGTTCAGCTGATTGTCTGGGCCCTATGAAATGAAACCCAGCAGTGAGTTTAGCACAAATAAAAGGGAAGCATACCCTTGGGAAGATTAGCAGGCTTCAGGGAGCTCATACAAAAGGGACTCCCTGAGGTGATGCATGAAGGAGTAGCTAGGGAGCCACACGGACTTGTAGGCATTTGAGCAGTGCTGTCCAATTGAGTATAACGTGAGTCACACGTGTCATTTACAATTTTCTATGGGGCCCTTGGGTGCTCAGTTGGTTAAGCGTCCAACTTTAGCTCAGGACATGGTCTCACGGTTTGCAAGTTCGAGCCTCGCACCAGCCCTGTGCTGACAGCTCAGAGCCTGGAGCCTGCCTCCGATTCTGTGTCTCCCCCTCTCTCTGCCCCTCCATCACTTGCGCTCTGTCTCTCTCTCAAAAATAAATAAACATTAAAAAAATTTACAGGTGCCTGGGTGGCTCAGTCAGTTGGGTATCTGACTCTTGGTTTCAGCTCAAGTCATGGTTTGTGAGATCCACTCTGAATCGGGCTCCATGCTGACAGCGTGGGGCCTGCTTGGGATTCTCTCTCCCCCTGACCCAAAATAAATAAATAAATAAATAAACTTACATAAAACTTTAAAGTGTTCTAGCTGTCACATGAAAAAACCATAAAAAGGGGCGCCTGAGTGGCTCAGTCGGTTAAGCGACCGACTTCAGCTCAGGTCATGATCTCACAGTTGGTGAGTTTGAGCCCCATATCAGGCTCTGTGCTAACAGCTAAGAGCCTGGAGCCTGCTTCGGATTCTGTGTCTCCCTCTCTCTCTGACCCTCCCCTGGTCATGCTGTCTCTCTCTCAGGAATAAATAAAACATTTAAAAAAAAGAAAAAAAAACATAAAAAGAAGTAAATTAATGTGAATTATATATCCAAGTATATCCAACATATTAAATCTAATGTATTTAAAAATATATTCACTATTATCTAAAATGTTATTTCAATATGTAATTAATGTCAAAATTATTAATGGACTGTTTTACATATTTTTCAGTCTAAGACTTCAAATTCTAGTTTTTATTTTATAGTTACAGGCAATCTTAATTTGGGTACTAAATTTTCATTGAAAATACCCAACCTGTATTTAGAGTTTAAAAATTTCCAGTAGGAAAAAGTAGAATCACATAATTAAGTTGTTTTAAACATATGTAACAGTTTTCCCAATAGCTGAGTTAAATATCGGTTTTTATTTTTTTATTTTTTTATGGTCCATATCAGAAATCACTTAATTCTTTCTTTTTCCATTATTATTGAGATATAATTGACATAAAACATTGGGTAAGTTTTAGGTGTACAAGTTTAAAGTGTTGATATGATATAGTTACATATTGCAAAATGATTACCACCATAGCTGAAGTTTTAAGTAACACCTCCTTCAAGTCACATAATTACCATTTCTTTTTTGTGGTAAAAACATTTGTTTTCTACTCTCTTAGCAACTTTCAAGTATCAATACAGTATTTTTAACTACAATTACCACATGCATTAGATGCCTAGGACTTACTGATCTTGTAACTGAAAGTTTGTGCTCTTTGATCAACATCCACCCATTTCCTCCACCCTGAATATCAGTTTTTCAATTTCAATTTCAATTAATTAAAATCAGATAACATTAAAAACTTAGCTTTTCAGCAGCATGAACAGCATTTCAAGTGTTCAACAGTCACATGTGGCTAGTGGCTACTGGATTGGACTGTGCCGTTTTAGGGTGATTAGGAGCTGGCCCATTGCCCATTGCTTACTCCCCTTGACCTGGCCCTGGGCTGGACAGACAGGTGTCTTATGAGAGTTCAATGTCCACATTCTGAAGTTTAAAAGTTTAGCTATGGTGATTCTGTGAGCCCAGGCTTCCCTGTGCTCGGCCTGGGTCGCACTGGGTCACAATCCCAGGGTGGGAGAGGAGTGTTTTATCTGCTGTTTCTCATAGCTGGAGACCTCAGAAACCAGCTTGAAGACTCAGCTCTGTAACTCGTGGCTGAACGTGCTCAAATGGACCAGAGAGAACCCCTTTGGTTTTCCCGCATTGCAATAGCATGGGTAGTTCTAGAAGAACCTTTGTCTTTCCAGAGCTCATTGCACTGAGATGGAAGGTTGACAAGTTTTCTAGAGACTTTAAGCTACTCCTTAAATTGGAAAAAAAACGAAATCAGCAGCTGTCAGGAATGTCAGTGGTATTGTTGCTTTCCAGTAAATGCTTATTGGTAAATACATTTTATACTTTTAATTATACTGGAATATCCAATTGCTTTCTTAACTAAGGGGAAAAAAGAAGATGGTTTTGTGGTTAAAGTTGTTTTACATTTCTATGTATTACATTTTAAGACAAAAGAGGTCCATTTTAATGTAAATTAGCAAGATTCCATAGCTTTATATCTCTTCCTTCGAATCTCTTTTAAAGCTTGTTTTAAGTTTATTTTTAAGTGTGTGTGTGTGTGTGTGTGTGTGTGTGTGTGTGTGTGTGTGTGTGTGTGTGTGTGACACACACACACACACACACATGGCCAGAGGGGGCAAAGAGAAAGAGAATCCCAAGCAGGCTCTGAGCACTCTGTGGAGCTTGACGTGGGGTTCCATTCCATGAACCATGAGATCATTACCCTCTTGGAATCTCTTTTAGAAGTTACTAGTTATGGGGCGCCTGGGTGGCTCAGTTGTTGAAGTGACCCACTCTTGATTTCGGCTTGGGTCACGATTCTAGGATTGTGGGGTTGAGTCTCATGTGGGAATCAGTGGCATGGAACTCCATGCTGAGCATGGAGCCTGCCTAAGATTCTCTCTCTTTCTCCATCTGCGTCTTTTCCCCTCTCTCCCTCTCCCCTGCTCACACATGCACATTTTCTTTCCTGTTCTGTAAAATTTTAAAAAAGAAGAAGTTACTATTTAGGAAGGAAATAATTTCTTATTTTACATTAAAAAGGTTTTTTTTTTTATTTGTTTTAGAGAAAGAGAGCGTGTGCGCGAGCAGGGAGAGGGGAAGAGGGAGAGAGAGAACATTAAGCAGGCTTCATGCTCAGCACAGAGTCGGCCATAGCTTGCAATCCCAGGACCCTGGGGTCATGACCTAAGCCAAAATCAGGAGTCCGATGCTCCACTGACTGAGCTACCCAGCCACCCCATGAAAGGAATTAATTTCTTAGGTGTATATGACAATAGCTAACATGTGTATTTAAATATATATATGATAAATTCCTGAAGAATCTACTTGTAAAACACATACCATAGATATACACATATATAGTACTATATACACATATGTAGGGGTTTTTTCCCTTAAAAAAAACAAAACCTCATTAAGATTGCCACAAGGTGGCACTAAAATCTAATGAACATTCATTCCAGTCTCTGGTCTCGCCTGAGAGCAGTTAGGTGGTGATTTAAAGGATGTGTAGGAAATGCTGGACAAAAAAGGAAACCAAACAAATTAAACTGAAGATTGGAGATAGATCAACATCTCGCTTTGTCTGAGGGGCAAGTTCCTTCTCTCACTGGTGTAGGTAGCTGCCATGCAGTGAATCTATATGTTAATAAAGCTAATTTTTAAAATGATTTCTTCTTGTGGAGGAATCCCTGCCCTTGCCAGTCAGTGGGAGTGTCCCGATGAAGAGAGAAGGGAGGCAAGGGGGCGGGGAGGTTGGGAGGGGCCAGTTTGACACATCACCTAGTTTGGAAAAGTTTATCCTGTGAATGGTGGACTCTTTGAGGTAGCCAGTCTCCCCAGAGTTTGTCAGCGTCTCCAGGCCATAAAAATGAATACCATGAGGAGGAGTAGCAGCAGCGCAGGGATTTTTCTTTTTGTTGACTTTGGCATATTTACCAACTGAATATTTTTAGAAATTATTGCGATATTGAAATTCAGGCTTGGAACACTCAAATATTATGTCTGAGAATCAGGAAATGAGTGAATTGAATCCTTCTTCCTGATTCTTTGTATTTCAGTTTTTGAAAAAATACATGGTACAAAGTTTTAATTGTTTGATATTTTCTTAATATTTGAAGCTTAAGGACAGAGCCAAGATTCCCAAGCTATATTAAGACAAAGAAAAGCCATGTTAACAATACAGCTATAAAAGGTTTTGATTAAAGAAGAAAAATTAAGAGTTTTTAGCAGCCAAAAGAAAGAAAGAAGAAAAGAAAGAAAGAAAGAAGAAAAAAATTGCAGATGGGAGCCCTAAACCAATGATCCAAAAAGCCCCTTCGTTGCTCTCATGGGATCTCACTGAGGAAAAATTATTTACTTGTTGACAACTTAGTTCCTTAAATCTGAAAAACAAACAATGGAGCTTATCTAGTATGAGGGAAGCCATTTTGGACATTTGAATAATGTTCTCTATGGGACAGGCTCTAGGGGTTAGGACACTACTGTCTTACTTGACTTGTTATATCTGTGGTGTTCATGTGGAGTCCCAGACGTCAACACATGAATCATATGAGAAAAGACCACAGCTTAGTGACAGCTGGCTGCATGGGTTCAGTTGGATGGTTGTTAAAGGAGAGTCTGGAATCTGAGGTAGGAGATCCCCAGAAAGTTCTGAGTATTTAGGTGAATTCTCAATGGTCATTTAGTGATTCTTGCACAGGGTCAGGCATTGGGCTAGGTCTTCAAGATGCTGAGATGAGATAGAATCCTGGCTCTCTACCAGCTCCCAGTCTGGTCTTTGTCATGATGTGTGGGTCTCTCCTTTGCTAAAAAACCCAATAAGCATCCCACTGCCTCTAATATGCCCCAATCTGTGTAGTTGGTACTTTAGCCCTCCATGATTGGCCTCAACCGAAGTTCCAACTCTCTCTCTCCATCAAGTGCAGTCACACTAAGCTATTCCCTGTTCTTAGAGTCTGTCTTACTCATTCCCACCTGCTTTTTTAAGGCTCTGCCTCCTTCCTGGGAAGCCCTCCCTCTGTTCCCACCCCTCTCTCTTCTGTCCCGTGAAAATTCTTTGCCTTGGGTCCTTCTAGATCAGTTTGGGAAAAATGAATCAAGGCCTGGTATGTAGGAGGAGACCTAGGACCCTCCCAGACACTAATTTGCTGTGTCCTCACCTGCAAGTGCCCTGTCCCCACCTCTCTGTCCCCTGCGTCAGGCCTCATTCTCTTCTTGCCTAATGGGGTGGGAGGTTGTCGGATTTCATGGTACCATTTACTTCAGACAGTTAGTCCTCAGCCTT
Source organism: Crocuta crocuta (assembly GCF_008692635.1). NCBI lineage: Eukaryota > Metazoa > Chordata > Mammalia > Carnivora > Hyaenidae > Crocuta > Crocuta crocuta. The sequence continues at coordinate 14,491,886 of NW_027551571.1, forward strand.
ACTACCAGGATCTCAATCATGCAAACCCTGGCCGAGGTTGCCTTTTGCTGCCTGGTAACTTCCTCCAAGTGGACATGAAATCCTGCGCCCAGCCTCAGTCTTCTTTTTTCACGGTCTCTCCTTCCTCTAATCCTCAACTAGAGATAGGGGTGTGTGTGTGTGTGTGGTGTGTGTGGTGGGGCAGGAAGAGAGTAGGCTATAGGACTAAGATAAGATAGGGTAAGAGCTAGAAGCTAGGCCCAGGACCACCCAGCTCACAGTCAGCTCTCGGCCTCACTGGGTCCAAACTCACTGGGTCCAAATCTAGAATCACACTCGGCAGAGTACCCGGGCTGGAGAGTTGGGAGGGGCGGACAAGGTGAGACAAGGGGCCTGTTGTAAGAGAAAAAAACCCCAAAAAACCATGCTTGGTAACAAACGTGTGTGTATGTGTGTGTGTGAGCGCGTGTTTATTTAAAAACAAAACCGCTTAAAGGAGCCGCTCCCTCCCCCACAGGTCGGGCCACCGCTGGGAGTTTGCAAGGAAGCGGGACAATTTTGAGTGGGAGGGAGTCGCCAACGCCCCACAAAGTGCTGCCTCCCTCGGATCCGCTCGCCCAGGCCCCGCAGGCTCCCGGCAGCCAGCTCCGGGCCCTGGCTGGCTGCGCACAAGACGCGGGAGAGAGGGGGGCGATCCCTGGTGCGGCCAGAGCCCCGCAGCGACAGCGGAGGCGCTGACTCCCCAGTCGCCGCCTCTCCCAGCCCCGCGGCCTGGGCCGTCAATCACACTCGGCCAGCCCCGCCCCTGGGCTGCAGCGGATGGCCAATCAGAGCCAAGCTCCGCAGCGATGAGCTCAGTCGGCTCGCTTCCCATTGGGCGGCTATATTAAGAAAGTGGCCGAACTCTTTAAATAGCGGGCGCTAGGGCCGCAGCCCGCATCTGCCGCCGCAGTCTGGCTGTAGTCGCTGCTCTCCGGTACCACGCGCCAGACCTATAGAAACTGAGAAAGGGACTAGGCCGGCTCCGCGGCTCGAGTCACCGTTTGCGCACAAAGAACCGACCCCGGGCCCGGGGCGAGAAGAGCGGCCGCCGCCCCGGAGCAGCGCGGAGACCCACGGCGCGCCCTATGCCCCCGCGCCCCCACCGCGGCAGCCTGAGCGCACCGAGAGAACGCGCCACCGCGGGGCCCGGGTGCAGCTAGCGACCCTCGCCCCCAGCGCGCAGCCCGAGGTGAGCGGTGAGCGGCGAGCGGGACGGCAGCGAGGCGTTCGCGGGCCCCCTCCTGCTGCCCGGGCCCGGCCCGCTCATGGCGGCCATCCGCAAGAAGCTGGTGGTGGTGGGCGACGGCGCGTGCGGAAAGACGTGCCTGCTGATCGTGTTCAGTAAGGACGAGTTCCCCGAGGTGTACGTGCCCACCGTCTTCGAGAACTATGTGGCCGACATCGAGGTGGACGGCAAGCAGGTGGAGCTGGCGCTGTGGGACACGGCGGGCCAGGAGGACTACGATCGCCTGCGGCCGCTCTCCTACCCAGACACCGACGTGATCCTCATGTGCTTCTCAGTGGACAGCCCCGATTCGCTGGAGAACATCCCCGAGAAGTGGGTGCCCGAGGTGAAGCACTTCTGCCCCAACGTGCCCATCATCCTGGTGGCCAACAAGAAAGACCTGCGCAGCGACGAGCACGTCCGCACAGAGCTGGCCCGCATGAAGCAGGAACCCGTGCGCACGGATGACGGCCGCGCCATGGCGGTGCGCATCCAAGCCTACGACTACCTCGAGTGCTCCGCCAAGACCAAGGAGGGCGTGCGCGAGGTCTTCGAGACCGCCACGCGCGCCGCGCTGCAGAAGCGCTACGGCTCCCAGAACGGCTGCATCAACTGCTGCAAGGTGCTATGAGGGCCGCGCCCGCCCTGCCTGCCCCTGCCGGCGCGGCTCCCCCTCTCGGGCCCGACCCCACCCCCTTCCACACCGAGCCCGGAGAAGGGGAGACCTGCGCCCCCCCAAGGACCCCACCGGACTGCCTGACGTGTCTGCCTTTCGGGCCGGCAGCTGTGACCCGGCGGCTCTGGAATCCGCGTGGGAGGCACCGAGCGCCCCCTTTCCAGTGTCTGTGCTTCGGGCTGTGTTGCTCAGGCCCGGGCGCCCCCCTGAGTGCCAAGGGTCCCCTGAGCACCCCTTTCTGAAGAGCCGAGCCTCTTCAGAGTGTGTGGCTGTGTGTTTGTGGGATCCCCCCCGCCCCACTTTCACCCACTCCCCGCCTCTGATCCCCGAAGAAGAGCTTGGCGCTGGGGTGCAGCCGCGCCCCATCAGATGTGCGCCCGGAACCAGCGAGCGCTTGCTATCCCTTGTCTGTAACATAGACCGTGGGAACTGCGGGAGGGGAGGGCTGGGGAGGATGGGATGTTATATACAAATAGATATAATTTTATTTTCGAAGGTAGGATGGTGTTATTTAATGGTGGTGGTGGGTGGAGTGACAAGGCGCCAGAACAGCTCCGGCCCACCTTGGGTCGGGCGCCCATCCAAGCATGAACAGGACTTGGCCATCTTTCCAACCCCTGGGGAAGACTTTTGCAACAGCCTTGGGGCTGAGCGGACACAGCTTCCAGATTCACGTCTCCTGCGGGCCAGCCCCAGGCGAACCCCCTCACTGGCCCTGGGCTGGAGGAGGGAGAGAGGGCTTTGGGTCGTTTTTTTTGCCATAAGCGAACTTTGTGCCTGTCATACAAGTGGAAATTGTTCAGTCCAAGAAACTGATGTTATTTGATTTATTTAAAAGCTAAAAGTTGTTGGGGTTTTTTTGAAAGAATTCTTTGCACAATTGTTTTATTGTTTGACACTTAATGCACTTGTCATTTGCATAAGACAGTAGCATTCTGACCACCCTTGTACGCTGTAACCTCATCTACTTCTGATGTTTTTTTTTTCAAGATGATGATGACTTTTAAAAAACAAGAGGAAAAAGAAACCACTAATTTTTGTTTTAGTTTTCTTGAAAAAAAAAATGGCAACACTGTTTTGCGATTTTATTTGTGCAGGTATGCGCACTCTTTTGATAAAAGGGCAGTAACAAGTATTGGGACCTANTTTTTTTTCACAAGGCAGTCTTTAAAGCTATGTGAAATTTTCTCTGCATCTCTGTACAGAGAATGAACCTACCCCTAGTCTCTCTTTTCTCCCCCTCCCTTCCCCACCCAGTGGTACTTCTACTAAATTGTTGTCTTGTTTTTTTATTTTTTAAATAAACTGACAAATGACAAAGTGGTGAGCTTATGATGTTTACATAAAAGTTCTATAAGCTGTGTATACAGTTTTTTAATGTAAAATATTAAAAAGACTATGATGATGACATTTATAAAATGGCTCCTGTGATTTAATAGTGTGTGAGGCAAGGAGAGACTTCTGCTAGGCAAGATCCTTCTTGTCACCACCTTTTCCCTCATGGTGCTTGCAGTAAATGGGGCTGAAACCCCTTTGGGTAGGGTGTTGGTTGGCCATGGGAGACCAGTTACTCCTGTCCCCATCCCAGAGGAAGATGAGGGGGGGACCCAGGCACACAGTTCCAAAGTCTGACCTAATGCATATTGTCTGTCTTTAAAACACCGTGTCTAAGTCTATGGGGTCTTTGCTTCTTACTCTACGTTGTCATTCGTGCATTTTAAATTAGGTAACATTTTTGTGTATGTCACAGGTGTGGGGCCGAGGTCTATGCCTAGGGGGCTGGTTAATGGGTTTCCGTCACATCCTCAAGGGGTTCCACAGTACCCCAGATTGTAGGTTGTCACCTTTTGAGCTGGAGCTCCTGGGTGGAAGGGGAGATCCCAAATCAGGACCGGAGTCTTCTATCATCGAACTTTCTAACTTTTGTCTCAGTGTGTGTTTATGCAGAACCTAGGATGCTTTATTCTAAGTGCAGATAATGGCCACATCACGGACAGAACACAGGATGTTTGGGGTGGCTGTGATGTAAAGTTGGGGGCGGCCACATTTTGAGATGGAGTCAGGATGAGCTCTAATTTCAGACACTTAGCCAACTGCAGGGGGTCTCAGAACCAGCCAGGTAGGGCGGAGCGATACTTGGAGACCACATTAAAATCCTGCTCCAGGCATGGTGGCTCAAACTTGCCAGCTCTCAGCAGCTTCTAGGGAATGGGGCTGGTAGTGTTCCCCTCTCCCAACTACCTAAAATATGCGGGTTTTGTTTTTGGAATCAGCACTTTCTGGCTTTCCAGCACTTAACCTGCTCTCCCTATCTCCCCGCACACCCTGGGCAGAGACCAAGGAATTTCCTTTTGAAGTCATTTGCTTGAAAGCTCGAGGCTTCTGTTCCCTGTCTTTCCAGACACCCAGGGGCTTTTGTGGTGTGAGGCAAAGCTGGTCGCTGGTGACCTTTCACCCACTTAAACGTGTCCAGAACAGGGCCTCCTGCACAGCCAGGCCCATAGGCCAACAGAGGGGAATTGTCAGGGCTTCCCAAGTGCAGAGTGGGAGATGGTCCACCCAGGCTGGCTTCTTCTGTGAGCCCCTGCCTCCCCCTTTCCTTGACCCCCCAGCTCCACTCACCTCCCAGAGTCTACTTTTTCTTTTTTGCTTAAAGACAAAACTTCCCATTGAAAAACAAAATGTTGATTTGCAGGTTTTCCAGCTAGCAAATCCTTCTGTACCAGGGAGTGCAGGACTCTGTGGAGAAGAGCTCAGACTTGGGCTCAATGCCCAGGACTCAGCTTTGTAAGCAGCCAAGAGCCCAGAGACCCACCCAGCCCTCTGAAAGGGCCTTTTCCGAGTCTCCTGACTGCTCAAATCTGCCTGGTACCTATAGCTGTCTGGTTTCTTTAATTTTTTTTTATTATTATTTTTTATTTTGGGAAGACAACCACCCAGATGACGCATGGCAGCCTGAGTTATGCTCGTTTTAAAATGCATGGCATTTAATAATCCTGCCGGAACACACTCTTCTTGCTGCATTAGGGTCCAACTGGAAAGTATAAAGATGAATTTCTGTAGGCTGGAAAATCAATTAGGAAAAAGAGGTAAAACATCTGGTGTTACTCTTAGGATATGAAAATTCATTTTGCACATTTAAAATAAATGTGCTGAGTTCATTTAATTGCCTGTTGAGCTGTTTTGTAAAGAGAATAGAGGGGCGTTTCATTGATCCTGGGCATTTCATAGCAAGGGGCATTGGCTTGGGTTCTCATTTAATCGTAATTTTAAACCAATCTGGATGGTATTTCTAAGTTGTTTTTCACATGTGTGTACATCTTTTTCAGTGTACTTAGAATGGTGGTTTTCAAACCTAAGCATGCATCAGAATCACATGGAGGGCTGGTTAAAACACAGATGGCTAGGCCTAGCCCCCCGAGTTTCTGACCTAGTGGGCCCGAGGTGGGGCCCCAAAATTTGAATTTCCAGCAAGGTCCTAAGTGATGCTGATGCTGTGGGTCTGGGGGCCCGCAGTTTGAGAACCACCGACTCAGAATAAGGGAGAGTCCTTGTCAATGCACAGAGGAGGCAAGTCATTTGGTAGGAAAGTAGCTGGAATTCCTCAGACTTAGGCGGTTGCTCCTCTCAGTCTCAACTTCCTTACCCCAGAGAGTCCAGCATTTTCTGAGGGCTTCCCTTCTGAGACGAACCACATGTAACCCCTATCTTCTCTACATTCTTGTGCAAAGGGGGGGTTTCAATGCCCTTCTAGAGATTTATTTCTGTCACTTCTGAATTCAGAAGGCAACAGCTCCCTGTAATTCATCCAGCACTGGCACCTACTTTGTCGGCTCTGCTGAGATGAGAGATACAAAAGCAAATAGGGCAAGGTCCTTGCTCTGGTGGGCAGGGCAGTTCCGGGAATGCATTCACAAAGACTCTGAATACAGCATGTTCAAATAGAGGCATTAGGCCCAGGGCACAACCGGAGCCTGGGAAGTTGGGGAGGGCTTCTTGGAGGAGGGGACATTTGAACGGAGTCTTAAAGCAGGATGGAATGATGTGTAGGTGGGAGATACAGCTTCTTTGTATTACTGTAGGGCTGGGCCTCTGGAGAAAAAAGCTCTGTTGGGTGAAAACCTCCTTCTACTTTTAGGCACTCTGGCATATATTTCTCAGTCAAGAAAAATGATGTTACCCAACCAAGTCAAACACAGCCTCTCCTCTGCCTTCCCTGTCCACACACAGGCCAGGAGAGAAGGCTGGTGATGATGACAGTTACACTGTTTTCTCTGTGCCTTCCAGGGAGGCGGGGCAGATACAGGGACTAGCTTTGTGGTCACTGTGCTCCTGGGGAACATGCATCCTGAGCTCAAGGAGGCTGGAATAGCACAAAGGGACCTTGTACTCCGGCCCACTGGGGGACAGTCCCTTACCACTTTACTTGGTCCATCTTCTGGCTGGAGGGGGAACCTGAGCACTCAGGCTGTCCCTCATGCCCCAAGTCTCAGCAGCCCCTTTTCTGGCCTGAGAGATAAGAGCCTGGAGGACCCAGTTCATTCCTTCCTGCCCATTCTTTTAGCCATAAGTGTTTCCTGTTTGTTGAAAGGACTCTGTGCCTAGAATCATGCCAGGATCTTGGGGCCCTGTAGACAAATAAGCAAGTATCTTCTGTCCCCTCATAGGGCTTTCCATCTAGTTAGTGTGTCTGAAAGATGTAATAATAATGATGATGATGAGAGATAATATTTATTGGCTTGGCATCAGGCCCTATTCTAAGCCCTTCATCTGTATCATTTTGTTTAGTTTCTGTATTAGTTATCTGTTGTTGCATAACAGATCATCTCAAAACTTAGTGGCTAAGAACAGCATTTATTATCTCACGATTTTTGTGAGTCAGGAATCCAGATACAGTTTAGCTGGGTCCTCTGGCTCAGGATCTCTGCTAAAACTCTAATCAAGGTACTGGCTGGGGCTGGATTCTTCTCAAGGCTCCCCTGGGGAATCCGGCCCACTCAGTTGGTTGCTGGCAGGATTCAGTTCTCACTGGCTGAGGCTGTGTATTCAACTCCTCGCCAGCAGGCCTCTCCATAGGGCATTCACAACATGGAAACTTGCTTCATCAGTGCAAGCGAGAGAGAAGATCCAGAGAGAGAGAGAGAGAATGAGAGAGACAGAGAGAGAGAGAGTGTGTGGGCAAGACAGAGTTCCAAATCTTCTACAACCTAATCTTGGAAGTGACATCCCGTTACCTTTCCTGTATTCTATTTATTAGAAGAAAGTAACTGGGTCCACCACATACTCAGTGGGAGCATATTTCCCAAGGACAAGCATACCAGAAGGTGGGACCATGGGGGACAATTTAGGCAGCAGTACACCACAATCTCTATGGCAACTCTCGGGTAGATAGTGTTATCCTGACTTTCTGGTGGAATAACTGAGCCGTGTGAGGTTAGACAACTTGCTCATGGTCAGAAAACACATACAGATGTGAACCCAGGCAGTCTGGCTCCAGGACGACAACCTTATATATATGGTGGGAGAATGATTTGAGAAAAATCACCCTGACTGCAGTGTGGAGGATGGATTGGAACAGGAAGGCCAGAGTCAAGGAAGTCAGGCAGGCAGACTTTTTCCTGGGCTAGGTAGAGATGAGAAGGCTTGAACCAAGGCTCTGACATGGGAAGGAAAGTGCAGATTGGAAAGGCACTCAGGAGGTAGAAGGTATGGGAATCTGAGTGGGAGGCACCACGCTGACCCCTAGGATTCTAGCGTGGGTGATGTTGAGGATGCTGATGCCATTATTTAAGGCAAGAGAAAACAGACAGGCAGATTTGGAGGCAGGGCTCTGGAAGTACATGCTGAATATGATTTTATATATACTGAGTATGGGGTACCACTCATTCACCTCACCTTCCTTCTCACACTACAATCTGTGTATTTTCTGTAGAGTTGGACTAGTGTGCTGCTCAGGTCATGACAAAGGTCTCAGCCTATATGGATGAGAAAAATCTCTCCTGAAGGGAGGAGACATTCATCAGATCAACCTTCCTTGGAAGAAGCAAGTGCTGGGATAGGTCTTAGAAAATTAGGGAAGAAGGGAAGGGGATTCCTTCATCTCCCTGAGGACCTGCCCTAGGTGATTTTAAGGTCTTGCTGGGTGCAGATGGGGTATGGGGAAGGGAGAAGACTTCTGCTCTAGGTGAGTGACCAGAGTAGGCAGAGACCCTATGAAGGCCATCCACGTTCTGTGGGCATCAGGAGAAATCATACTCAATGGCCAATTGTAAGTTATACCTGGTGAATAACAAATTCCCTTCTGTTCCTTTGGAACCTTCAATAAAGTCTTGCTAAATGTTCCAGCCTGACTTAAGCTCTGTTGTGGAGATTTAAGGGAAAAATCTCATCCATGTCTGGGCAGGTGGGAGAGAGATGCAACACTTTTTTTTTAAGTTTACTTATTTATTTTTGAGAGAGAGAGAGCAAGAGAGCACAAGCATGAGTGGGAGAGGAACAGAGAGAGAGAATCCCAAGCAGGCTCTGCACTGTCAGCATGGAGCCTGATGCGGGGCTCGAACTCATGAATCATGAGATCATGACCTGAGCTGAAATCAAGAGTCAGATGCTTAACCGACTGAGCCACCCAGGCACCCCAACTGTTTTTAAAGTTTGTTTATTTTTGAGGGAGAGAATGAGCACAAGCAGGGGCAGGGCAGAGAGAGAGAGGGAGAGTTGAGAAGTTGCACTTCTGAGGGGCTCCCATTATGTGGTTTCATCTGGAATCAGAACAGGTATCCTTGGGATAAAAACACTCTGGGATAAGATTTGTGGTTGTGATGGTCAACTGTCCTTCTCTACATGGAGACTGGTTTTGTCTTTGCCAGCCACAAGTCAGGACACCTATATGGCACATAGTTGGATGGGTTTATGGGTCACCTGAGCAAAGAGGGAGCCATCAGGGCATAGGAGGCAGTGGAAGTCTTGGAGAAGGGATAAGATGCTCTGGGAAGAGTACGTAGAGGGAGAGGAGATTGTAAACTAGATCATAAGCTCCATGATGAGCCTCGAGGACACTTCTGCTCCATCCCTGCTGAGTCCCTGATGCCCAATATGGTGCTTGGCACATACTAGGACCTCAATAAGCTGCAGAATGAATGAATTAAAGAAGAGACAGAGGTTTTGGGAGCACACACTTTTAAGAGACCCAGAGAAGTGATAGAGTTTTGGAACAGATGCTGTGAGGAAAGAATGGCTGGGCTGTGTGGAGGGGCCAGCAGTCCTCAGGTGCTGGGAAAGAAGAAAGCAGGGAAATTGCTCTGTTTTGACATGAGTTACATGTGATGCAGCTGTGACAAGTAACCAAGTATTTTCATCTTGGGGGCTGAGTCGAGGGCAGTTAAGAAAGCTCTCCCAGAAGGCAGGTCTTTGGGCCCTGATGAAACCAACTGAGAGAAGATCCTTCTCTGGACTCCACAGGGTGCTTCGCCCAACAAGCTCCCTGGAGGAATACTGCCAGCGGTCCTGGGATGAGCAGGTAGGAGAGGAGCACATTTACAGGGCCCTAGGCCACCCTCCTCGGGGCCACCAGGGTGGCTGGGTGTGCGCGATTGCCGTCACTGTGGGCTGCGGGAGCTGGGTGGGTTTGGACTCTGGGTTGGGAGCTTGGCACGACTGGCCCATGTTTTCCATTTTAGAAATTGTGATCTGGAAGTTCAAGTCTAAGGGCTATGGAACCAGGCCTTTTATGACTCTATGACCTCTGTCCCCTGGCTGTCATTTGGAGCTATTTTTCTTCTCTCTTGAATCCTGAAAAGGGAAGAAACAAATGTTACCAGAAGCAAGTTTCTCATCACTTTGTTAATGATTGATTTCATTTCATTCCAGAACTTGTTTGACCTTTGGATAAACAATTGAAACCTTCTGGAGGCACCTAAAAGGAATGTAGGAATGCATTTGCTATTTAATGGTAGAAAGATTATAAATGGGACTCTGACAGAATAAAAAGTATTATTTATATGAGTGCTAACAAAAAGTAACTTGTAAAATACACATTCTTCAGCAATGGCCAAATAAGGAAAAGTGTGATATCTGGTCACATAACCAAGCTGCCTCTGTAAATGAGAAGCTCCATCTATTCATCCCCCTTCTCGAGGCTGAGCAATCTGTAGCTACAAATTTCCTCTAAGGAAGTCTAGAATTGTAGGCCAAATGGAGATCCCAACTACAGGCACAAGATAACACCACCATAAATTAGCCAGCCTGGATTCTCAGAAGGTGTGTTTAGCTGTGCCAGGGGAGAATTGTTCCAAGTTTTTACTTCATGGGTAATGGTAGAAATCACAGACTGTATAGTTGGTTACCTGCCAAATTGGAAAGAACAAATAAAGATGAACTGCAAGGAAGGCATAAACAACTGAAAGGGAAAAGGGGCGCTAATCGGGCTTAGAAAGCCGTGAGTTCTCCTGCAGGCTGAGGTGACCCAGCCTCCTTCCCTGACATGGTGACCAACTAGAAAGAAGCCTCACCAGTTAGCCCAGAAAATTCAGGAGGCTCATCACCATCGTAGAGTGGGATGTAGAAGAGGCCCAGAGATGGCCTCAGCCAGGGCCATGGACCCACCCGGGCATGTATAACCCTCTCCTCCTCAGCTGGATGTTGGAAGAGATTGAAGCTCATGGAGCTGGCCCAGGATCTCAGCAAAGATGGGCAGGAGGGGAGCCCCCTCTGTCCCATTCTGTTGTTATCTCCCCCAGGAGGACAAGGAATGTGTTTAGTGGGAAAAATCGAGGATTATAGGCAGAAGCCCCAGCTCTGCTTACACTGTCTGTGCATTTTTGGGCCAAATTACTTTCACTTTCTACTGCCTCAGGTTTTCTATTTGCAGAATGGAAATAATTTGGAAGATTAAATAAGATCAACCCAAGTATTCGGCTCAGAGCCCAGCTCATCCTAAATCCTCAATAAATCTTGGTTACCTTCCCTCTAGCGCGTTTATCTTAGCACCTTAAGCACAAAGTAGAAGTGGAATAAATTTTGCTGGATAAATGAGTGTATAATAATAACTCTTCTGTTTGTCAAGGACTTTTTCAACCGTAAGCTCCTCATCATACTCATTTTTGCAACCCCAGCATCTGGTATAGGGTCTGGTACATAGAAGGCACTTGGTGATCACTAAGTTACTGAATAATAGTTTGAGTTCAGAGGGTCCTTGGTAAACTAGGGATTCTCAGGATTGCATAGGATGAATTGCCACTCAGGAAGGAAGTACCCACTACTTGGGTCCCAGAGGATGTGGTAGCAGGAACTGAATCCCTTGAGCGCTGAGGTGAAGAGGGTCTGGGGACCAGCAGTCTTTCTTCCTCAGAGCATGGTATTCTCAGCAGGGGCTGGATGGACACCGTACCAGTCTGTTGACCCCGTACCAGTCTGTTGACCCATCGACACAGAGTGAGGAGCAGAGTGGCTGGGGCACAGAGCCAGGGAGAGCCTGCCCAGCCTCACCTCGCTGACATGGCCACAGATGGAAGGAGAGTTGGTAACTTTTACAGGTGAAGCAAGTGCCAGGAAAAACATTGACAAATCCTAAGTGATCAGGAAATGTGTGCTTGAAAGATCCAGCCGTTAGTACTGTGTGTGCAAGACCCAGGACTCAGCTGCTGCATTTGTAACCTGAGAAAGCAAGTCCCTGCCTTTTTTATGAGCTCAGCAAAAGCAGCAGACCCCACCATGGAAAGGGAAAACAAAGAAATGAGGAGACTTGATCATTTGACCATAGCGCCTCTGAGAGCAAGAGCCCAGAGCTGTGTTTCTGCAGGAATGTACCAAACGCACCACAAGTGAGCTGGTAATCGCTTTAAGTCTGGGCGAACTGGTTCTCCTGGCGCAAGGTGGGAGCCGAGCTTAATGAGTGCAGGAGTTGACTGGAGGAGAGACCTTTGTTCCAGGTTGGCTCCAGTTTTTGTTTTTGTTTTGCTTTGTTTTTACTTTCTTGTTAAATAAGAACAAAAATTGTATTGTTGGGGCAGGAGCACAGGGCAGGGGTGTGGTATGGAAACTCTCATTCAGAGGTAAACTCCCCACATTTCAGATTTTTCAAAAAGCCAACCCTGAACTTGAGTTTCTGGTAATGCCTGACCTTGACTGGATCTGGGGCAGTACCCTGGGGAGGGCTGGCTGCTGAAGGGAGACTTGGCTGGGCCACTTTGGCAGGTTTTCTCCTAGTGACTTGGAAATCGATGCCTGAATCGACTCTACTGTGCTTAATTCCAAGTTCTCGGGGGTCTGGGCCACACTCGGGGGTATGTGGCCCAGCAGCCTCCAGGTCCGGGGAGATTGTGCTGTGGCAGTCAGTGGTGGAGGGCGAGATCAGGCATGGTCACTTGGCTTACCTTGTTTGGAGGCAGAAAGTCTGATATCGAGTGTGAGCTGCAAGCAGGCATCTGGGATGGATTCCTGAGGGGGCTTTGGACTCACCCTGTCAAACCACACGAAGGTTTGTCAGGCCCCTCCTTGGCAGTGGGCCAGGGGTTAAAACGTCATTTGAGTTCAAGGAAATCTGAATTTGCCTCCCGGAGGGAGTGCACTAGCCTATCAGATCCTGGTAGTCCAGGAATTGAAGAGCTAGGGGCTCAACTGGTCAGGGCCATCAGGAATGGGGTCCAGGCCCTAAGGAAAAGCTTTTTGGGCTCTCTCTTGGACAGACATTCTAGGATCTATGGCTGGGATTTGATCCAGTTCCCATCTGGGCCTCTGGGCCTGGTAATTGGTACGGCTCCTCCTATCATCAGCAGCCCTGCACCCTGCCTGTGTGTGTGGCTGGGGTGAGATGCTAAGGCTCAGAACAGGGTGAGGAGGCGGGTTTGGGGCAAGCACAGGAGGGTGGGCTCAGGGCTCGGAGACAAGGCCATCTGAGAGCTCTTCCTCAAGGAATGGCCAGGGACTTCTCTTTTGGGATCATCTCCTGCCTTTTCTTATACACAATCCTTGTGCCTTTAAGAGATAAAGTCCATCTTGGTCCAGCTCACCCTCCCAGGTCTGTGCTGCTTGGGGCCCAGATCTGGTGGGAGGAGGAAGACATGAAGGCATACCCTCTTTTGCTTGCTTCCTAAAATGAAGCTCTTGTGCCCACCCCATCTTCCCCTTGTCTGTCACCTTACCCTGGTCTCACCAACCATTCACAGCAAGGCTGGCTGGAAAGCATCAGGACCATGCTTGGGAAATCACCCAATGGCTGTCGGGTCCATTCCACACCTGCTGTGTGTCAGGCGTGGGTGAACAGGTTGGGGGGAGGGGCGCGACAAAAGAGCAGCTGGGATCAACTCCCCATCCCTGGGAACTCTCTGCGGTAATTCTCCTTTCAACATCTGGGTATTTCGCTGAATAGAATAGGGGGCAGGGCTGCCACAATTAGAATCCTCCAGGATTTTCTTCCTGAGAATAAACATGGTGTTTGAAGGGCAGTGGTCTTCCCATTTCTTGTGAGTAGTGGCTGCTTCTCTGGGCCTTTGGGGCCTGGCTGAGTGTTGTATGTTCTGCAGGCCTCGGAGTAAATATCATTTCCTGGGGGAAGCCTTCTTTTGACCTCTCACAACTGGGTGGGACAGCCCTTCTCTGTGTTCTCCAGCTCCTTGCCTTACCCTTATCTCAACACTTATCCACTGTCTTTCTTTTTTTTTTTTTTAATTTTTTAATGTTTATTCACTGTTTGAGAGACAGAGAGAGACAGAGTGCAAGTGAGGGACGGAGAGAGAGAGAGGAAGACATAGAATCCGAAGCAGACTCCAGGCTCTGAGCTGTCAGCACAGAGCCCGACGCGAGGCTCAAACCCATGAACTGTGAGATCATGACCTGAGCGGAAGCTGGACGCTTAACCGACTGAGCCACCCAGGCACCCCTTATCCACTGTATTTTGAAAGCCACCCACGAGCCTGTGCATTCCTGAGGGCTGAGACCATGTCATCATCCTGGCTGGAACACAGAAGGTGTTCAGTGTGCTTCTGGTGAGTGACTAAGTTATTGGTCAAGTCTGTGTGGTGCCTCAAGGCAGAACCAAAAGAAGTTCAAGAGGCAGATTTTGGCTCAAAAGAAGAAAGAATACTATAGCTATCAGAACAGTCCAAAGGGTCATGAGTCAAAGGTCATGAGCTCCCTGTCATTGAACATGTTCATGTCACAGCTGCATAACTCTAGTTTAAAACATTGTAGGAGATTTCAAGTATCAGATGGGTGGAGCTCTCAAGAGGCAAGACCTGCTGAAGGTGTTCCCAAGTGTGGGGGAAGAATAGAACAAGGGAAGGGGACCTGGAGTCATCTACAGGTGCTCCTTGGAGAGGCCCCTGTGAAGAGACAGGCCTGCGTTTTGTTCCCACAAAATCTTCAAAGCAGAGCTCAAAGATCATCTGCCTTTCCTGACTTCCTCAATCTCCCTCTTCTGCTCAAAACACATTGTTCCTGCCTTTATTACCATCCTCGTCTCTCTTTAGTGGAGTCTTTAATTAATTACATGACTCCCATGTCTAAAATGTGATCTCTTGGAGTCCAAGGACCCATCTTTAATTACTCAGGCATCTAGACCTGGACCAGGCACAGACACTGAGCAAACTTTCGTGGAACGACAGACTAAATGAGGGCTTTCTGTGTAAGATCAAGAGCTCTCAGCTCTGCCGCAGAGGAAATAATAGCATATGTAAAAAAATTCAAGGAACAATTTCGTGTCTAACTGTATGACTTTGAGGGAGAGTTGTTTCATGAAGGAGCTACCGCAGTCTTCTGGCCTACAACCCATCTCTGACAGGTTTGGGGCAAGGACTGAAACAAAATTTTATTCCTCTGCTCGAATGTAAGCGCCATGAAGGCCCAGCCTTCGATCACCACCGGGTGCCTGGCACCAGCTTGTTGCTCCATAAATATCTGTAGAATGGAAGCATTTTAGTTGCTGTAGTTTGTTTTCTTAAAGCAGATGGAAATGGTATTGATGATTAACTTGTCCTCAAACTGTGAAGGTGAAGTCCAATGGGAAGGACTTGCCCAGAATCAGCAAATCCCCACAGCCAGGGCTGGCTTCATGGGCACACGATGCTATCGCCCTCTTGAAATTCTCAGTTTTTGAACAAGGAGCCCATGTTTTCATTTTACACTGAGTGTACAGTTATATAGCTGATTCTGCCCACAGAAGAGGACACTGCCCATCTATAGCAGGGGCCAGCAGAAGCAAGGAAGAATCTTTGGCTCTGGAAACCCACCTGGCAAACTGACTTGCCCTGTGGCCCCTGGGCTGCTCATGGGGGCTCCTAGGCTCCTGCCTGATCCAAATCTGCAACTGTTTCTCCTGCTTAGCTCCATCTGACCTGAAGTGACTTCAGGAAGTGGCAGGGCAGCCACAGTCAATGACCTCACACCTCTGGTCACTGCCAGCACACTGTCACTGGTGTGGGGAGGGCTCTCTTCCTACCAGCTGGACACTTGTATGGCACACTTCATAAACAGTGGCCTCAGCAGCATGGTTCTCACGTGAACCCCCTCCCCCTGCAACCCTTTTAAGGAATTTAAGGCATTTTGCTGGCTTGGTTGGAAGACATTAAGTAGTACCCTTAGGGTACCCTTTGCTGATGCCAATCATTTTCTAATTCTTTAGGGCTGAACTCAAGGAATCTTCTAGCTAAGAATGAGCTAACAGAAAACTGGAGCACCTTCTCAGAGTGGGGGTGATTTTTCTCTACCTCTGGTTCAAGGACTTTGATCTTGGTGGGCTGGGGCACCGCCTGCCCTGCCTGAGGCCCCAAACTCTGTTCATTTCTCTTAGGGAGTCCACCAAGTTTTCATGCCTATAAGGTAGTGGGTGGCAGAGTCTCAAGGGAGAGCACCTTTCCATCCCAGGGATCTGAACCCGCTGCATGTCTGACAGTATGGACCAGTCACTGGTAGAGTCATATTTGATCTTGAGAAAAGCCACCTTCCCCTGCCCCTGGAACACAAGATAAGTAGGGTGGCTGGGCTTTGGAAAGGGACTCCCAAAACCATACCCATGCTGCTCAGCTCCTGTTGCTGACTATTTCTTTCTAGTCAGGGATGGAGCCCAGGATGGACCTAACAGGGCTCGTCAACTCATAGAAAGCAGGGCTTTTGTGAGTTTTCAGATTTATTCAGGGTGTTCAGTGAGCAGTCATGAATGTGTGCCTGGCATTGTTCTTCCCTGAACTTTTCTGGCTCAGACAGATGTCACTGCATATCAGGCTTTTGAAGGTGGCCCAGAGTAGTTCGTAATCTTTGCTACCACTTCTTGGAAAAAAAAAAAGGGGAATTCAAGTCCATGAATAGAAAAAGAAGATTATGGGGATACCTGGGTGGCTCAGTCAGTTAAGCGTCTGACTTTTGATTTTGGCTCAGGTCACCATCTCACAGTTCATGAGTTTGAGCCCTGTGTCAGGCTCTCTGCTGTCAGCACAGAGCCTGCTTCAGATCCTCTGTCCCCCCCTCTCTCTGCCCCTCCTCTGGATGCTCTCTCTCCCTCTCTGAAAAATGAATAAATATTTTTTAAAAGTTAAAAAAAAGAAAATGAAAAAATTTTTAAAAAGAAAAAAGAGGGCGCCTGGGTGGCTTAGTCAGTTAAGCGTCCNTAGAATTGCTATTTTTTCTATAAAATAGCACTTTTTAATGCTTATTTATTTTGGGGGGGGCGAGGGGCAATGAGAAGGGGAGACAGAAGATCCAAAGTAGGCTGTGTACTGATAGCAGTGAGGCTGATGTGGGGCTCAAACCCAAATTGGGCACTCAGTAGACTGAGCCACTCTGGCTCCCTAGTAGTGTTTTTAATTTCTATATACTACTGGATGTGGGAGGGAGACCAGAGGTCATTCAGCCCAACCCCATCCTTTTAAAGACAGATAACTGAGGTCCTTGGGGGCTTAGGGGCTGCCCAAGATCACATGGCTCATTTGGAGCAGAAGTAAGAGCCCAGGATGCCCCTATCCTTTCCAGCATAACGTTCTCAAGATACTTTAGTTATTAATTAGACAGTCACAGTGAAGGATCCAGGGAGTAGCTGGGAGGGCATATGTTTTCAGTATGCTGGTAGGAGTTTCAGTAGGTTTTGTGGCTATTTGTTCTTTCATTTTATCAGCCATTCATCACCAACTCTTCACTGAGCACTTGCCTTGTGCCAGGCCCTGTGCTCAGTACTAGGAATACTAAGTAGAATCAGATATGGTTTGAGTCCTCAGGGGCAACTCGTGCTAGGGAGTCTGTGTGTGTGCGTGCACGTGCGTGTACATATGTGCGCCCAGCTAGAAGCTCCCTCTATAGTATCCTTTACAAGACATCTCTTTGCCTGAGTGTCAACACACTCCAGTTAGGAAACCTGCTCTGAGAGATCTGGTTTAGAGACTTTGAAAGTTAGAGAGTGAGCAATCCCAGAGGCCCATCAGGTGGAGGTGACTTTTTCAGCTTTATTTTAGCCAAAACGGGATTGCTGGATCTGAGCTTGCTGTCTGATCAGCTGACAGAGGCATCTGTCTAAATGACTAGACATGAGCACATGTGAAATCACACACACGCACGCACGCATGCACCATGCAGTGTCACATGAGAAAATGGAGACCCAGAGCAGTTTAACCACTTGCCTAACTAGCTAATTATTTAATCTGGACAGCTAGTGAATTCCTTAAATTTTCAGTTTATTCAGGAACTGAAGAATGGGATGGAGTTTCCCTTAGAAATGACTTCATCTGAAATGTCACTGCTTCTAAGGTGATGTCTTGGGAGGCATCAAGGTCTGCTGTGGCTCCTTAGACTCTCAGGAAGTCACTGCTACTGCAGATGACTTGAAGTGGCTCGAAGTCAAATCAGACTGTTCCCAATGCCGGTTGCTCCCTCTGACAAAGGCCCGAGATATCTCAGCGGGGACTGGGGCAGGTGCTGGGCAAGCCCTGCCCCTCGCCTCCCTTCCAGCCCGAGGAGTCCCTGGGAGCTTGCAGGGTGGCGGGCAGGATCAAGGATGTGTTCAAAGCCCGTGCCCCCACCGCAAGATGTTTTGGTTTAAGCATGGGATTATTGTTCTCCCTTCAAAGCCCACGATGAAAGCTGCTCAGGAATGCCCTGCAGGGGGAGGAGGCTTTGATGCTGCAGGAAGGCCAGGACCCTCTCTCCCTCTATAAGTAACTCAGCCCATCCACACACGACCCTCTCTCCCTCTATAAGTAATTCAGCCCATCCACACACTCGGAACTGATGGCTTCTCAAGTGGGAGAGACCTCAAGTTGACTGCATCCAACTTCCCATGGATGGGTTCTTTCCAGAATATTCTGCCCCTGTTTGCATTCTTCCAGAGACAGGACATGTGCTCCTTTTCAAAAGCACCATTTACAAAAGCCCTGGACAGGGCTGAACTTCTCGTAGGAAAAGGCCACCTTCCCTTCCTGTAATGTCTATCTAGGGGCCCTGGCCCTGTGGTCTGAGGGCTACCCCTGCTCTCTGTTGTCCAGCTGCCCTGTGGAGGCATGAGGCTGATGCCTGCTGTGCTAAGGGCCAGTCATCCGGAGGTCGGTTCTTGGCCCTGTTCCTCCCAGACATGGCTGCAAAGCCCTTACCCTTCTCTGAACAGGGGCGCCTGAAAGGACGAGCTTCAGAAGTCTGGAAAACCGAAAGCTAAAAACTCCAGTTGCAGACTGACCATAGAGGAGCTAAGGGGGACTGTTGTCTCCCTACAACGACCTCAGAGGCTTCTCAGCAACATGGAGCATGGAAACCACAGGCCACTGGGATTTCCTGCCTATTGCCTTGAGCGCTTCGCCCTCTGCACATGAGCCCTCTTCCCCCAGGGGTTTAGCTGACCACCCCAAAGCTGGGCTCCGCTCCTCTCTGAGTCTTCCTGTCTCAACATAAATTCTAGCTGGAGGCAGAGATTTTTTCTTGGTGTTTTGGAAACAGCTGAGTACAAACCGCTTCCAGCCTTGGGCTCCAGCTTGAGGACTCAGAACCTCAGGCTCAGCCGGCACTGTGCTCTGGACCTCCATCCGCACAGGGCTGCTGGTCGCAGGAGCCCATGGGTCGGGGGGAGCAGTGGGAGTAGGCACAGATCTGTGGACAGGGGCCCCCGGGTCATGTCACGCCAGGCTCCATCATTAGCCAGGGCCCTCTGCCTTGTGTCTGGAGAAGAGGCCCAGGATGAGGCTGGGCTGGGCTGCAGCGTAGCTGGGGGAGCTTTGGGGGCAGAGTGTGACCCTGATGCTCCGCAGGTGGCCTTGGAGGACCCAGCTGGGCCATTCCTTAACGAGCTCACCTAGGCACATGGCTGGTCGCATTCACCTCTTCGGCAACGTTTATATCCCGCAGAGTAATCCTAGCAAAGTGACTCTTCCGCTGCCTGCCTAACTGAAGGGGCAAAACCCCTGGGCGTTATTTGGACAAGAGTATAAACAATCTCAGGAATGTGACCTGACCTAGTAAGTGCAGGAAACATATAGGAGAGCGTCTTCAAGTTTTTGGGGATTAAGTGGTAGGCACTAGGGGTGTGCGGGGGACTCTGTAATGGGGTCCTGTTTCTCGCGCCCTTAGGGGCACTGCCCTACAGCGGGAGGAAAAGTAAGGAGCTCGCCTGCTTTGCTGCGGGAGCTGGGTGGGCGCTGAGCACTTAGGAAACCCCTGTTTACACTTGCCTTCAACACAGGGTAATGACTGAGAATTAATGTTTGTGTTTGTGGGATGTGCTTGCGGAGTGTGTGTGTGTGTGTGTGTGTGTTCAAGAGAGAGAGGGCTCAAGTGAACTGATCATTACCCATCTAATGATCTGAGAGAATGAGGAGGCTGTCTGGCCTCTACACTGGTGGGGAGACCTAGAAAAGACCCAGATGCTGTGCCCCAGAGCCCAAGCGTCATGTGAATCATCCTGCTGATCAGCAGCTCAATTTGAATTATCCTGTCAGACCAACAATGGCATTGGGCCGGAGCTACACTAAATAACTCAGACTGGGAAACAGACTGCCAAGGATTGTGGTTTCTCCCGGATTACCTAACCGGAGAAGAAACTGGAAGGGGCAGATCATCCTGAGGTCAGACCACTTTGTGTCTGCTCAGGGAGATGACTGGGGCCTTTCCCCAAGTACGGAGGGGGGTTCACTCTGTAGACATTGAACTACAGAGTTGCTCTCAGGGAAAGTCATAGGTCTGAGTGCAACTCTGTGCAGCCTTGGGTCTGTGTGGAGAGGAAAAGACCTCCTGAAATTAGAGCGAGGGTCCTCCCCCAAGTGGGGGGCCCTTCTTGGTAGCGACTGCTCTGTCTAGATCCCAGCCACTGTCGGTTCGAGGCTGCAATCACTGTGTCTGTTTCCTGAGGTGTGACTATTGGTGGATGGGCGCTGCCCGAGCTCTAGGTGTCTGTAGGCCTCCAGGGGCCAGAGCAGAGCAAATTGAGTCACTGTGCAGCCTGGAGAACTGGGTCCAGAGCTCCTTGATGGCTTTATTTTCTACCTTGTAACCCCAGCTCCTAGAACTGAGGCTAGTACAGAGTAGACCCTCTATATATCTTTACTCAATGGATTGAATATAAATCAACTTCTTTACCTCAGTAAGCAGAGCTCAGGCATCATAGCTTCTTTTTTTTCTCCTTTTAAAAATTTTTTTAATGTTTTTATTTATTTTTGAGAGAGACAGAGCGAGTGGGGGAGGGACAGAGAGAGAGAGAGAGGGAGGCACAGAATCTGAAGCAGGTTCCCGGCTCTGAGCTGTCAGCACAGAGCCCAATGCGGGGCTTGAGCTCGTGAGCTGTGAGATCATGACCTGAGCCGAAGTTGTTGACCGACTGAGCCACCCAAGAGCCCCTCTTTTTTCTTTTCTATTTTTCTTTTTTG
Organism: Crocuta crocuta; assembly: GCF_008692635.1. Classification (NCBI taxonomy): domain Eukaryota; kingdom Metazoa; phylum Chordata; class Mammalia; order Carnivora; family Hyaenidae; genus Crocuta; species Crocuta crocuta. Next base: position 14,512,632 of record NW_027551571.1, read on the forward strand.
ACATCATAGACTTTCTTTGAGGATTTCTAAAGTGGAGAGTCCTGGAATAGCCATCATTAGTTAATAATGTGGAAGAACATTAATTATATCACCATAGAACACTAGTTATATTGTGACCTTCTCATTTGGGCCTCAAATCTGTTTTATTTGCTGGTAAATAAGAATCATTATATAAGAACAATTTTTATTTTTTACTTTATAATTCTTTTCAGAGCTATGTACATGTTTACATGTGAATATGGCATTTGATCTTGGGCCATAGGAAGGTTGGTGCAATTTTGTTACTCCCATTTTCCTGCTAAGCATGTTGAGGCTGAATGTATTCCAGTCCGCACAGGGGAGAAGGAACTCACCTGAGATTCCACATCTGATGCTTTTCTATTGCCCTAAACGGGGAAGCCTGGCCATCAGAGTATGTAATTCTCCTTTTGTTCCACCAAATGAGAGGTGGCACTCAATCGGGTCCTCATGGAAATGCTATCATAAGCCAGATGCAGGCCCCGAACAACCCTGCAATTACCAGGGAGAGGGTATAATTTGGGGAACTCAGCCTGGGTGGGCTTTATTCTGGAAACCTCACTTGTGATTAGCTCTGCTATTATCAGACAGGATTATGTGTGGGAAACAGAAGCAGTCGGTTCTGACTCTGGCGCAGAGTCAGGCTGCGCTCCATGTCCCCCGGGGGGCACCGCGGCCTCTGTGTCAGAGGCCTCTCTCCTTGAGCTCAGTGTGAAAGCTGCCGACGGAAATGCAGCTATGATGGTCCCCATAGGGACCCCTGCACACCCTGGTCCTGAAGTGAGCCGCAAGTCCTGGTGGTGGCCACTCTTCTTCCTCCCCAGGTCCCGGGCAGTGCTCCAGCCCCATGTGGAGCCTGGCCTGAACCTGCCTCTGCCTTGATCACCAGCAGTCAGTTGTGCTTGAGGATATTCAAGAGCCGGCCCTGATGCTCAGAGCTGTGACTCCAAATGGGAATCTCAATTCAGATGGCCATTTCACCTCTGATTTTCACCAAAATGTGCTGTCCTTTTCTGTCCCAGTTTTCTAGCCTGTAAAATGGGTGTCTGAGCCACTGCCACTTGATATTCTTGTAGAGTAGCATGGAGACTGACACACAGTGAACTCCTGCTTTGTGCTCCGTATTTATCCCATTTATTCTTCAAGACCAACCTCTGGGTAGGTATTCGTGCCCCCGTTTTACAGTGGCAGAAATTGATACATGGAGAGACTCAGTGATCTGTGGGAAGAAAAACAGAGCAACCCTTGACATGTGGAAGCTGGCCTTCTATTTGCAGCTAGCCTGTATTCCCCCGGTGGACATAAACAATCTCACAGGATACCAGCCTCACACAAGGGCACCCCGAGCCAGGGTAAGATGGAACCAACAAGCCCACTTCATTTTGTCTGAGCACAAGGAAAAAGTCACTACGACACGCACAAATCTGATATCCCCTCAAATGAGTGGCTGCAACTTCTTTACAGCTATATCTTCATCATAGCCATTCTTATGGAAAGATTTGAGACACCCTGTTGCAGACTGGTCCCCATGTCCTAATGATATCCAGTTGAAAGGGAACTCCCTCTTCCTTTGACCTTCCCCAAACCACTCAACCAAGCTCAGATCGGTTTTTTTCTAGCACCCTCTCCCTGAGATGCCGCTTGTATGTGTTCCTATTTGCTGCAATGAGTAATAAACCCAACTTGTTTAACTGTAGGTGTGCTCTTAATGGTCTTCTCAGAAGGTGTTGACCCTTGGCCAGGATCCCACAGTTGATGAAGGATGAAGACAGTATTCAAACTGAAGAATCAGGCTTTTCCGATTCCAGAGCCTAGGTATGACCGCGTGGGCCCTCCTGCCTGGGAGAGCAGTGAAAATGACTAATCTCAGCACTGGACAGTGCTCCAAACCCCCCGGGGAAACTCCCAGTCAGGTGGAGGCTCAGAGCTGTGGCATCCGCTCATAGGAGCCTTGACTGCGGTATTACACTCTAAACTTCCCCTATGCTCAGAAATCACCCCAGCTAGATAGCTTTCTACTTGCTGACTGTTTGAAAGTGAAAAGAGTGTACCAAACACCCCTAATCTGTCATGTGGTCACACCCATTGGCCAGGCCAGCAGCTGCCCGTAGCCTGTAGAGTGATTGCCCCACCCACTCTTACGGCCCAGCTTCTTGGTGCCTGGCACATGGAGACTTCCATGTGTTCTCTTGGCAAGGACATCTGAAACTCCTTTCTCAGTATTGTCCTTTGTTCTTGGTGATGTCTCTATAGCAGTGTCCTTGGTCCCAGCAGGACACTGGCCTGAGATTTAAGGACTAGCCATTCTCACAGACCCTCTGGAGCCCAGCAGTCCATGTACCCAACGGCTCGTGACCCAGACTTTGGCATAGCTCCCACCTGAGAGCATCTGGCCCCAACACCAGGGAATCATCCTTGTTGACACAGCTGCTGAAATAATGACAATTACTGTGGTCATCCATTACCAGCACCGTTTGTAGTGATTGTTCTGTGCTAAGACATTTTTTTATACTTCTGGTTTCTTCATTAAAAAACCCTTTAAGGTGGATACTATTATTCCCATTTTACTGATAAAGAAACTGAGACTCAGAAAGTTTGATACTTATCTATGCTGACAGACTGTAAGAGGGAGGACCAAGATTTGGATCCAGATCTGTCTCCAAACAACTCTACTTCTTCCCCTTCTCTGGTCTCTGAGTATCTGGTTACATGTACCCAAGTAGTTGTTGCATGGACCATTCAAGCCTATGGTGGATGGTGTTCTCTGCCAAGACACCCACTCGGGACAGGAGGACTTATCTCCCTGTTGCTGGGGCTGCTGGGGCTGCTGACCTCCCTGGGGACTACCATCCACTGAAGACAGATGCCTAATCCAAGGTTATGCCTCTTCTAGGGGATGCTCCACATCCAGTGACTGGTCAATGGGGGCAGGTATAAAAGCCTGACCCTTGTCCCACCTGCGGACAAGTCTGAAGGGCCATCCCAACTTCATAGCTCCCTGTGGGGTCACCTGAGGCCTTGTGATTGTGGTGCTGCCCATCTTCTCCTTCTGCCCAATCCCACTTCCTTCCTTCTCCCATAGATAGTCATCCCGAAGGTACTTCTTAGGAAACTTCCTGCACGCTGTTCTCTGTCACAGTCTGCTTTCTGGGGAGTGCAACAAGGATGTTTTGCAAGATTAACTGGGGCTTGCAGATTTACCTACTGTCTTTGTCAGCAGTTGCAATGTCTGGAGGAGGGTGGAGTCCCCAGCAGGAAGGAAAGACATTCCTGTGTCCTTGGCATCAGGCAGCTGAGCTCAAGGCAGAGGACCTATTCAATGGGCTCTCTGACCTTACCTGTTTCAAAGAAGTTCTCTGCCACAAGGCTCTGCTAAATAAATGTTTAGCAAGAAAGTCCAGAGCTAACCTTTTCTTTAAAAAAAATTCAGGGGCGGGGCGCCTGGGTGGCTTAGTCGGTTAAGCGTCCGACTTTCGCTTAGGTCATGATCTCGCGGTTCGTGGGTTCGAGCCCTGCGTCAGGCTCTGTGCTGACTGCCAGCTCAGAGCCTGTAGCCTATTTCAGAGTCTGTGTCTCCCTCTCTCTCTGACCCTCCCTTGCTCACGCTGTCTCTCTCTCTCTCTCTCTCTCTCCTAGAAATAAATAAAAATATTAAAAAAAAAAATTCAGGGGCGCCTGGGTGACTCAGTCAGTTAAGCCTCTGACTCTGACTCATGGTTTTAGCTCAGGTCATGATCTTACAGTTCTTGAGTTTGACCCCCAATCCAGCTCTGTTGTGCCAGTGCAGAGCCTGCTTGGAATTCTCTCTCTGCCTCTCCCCTGCTCATGCGGTCTTTCTCTCTCAAAATAAATAAATAAACTTAAAAAATAAAAAAAAATTCAGATTATAGGGGCTGATAGTCTGAGGTTTTTTTAAAAAAAATTTAATGTTTTATTTACTTCTGAGAGAGAGAGACAGCGCGAGCAGGGGAGGGTCAGAGAGAGAGGGAGATATGGAATCTGAAACAGGCTCTAGGCTCAGAGCTGGCAGTCAGCACAGAGCCCAACGCTGGGCTCAAACCCACGAACCATGAGATCATGACTTGAGCCAAAGTCCAACGCTTAACCAACTGAGCCACCCAAGTGCCCCATTCTGAGTTTTTTTTAAATGTAAATTAAGGATATCCACTTTTATAGTTTAACTTCTAAAACAGAATAAGTCATTTACAACGCCATGACTAGGGAAAACAGCGTGGTAACAAAGATATTACTACCTGACTCTCCAAATTCATCATCTAATTGTTTTATAGGCCAGCCTCTGTGCTAGGGTTAGGGAGGCAGAGATTAAAAAAAAGAAAAAGAAAAAGATGCAGACATGATTTTGTTTAAGTTTATTTATTCATTTTAAGAGAGAGACAGTGTGAGTGTGGAAGGGGCAGAGAAAAAGGGAGACAGAATCCCAAGCAGGTTGTACACTGTCAGTTCAGAGCCTGCTGTGGAGCTCAAACACTAAACTGCGAGATCATGACCTGAGCAGAAACCAAGAGGTGGATGCTTAACCGACTTAACCACACAGCCATCCCTCAGGTCTGCATCTTGAGCTTATCATCCAATAGAGGAGGCTGACATCAAACCAGTTATAATAAAAAATATAATGTAGTTTCAAGGGTCCAGACTCTGGTTAAAAATATTAAATGAAAATAAATGGACACTATATTTCCATATTTAATTCAATGAAAACTAGGAAGAGGCACATCCGAAGCTCTGTCATCCAGAGCAATTCCAAAGAGGAATATAATTTGGAATTTGCTCATCTTTCTCACTAGTTGAACCTCACTCAGCTGAACCTCACTCAGCTGAACCTCACTCACCTGAATCTCACAGGGTTGGGGCTGCCCAGAACCTTTATGGAAAAGCTTCTTAAGCCTAATTTTGTATAACCTGTGGCTGCCTGCCAAAGTCTTAAGAGTTATTGCACTAAAATAGTAGTTGATTGTATCTCTTTCGTGCTCAGAAGTCTGTAATGTCTCCCGTTCTACCCTCATTGCCTTCTGGGTAACAGTTCAACCCTTCTTCCTCCATTAGTCCCTGGAAAACTTTCCTTTGGGGTCCAGTTAGTCCACTCACTGGATCCCAAACTGAGGGGACCTTACAGACAGCTCTGGTCTCCTTGCCTTTGCTCACTCTAATCCCCTTTCTTGGAATGTCTTCCTCACTTCTCTTGACAAGCCTACAGAGTGTACACGTCTCAGGCCAGCCAACATCTTACCTCCTCTATGAAGTCTTCCCCTGAAGTGACCTCTAACCTCTGAGAGGTCTTGTTCTGTAGTAGGACCATAAAGCCCTATGACCCTGTGGTGACCCTGCAATGTGGCCTTGACCTATTATTTTACTGTGTTCTGTCACTCAGTGTTCCATGTGTCTATAAAGTCCCTAGCAAGACCAATACCTAACATGGAAGGGTCAGCTGGTGTCCCAAAAAGTGTCCTGGAGGACCCTTCGGGAGGACCCTTTGCGTGTCCTCTGTGATGCGATTTACAGGACCAAGGTAGAAATGAGAAGCTGCACTTTATCTCTTTATGAAGATTTGGTACATTCAGTTCTCTAAATATTGAACAGAACCAAGGCAGCTGCTTTGGGGAAAGAGGTAGTATTTTTCACTGTTGAGAATAAATTAACCCAACTTCCTTTTCTTTTTAAGAAAAACCATAAATCAAAAAGGAAAAAAAAAAAAAAAACCTCTATGTGACCCTGTCTTGGTTCTCTGGGAACAGACTAATCTGGCCTCAATCCCAAAAGGGAGGAAAAAAAAAGTTTTCAAAATGCTGATGGCCTACACATTAGAGTTCAGTTCAATTTTTTAGAAAAATGAATTGCCATCTGTGTGTGTGTGTGTGTGTGTGTGTGTGTGTGTGTGAGATGGTGCCTGCCTCTGTGTAGCCTGTGTGCTGATGTGTGTGTGTCCAAATATCTGGTCATGCTGCTCATGAACTTTTCCTAAGTAGAAAACAGGCTGGGAATGGTGCAGGGGGCGTGCTGGGCGGCCCTCTGGAAGCCAGGAAGACGGTCTTACCGGAATCCCACCCTGTGAACACCCTGATCTCTGACTTTCAGCTTGAGATGTAGGAGAAACAAGCATCTGCTGTCTGAGCCGCCCAGGCCTGGTGTTCTGTTACGCAGCCTGAGCTGGCCGGGCATGACCCTGGGACCCGAGTGTTGGGAAACAGAGACGGGGGTGTGGGAATGAGTTCCAGCTCTGGGGAGGGGAAGGTGGCTCTGAAGCAGGCTGGGTTGGCGGTGGGATCAGAATGCACCCAGGCTCACGTCTGCCTGGGCTGGCCGAGACAGGTAACTTCCTCAGACAATCTTCTTTCGGGGGAAGCAGTGATTTCGGGTCCAGACGTGCACTTTAGCTCCCACTGTGTAATTAGAGGATGAACAGCGATGGGCAGCCGGGCCCGTGGCGGGCCTGGCACTCAGCTTTCGGTCTGTGGTAATGCTTGGCCCGTGTCTGGCCACGGCTGTACTCCGGTGCCTTCCCTCCCCGTCAGAGGGGATGCCTGTCCTTACAATCGTACTGCAGGGAAGCTGGACTGTGGGGAGAATAACTGAGTCCCTGGGTCAGTGTGAGACGTGTCTCAAGACCTTTGTCTGGGAGCCTTCCCCATCTCTCCGGTCACCCTGCCCATGGTTCTTGCACAGCTGAATTTCTTTTCCTTTCTTTTTTTAAGTGGAGCAGATTTCTATTTTCTTTGTTTTTGTTTTATTTATTTATTTTGAGAGAGAGAGAGAGAGAGAGAGCGAGCACATGAGCAGGGGAAAGAGAGAGAATCCCAAGCAGGCTCTGCACTGTCAACGTGGAGTCTGATGCAGGGCTTGAACTCATAAACTGTGAGATCAAGACCTGAGTCTGTCCAGCCTGAAGAGCCCGGGACCAGAGCATCATGGCTGTGGTGGGTTTGGCCCCAGGTGGCCTCAGGGAATTGACTTGGTCTCCAGCATGGGGTGGTGGGAAGAAGCTGGAGGGACAGGGCCCCTCAACAAGGAGGCTGGGTGGCACTAAGCCTGAAGGAGTCCCACAGCCTGGAGGTGAGGCCTTTGTGGGGTTTCTGACCTGAGGGAAGGTGTCGGTCCCTGAGCCCCCTAAGCTTTCCCAAGTTTCCCAAGCTGGAAAACCCTGTGTTCTGTGGAAATGATTTCCACCTTCTCGTTGTATACCTCCATCCCAAAGGCACTTTCTGTAGCTCTGCAAGTGTAAGTTTCAGGCTGCCTTTGAGCAGCTAAATGGAGGTGGGGAGGACTGAGAAGAGGGAGAGAAGGGTAATGGAGGGAGATTCTAGAAGCCTAGATGGTGACTTTCAAGAAGGGTCTGGTCCAAGACTGGGACTGTGGACACCTGGACAGTCCCAGTGTTGTGCTTTAAAGGTGGCGGTTCGGACGGCCCATATTTTGTACCTTGTAGGAAATGGAAGACTCAGGAATCCGGTCACCAGGCCAGGGGCTGCGGCCACAGCCTCTCTCCTGTCTCTGCTCAGCCCTGTAGCCCCACCTAGGCTTCCTCACAAGCACCCATTCCCTGCTCCCTATTTGGCTCCAGCCAGGGAAGGGGGCCACACTCAGAGAGACGGTCCCGCCCAGCAGAAATCTTCCATGTGCGAGGGAGCTTAATCAGATCGGGGTCTGCTCCTCCAAGCTGCCCGGGAAGTGTTGGCAGATTTGGCTGTACTTTATTTTATTTATTTATTTTTAAAGTTTATTTATTTATTTATTTGAGAGAGAGAGAGAGAGAGAGAGCGCACTGTGCACTTGCACGTGGGGAAGGGGCAGAGGAGAAGGGGAGAGAATCCCAGGCAGGCTCTGCGCTCAGCACAGAGCCCAAGGTGCGGCTCCATCTCACGACTTGAGATCATAAACTGAGCCAATATCAAGATTTGGCTGCACTTTAAAATGCTTGGTGCAGGGGGCACCTGGCTGGCTCAGTGGGTAGCGCACGCTCTTGATCTCAGGGTCGTGAGTTCAAGGCCCATATTAGAGGTAGAGTTTACTTAAAAACCAAACCAAACCAAAGAAAAATAGAATGCTTGGTGCAGCTTTTGATGTCAGGGGTGGTCCCAGAAGGCCTCTCCAGACTGCCCCTCACCCTGTGTTTTGTATAACTAAGGAGACAGGGGCTGAGAGAGGCCAAGGGTCTTGCCCGGAGTCACGTATCAGGGTGGGAGCTCCCTGGCCCTGGGGTTTCTGAGCTGGACGAAGGGCTTGTTGCTCTCGTGGAGGGACGTTTGCTATGATGGGCCTTCCTACAGGCTTCTAGGCCACCGCTTGGCCGTGTGGCTGGCCTGGTTACATGGGGCTGTGGGGCAGGGTCCGGGGAGGGGCTGCTGGTGCGGCATTCACAGCAGCTCCTCACAGCCCGTCTGTTTTCTCCAGGCCTCTGCCTGGCATCGGGGTCCAGGCACAGGGTGGCAAGGATTCTCCGGTTTTCATCCGGATCCTCCTGAGTGTGAGCTGTGGGTCCCCTGTGACTTGGGGGCTCAGGCAGCCTGCAAAATACTTCTGAAATTTGAAAGGGGCAGCACAATTGGGGGTGGAGCCCTGGGCAGTGACGGGCAGTGGGGCCCCGTCCTGTCTCAATCAGTCTCCTCCACTGCACCCTGAGTTTCCCACTCGCTCGGTGAAGGGTTGAGTGGATGCCTGAAGGCCTGACACTGGGCTGCAGAACTGTGCTCTCTCTCTTTGTCTCTCTCATCCTTGTAAGTCTTCCAGGCAACAGTTCGAGCAAACCAAGGAGAGCCCTAGCCCTTTTTATTACTTCTCTGAGGACAAAATTTGTAGGCCAAGGGGAAACCCAATTACTGTGCCCTTTTGTCTTTTTTGAATTACTTCCTAATCTATCTATTAAAAAACAACCTCAAGCAGGATCCTAAATAAATGGGCTTTAAGCAAGGGAATTATCGATGTGATTCATTCTCCCTCAGGGCAGATGTGCAATTTATCTTTCAGCAAAGCACACAGTGACTTAACATATTGAGCCTAAGAACAATGGCCATCAGCCCTTCCTCCCCAGGAGAAAGAATCAGCATTCTGAGTCAGTGCTGGGGTTCTGACCCCATTAGGGTCTTCTCTGGCGGAGCTCCTATAATGGTGACATCTTAACTAAATTGGGCTCTGAGAGCAGGCAGGCCTGGTAAGGGGGCACAGGGCATAGCCAGGGGCTCAGCAGAGCTGGGTGAGGGATGAGGCCCTCCTTCTCTCCTTCTCGTAGAAACTAGAAACGGAAGGGCAGCGCGGCAGGAGCCTGTGCAGATTGGCTCAACCTCTTCCTTCTCCCTCACTTGCTCTCCCCTCCCCCAGTCTCCTTCTAAGATTGCTGCAAGGAGGAAGCCCCACCCCCACCTCAGGGCGGTTCACACCCCGATTTTGCACTGCCCTCTGTGTAGTTGAGGATGCTGCCCTGAAGGGATGGGGGGGCAGGGGAGGGGGTCGAGGGCTAGTGTTCTAGAGGTGGCCACTATGTGGGCACCTCTGCCCTGGGCCCCGTGGCAGCTGCTGCCTGCTCCACACCCCCTGAATCATGAGCTGAAACAGAGCCAGGGACGTGGGACTGAACCCATTTTTCTTTTTCTTTCCAGAGACGGCTGTAATTGTTCTTCCCCAGCCTGACGTGGGAGAAAGCTGATTCTTGCTCTGCACTTGTCTGCACGCTCCTGGCCCTAGTTCCTCCCCAGGCCAGGTCTGGCCAGGTCTGCCAGGCCTGGGGAGCTTTGCTTGCTGGCCCCGGGGCATCCCCCCCACCCCCCTGCCCTGCACTGCTCTGCCCTGGGCTCTGCTTTCTTGAGGCCCAGCGTCCAGGGGCCTGTGGTGCTACTGGCTGAATTCTGAGTCAACTTTCCCAGAATCACAGAATCTCTTGGAAACAGAACCCCGTGGCAATGTAAAGCAGTCTGAGAACTGAGGAATTATTAAAAAAAAAATACAACCTCAAGTTTGGAAAAGATTTTTAAGGCAATCAATCTACCTTCTTCCCAGTATAGCGGACTCATCTGCCTTCTCTTCTCTGCTGCTGTCTCTTTGAAAGGAAGCTTGTCCTTATGGTAGATGTCTTTCCTCCTTCCTCCCTGGATCTGTGGGTGTCCTCACTTTGCAATTCCCTTGCAGTTCCATGTATTTCCGGCCTGTGAAATGCTAGCAAAAGCAAGGTATGTCGGATTCTGTGTGGAGGCAGTGGAAAGGGCCCTGCATCGGCTCTCTGTGTCTTTCTTCCCTCTCAGCATTGATGCAGACAGGTTTGTGCTGAGAAGACAGAGCCGTGATCAGAGCCACCTGGGTCATCAAGACTTTGCATAGAGGACAGTGACCTAGAGACGCTGGAGCTACAACAGGCTTTGAGTGAAGGAGGGATAAACTTGGTGAGATTTGGGGGGGGGGAGGCATTTGTTATCTCAGTATAATGTAGCCTGTCCTGGCTGTCATGTTGTGATTTATGATAAGAAATATATGTATTTGATCTTTGTCTTAGTTTTTGGCACAGAGTCCCCAAATTCCTTAGAATTTCTTAAGTGCTTTTGAGCCCTCAAGATGTCTTTTGTTATGTTAAGGAGACGACTTTTGGGCCACACCTAGGGTTGGGGGATGGTTGCCAGTACTCAGGAGCCAATCTGAGTACAGGACTGAGACTTTCAGTCCTATCCCCCAACCTTCCTGGTGGAGGGAAGGACTCGAGATTGAGGTCAGTCACCAATGGCTGATGATTTAATCAACCATGACTATGTAATGAAGCCTCCATAACTGCCCCCATCCCCTCAAATGGGGTTCAGAAGGGCTTCTGAGGTGGCTAACACATGGAGGTTCAGGGAGAGTGGCACCCTTGGAGAGTATGGAGCCTTTGTGCCCCTCCCCCACCCATGCCCTGTGCGTCTTTTCCATCTGGCTGTTCCTGAGTTATATTCTTTTGTAATAAACTGGTGATCTAGTAAGTATAATGTTTCTTTGAGTTCTGTGAGCCACTCTACCAGATGAATCGAACCTGAAGAGGGGGTCGTTAAAACTTCGGATCTATAGCTGGTCAGTCAGAAGCACGGAGGACAACGTGGGGAGGCAGCTGGTGTCTGAAGATGGGGCGAGAGCAGTCCTGTAGGACTGAGCCATGCGAGCAGAATCGGATGCTGTCTTCGGGGAGACAGTATCAGAATTGAGTAGACTTGTAGGACACCCAATTGGTGTCCGGAGCATTGCTTGTTCGCGGTAGGGAAAACCTGCCCTACCTTGGAAGTGGTAGCTCGCCTGTGTTCCAGACTTTCAGGAACAGGAATTTCACCATGACCGCAGATTTTGGGTTCATTGCTGAACAGCTGTCAGGTGGAGATGTCCTTTTTTTGTCAAACTGAAATCTATTTTCTCAAAACTCCCTGGTTGCCCACCCCAAGTAGGTGAAATCCGTCTTGGCAGTTTCGTGCAGTCCTTTGGGGCTCTCTTTTCTCTCTGTGCCAGCGACTCTCACTCTTTAATGTGTGTCTGAGTCATTTAGAGGGCTTGTTAAAGTGTGGTTTGCTGGGCTCCACCCCCAGTTTCTGATTCAGTAGGTTTGGGGCCGGACCTGGGAATTTGCATTTAAAAAAAATTTATTCATTTTGAGAGAAAGAAAGAGCAGGTGTGAGTGGGGAAGGGGTGGAGAGAGAGAGGACAAGAGAGAGAATCCCAAGTGAGAGAATCCCACTGACAGTAGAGCCCAGCAAGGGGCTTGATCTCACACACTGTGAGATCATGACTTGAGCCAAAATTGAGTCAGTTGCTTAACCGACTGAGCCACCCAGGTGTTTGTAGGAATTTGCATTAACATTTAAAACATATTTATTTATTTTTGAGATGGGGAGAGACAGAGTGTGAGTGGGGGAAGGTAGAGAGCAAGGAAGACACAGAACCTGAGGCAGGCTCTGGCCTCTGAGCTGTTAGTACAGAGCCTGATGCAGGATTCAAACTCACGAACTTCGAGATCACGACCTGAGCCGAAGTCAAACGCTTAACCGACTGAGCCACCCAGGCGCCGCTGATTTTGCATTTTTAATAAATTCCCAGAAACTGTTGCTGCTGGTGGTTTGGGGACCACATTTTTAGAATAACTCTCTGTACCTTTTTGTTAGATCTCCCCAGAGGCCTGGCAGCCCATGTTGGTCGTGGCTGCAGAGGTACCCCGCCCTGCCACACCCTGCACAATTACAACCCTGTGCTTTGGTCCTCCCATATTGGGTTGGAATGGTCTGAGCCTGGCTCTGTCCTTTCTTTTGGCTGTGGGACTCCCTGGACAGGGCTCATGGTATAGTCATCTTTGTGGCCCTCCACCTGACACCAACCAGTCACAGTAGTAAGTAGACACACAGCGAGCACTTACTGGTGGATGAAATATATTATCCTCACGTCTGAAATCTCTCACTAATTTTCAGGCTCTTTGTACATAGTTCCCCCTAGGGAACACAAACTGCCCAGCCTGTAGGCACTGGGGCCCATGCCAGCTTACAGGTGTGTTGAAGAGGGAATGGTGGGCAGGAAGGGTGCACGAAGATGTTTCTCAGTAGGAGAACGAATACATAAACTGTGGTCCATCCAGGCAATTGAATACTCTTCCACACTAAAAGGACATGAGCTATTAAGCCATGAAAAGAATGGCAGAACCCTAAGTGCATATTACCAAGTGAAAAAAAAACAACCTGAAAAGGCTATATACTGTATGATTCCAACTCTGTGACATCCTGGAATGGAAAATCTATGGAGACAGTAAAAAGATCAGTGGTTGCCAGGGTTTGGGATGGGGCTGCAATGAATAGGCAGAACACGGAGGATTTTTAGGGCAGTAAAAATACTGCATATGATACTGTAATAGTGGATACATGTCACTATATATCTGTCAAAATCCATAGAATGTACAACACCAAGGGTGAACCCTGGACTTCAGGCAATAATGCTGTGTCATCAGTTGTAACCAATGGGTCATTCTGGTGAAGGACATCGATGGTGGGGAGGCTGTACCTGTCTGTGTGGGGGCGGGGGTCCCTGAGAACTCTGCACCTTCTTCTTATTTTTGCTATTAACCTAAGACTGCTCTAAAAAATAGTCTATGAAAAGAAAGGAGAGAGAGTGTGCCTCACCCTCTCTCCAGAAGCTCTAAGCCTAGGGCCTGGTTGGGGGTGCCCTAGCTACTCCTGTAAAGACTCAGCTTGGCAAGCCTACTTCTGCCGTGGGATCTGCAGATGACTTCCCCTGTGCTCACACAGGCCAATTCTGACCTTGGAGAAGTACTGGGCTGCCCTAACTTTTGCAAACGCAGACAGGCCAGATCATGTTTTGTGGATGGTGTGAGCTCTGACTTTCTGGGGGAGCCTGCTGGGCCAGATCTTTAGTTTCTCTGTCCCAAATTGATATACTACATCCTAAGGCACCATCTCCTGTATCATGTGCCTGGCCTGGGCTCATGGACACAAGGCAGTCAAAGCTGAAGACTGTGATTCCACTCCTGCTGGCTGCCAGCTCTCAGAGAGCCCTGGACCGGCCGAATGAAGAATAGCCTGTCAACCTTTGATCCTTAGGATGGAGGGCTCAGAGGCTGACTCTGGGGTGTCCCACCATCTCCCTGGGAGAGTGCTGACCCTGCTGGAAGTCAGTGAGACCCTAACCCAGCTCCGTAGTCCTGGAAATCAGGCCCATCGTGGAAGGACCCTTCCAAATTCCAACTGCTTACTTATGATTTGTAGAGACCATATCCAGAGGCCTCTCTTCGGTCAGCACTGCTGTCCGAGGCTCTCTGGTTGGGTTCTCACTGTGGTCAGTGACAGAGGCTGACCCCAGGCTCTATGTGCTCAGTTCTAGTCTTGTTCTTTCCCCTTACCCTCCTCTTCATCTTCTCCTTTTTATTTTATTCTGAAAACAGTTAAACATGGAAAAATTGAGAGGATGCTATAATAGATCCCTCATACCTATCAGCTAAATTTAACAGTTATTAACACTTTGCTATATATGCTTCATCTACATCTTGCTGAAGTATTTTATTTATTTATTTATCTTTAAGTTGGCTCCATGGCCTGTGTGGAGCCCAATGCAGGGCTTGAGCTCACAACCCTGAGGTCAAGACCTGAGCTGTCAAGAGTCAGAAGCTTAACTGACTGACCCATCAGGTACCCCTTGCTTAAGTATTTTATTTAAAAATTTTTAAATTTTTATTTATTTCAGAGAGAGAGATAAAGAGACAGAGTGCAGGTAGAAGAGAGGCAGAGAGATAGGGAGACACAATCTGAAGCAGGCTCCAGGCTCTGAGCTAGCTGTCAGCATAGAGTCCGGCGCAGAGCTCGAACCTACAAACCGTGATATCATGACCTGAGCTGAAGTTGGACGCTTAACCGACTGAGCCACCCAGGAGCCCTTGCTTAAGTTTTTTTTAAAGCAAATTACTGACATGCATCTTACACTGAATACTTCAGTCAGCATCTCCAAAAAAGAAGAAGAGTTTTCCATGTAACTGAGATATCATCACTGCACCCATAGAAGCAAACAATTCTCTAATATCACCTGACAGTCTGTCTTCAGATTTCTGCAGTTGTCACAAAAATGTCTTTTATGGTTGGTTTACTTAAACCAGAATTCAAGTGGGTCCATGAGTTGCATTATGTCTCTTGGGTCTTTTTTAACCTGGGACTGTAGTGTCCTTCCTGCAGTATAGACAGGTTGAAGAAACCAGGTCAAGTTGCACAGATCATACCCAGTCTCCAAGCCTGTGGCTTCCTGGGCAGGGGTGCCGGGAGACGGGCCCTGGGCATCCCTGCAGGCATCTTACTGAAGAGGTACAGGATTGCTCGTGGGTTGAAGTGTTTCTGCTTTGAAGCCCAGAAGCCTGGAGGAGCTGCCCCTCCTTGGGGAGCCACTATGACAAGCAGGGGGTCTGGGGAGGATGGCCCAGCATGAGAATAAAGGCTTTGAGACACTTGTGGTCACACCAGGCCGTTCAGGGAGAGAAGAATCAGAGTCTCTGGGAAGGAACCTTTGAAGATGAAGGTCAATGACTCAAGGCTCGTCAGGGCCGAGCACTCTGGTACCTCTGATCCCTCTGTGAGGGTGGGGCCTGGCCAGGGCCCGGCAGCCTCCTGCCCACACAGTGTCCCCTTTGATGGGGTGCTGACTGTGCCCTTCAGCTCTCTCAGGGTCATCTCCCCCAGAGCAGCTTTTCTTCCGTCTCCAGTGAGCGAGCAGCTGTTGTCATTCACGCACAGCTGCTGCGGCAGCCGCTGTGACCTTGTCCAGAGCCCTTCCGGCTGCCCTGTGCTCTGCTCCTGCCTATCTCAGCTCTCTGGGTGGCTCAGGTCCATGGAGCACATTCACCAACAAACAACTGCTGAGAGCCGTGTGGCTCCCTCACCGTGAGAGGCGAGGCATGACCTGGCCAAGTATAGGTTCAGGGGGGATTTGTAAAGCAATGGTCTTCCCCCCATTAGATAGAAAACATTCCTCCCCCTCCCCCCCGCCCCAAGTTTCTTTATTTATTTTGAGAGAGAATGGATGCACACGCACAGGGGAGAAGCAGAGATAGAATCCCAAGCAGGCTGTGTACTGTTAGTACAGAGCCCGAGGCAGGGCTTGATCCTTTGAACCATGAGATCATGACCTGAGCCAAAGTCAAGAACTGGATGTTCAACTGACTGAGCTACCTGGGTACCTTGGGAAAAATTACTTTAAAAGTTGATAGTATTGGGGCACTGGAGTGGCTCAGTTGGTTAAACGTGCCACTTTGGCTTGGATCATGATCTCACAGTTCATGAGTTCAAGCCCTGCACTGGGCTCTGTGCTGACAGCTCAGAGCCTGGACTCTGTTTTGGATTCTGTGTCTCCCTCTCTCTGCCCCCCCCCCACCTCACATACACTCTCTCTCTCTCAAAGATAAATAAATAAACATTTTAAAAAGGTTGATAATGTCCACTGTTGCCAAGGGTGTCGGGAACAGTCTCTTGTTCTCTCTTGGTAGAGTATAAGTTACTTTGGAAAATAAATTGGCCATATCTATCAACATTGAAAATGTACATCCATTCTTTTCTTCAACAAATATTTATTGAGTCCCTCCTATGAGCCAGACACTATTCTAGGTGTTGGGAATATAGCAGTAAATCAGACAGATAGGTGTTTCCTCCTGTGAAACTTCTATTTCAGTGGGAAAAACAGATAATACACAAATAAGTCTGCACTATAATTAATAGTGAGTGGTTGTGAGTGAAAAAAAGGGAAAGGAGATTGAATGTGGTGTGAGTTGTGGCTCTTTCAATCCTTTGGCCTAGGAATTCCATTCCTAGGAAACACAGAAATGCTTACACCTGTGCACAAAGAGATACAAGCACAAATGTTCATAACAGCAAGGAACTGGAAACCCCTAGATGCCTAACAGCAGAGAAGACACTAAATGAATTGTCCAAGCACACACATGGATAACCCGCAGCCGTTGAGAGAATGAGACAGCTCCACATGGACTGAAGACAGATTGTTAAGCATAAGCCGGATGTCTTAGAATAATATATATAGTAGGACCCATGTCAGTAAAGTAATGCATATGTTTGCGAATGCGTAGAAAAAAGGTCTATAATAAAATAGGTCTAAAATAAAATTCCTTGGGGTAAGGAAAAACAAAACACAACATCAGAAATAGACGCTCCACATCACAGCACAGATGCCTTTCCTAGGGATTTTGAGATCCCAGTCAAGGGAGTGAAATGGCTCCTCAGGTTTGTCAAATTGACTTTGACCTGCAGCTTTTGATCCTGAGGGAGAAAGGGAAGTGAAGTGAACGTTTGCCCCCAAATCCAAAACTCCCAGCAGCCTCTGCAGGCCCCAAATCACAGAATTAAGAGGTCAGGAAAGGGGCAGGAAGAGAGAGCCCTGCTTCTACTGAACAGGGTGTTGGCCATGAATTCCGCGTCTCTGTAGGGAAGGAGGTCCCCCCCACCATCGTGAGGTGAGGAAACTGAGGTGTAGGAAGTTAACACAGCTCGGCCAGGGCCACAGGGCTGCTGAGTGAGAGGTGGGGTTTGAAGGTACATCTGCTGAGGTCCAGAGTCTGGTGTCGACGGCGATGGTGTGGACCACTCTTCGCAATGACCCCTTCCCTGCAATGAGGGCACAGGTGTGGGCAGGTCCCTCTCCTGCTCTGATGGGAAATGAGGACCCCTCCGGTCAAGCCAGGTATGGCCCGTCCCTAAGCCCAGCACCAAGGGAGGCCACCACCTTCTGGGCCCCTACATCCTGGTTCCTAAAATCAGGCACCTCAACTTGTTACATCCTGCAGCCACTGTCATAATCACAGCGAGAAATCATCACAGTGATGATGATGACAACAATAGTTAACATGGAACCATGAAAATAGCCCTTACAATGCCAGGCATTGCTCTCAGCGCTTTGCAAACATTTGTTCACCTAACTCTTATTAGTTAGTATCATCCGCCTTCTACAGATGANGGTAGTGATGATGATGACAACAATAGTTAACATGGAACCGTGAAAATAGCCCTTACAATGCCAGGCATTGCTCTCAGCGCTTTGCAAACATTTGTTCACCTAACTCTTATTAGTTAGTATCATCCGCCTTCTACAGATGACAAAGCTGAGGCACGGAGCACCCAAAAACAGGCCTAAAGTCACACAGCCTAAAAGGGAGAGATGAGATCCAAATCTAATAATCTTCAGAGCACTTACTCTTGACTTCTCTTATCCTGAGTCCTCCAAACCCAGTTAACACACACATCCTAAATGTGTGTCGGGCCTTATAAGTACTTTAAGTATACTAACATAATAATTTTTCTGAGACAATCTTAAGAGGTAGGTACTATTAGCACCCCCATTTTAGAGATAAGGAAACTAAGTGCAGAGAAGTGAAGTCACTTGCCCAAAGTCATATGGCATGTAAATGTAAAAGGAGGAACTTGATCCATACATTTTGGCTCCTGCGTTTGTGTTCTTAAACATCTCTAGCATCTCTAATGCTCTCAACGTACGTTTTCTATTTCTAGAGAAGAGGACTGCGAATTCCCATGGGGTATTGTGACATTCATGCGAGCAAGAACAACTGGTAATTCCTGGTCTCTGGTCTCCTTCTGTGGTTGAGGAGCTAGTTGTGGTGCAGAGACTCACTGTGCTGGGAAGGACAGACTAATCCCTTCACTGTCCAGCTAAGGCCCGCAGGGACGAGCCAGCACACAGCTGGTGTGGGGAGGGGCCATGGCGGCGGAATGAGCGGGCACATTCTAGATTTGGAGCTGTGAGGTCCTGGGGGAGGCGGCATTCAGGAGACAGATGCACAGAGCTGCCCTCTCTCCCTCACTTCTCGTTCTCTTTCTACCTCATTAGGATGGAAAGAGGAAAGCAATTCCAAGGCAACGTAGCAGAAGTGTCCCTCTAACTCTGTTCCTGTCCCGGCACAAGGAGCAGATGAAGCCTGCCGTGTTCTAGTGCTGCTCTCCCGCCAGGAGACAGAGGGGAGCCAGGGTGCCACTTCCTGCTCCAGGGTCCCCAGGAAGCTCAAGGGAGTCTCACGTGGCACCTGGTTGGGAAACAGGCTGCTGCCAGGCAGCTTTGTGCATTTGGTGGTTTCACTGGAACCTCGTCGAACAGTTGGCAGAAACACCTCCCTCCTCCAGTGACAGGAGCTCACACTTCGGGAAGAGCTGAACTGCTCTGAACTGTGATAGCATCGTCTGTCAATTTCTGCACACAGAATGCTGTTTTTTTACAGCGAGAATATTTGTCTTGGCCTTCTGGAACTTTATGGGCTTCTAGGCCAAGGATCCCCGCTCCCTGGAGCGAGGTTTGGGTGGTAGGTAGGGCATCAGAGGGCAGGGCAATGAAGGGAGAGGTAGTGGAGAGCTCAGAGGAGCGGCTACTCTGTTCCGCTTGTGGTGGGGTGGGAGGGGAGGGCTCTGGGGACATTCCAGAGCCCGGCAGACCATGGCAGCTAAGGCAGCAGCTGCAGAGCCCCAGAATGGGTCTGAGCGTGACCTCTCCCTCCTTAGGCCTGGCAGACAACTCCTGCCCACCCCCCAGCTACAGGGCGGGCTGTGGGTGCTGGGGCAGGCACTCAGCCCTCCCCCTGCGGGGAGTTTTCAGCAGATGCAGGGGTGTGGGGGCTGAGGCTGTCTGAGGAGGTGAAGGACAATGGGAACAGAAAGGTGGCGCTGTGCTTAGTGTTCATAGGGTCTGAAAGGAAGACCTGGGCATAGTGTTGGTGCATTTGTCATTGTGACTTTCACTTAACTGTATGGCCGACCTTTTACCCAATAGCAGTGGGTAGAGATAGTCTTCAATTTTGATACAGCTGCCTAACACTGCATTTGGTAGATGTGCTTTTAAAAAAAAAATCTTAATCTTTATTTATTTTTGAGAGAAGGAGAGACAGGGCATGAGATGGGAGATGCAGAGAGAGAGAGAGAGAGAGGGAGACACAGAATCCGAAGCAGGCTCTAGGCTCTGAGCTGTCAGCACAGAGCCCATCCTGGGGCTCGAATCCATGAACTGAGAGATCATGACTTGAGCTGAAGTCGTCACTAACGGACTGAGCCACCCAGGTGCCCCTGGTACATGTACTTTCAACTAGCCCTTTACTGGAGAATATCTGATTGATTCCAGGCTCTCACTGTGACAAATTGTCCTGGAACAGAGAGCTTTGTGCATGTGTCTTTCTGTATCGCTGGAGTAGGTCCCTACGTGGGATTGCTGAAACAAAGGATAAACACACATGTGATTTTTCTGAATCTTGCCCTCCATGGAGTTGTATCATTTGTCGTTCCTGGAAGCCCGAAAATGCCACAGCCTCTCCAAAATGGTGTGATGTTAGACTTTTAGACTTTCCTAATATATTAATAGGTAAGAAATGGCATGTTAGGGTAGTTCAAATGTGCATCTCTGATAAGTAAGATTGAGTAGTTTTTTTAAAATATATATTTATGAGCCATTCTGCCCATCTGAAAATGAGATTGTTTGTCCCTTTCTCCTTTAGATTTAGAAGTTCCTTATTTATTAGGATACTAACCTTCTCTTTTATGTAAGTGGCAAATATTTTTTCATAGTTTTGTATTTGCCTTTTTACTTTGTTTATGGTGGGTTTTTATCACTCAAATTTTTGATTTTGTTTTGTTTTTTTTAAAGACCATGATTTCATAGCTAAGATCACAAAGATGGACTTCAGGGAGTTTGAATCCTTTGTGC
Organism: Crocuta crocuta; assembly: GCF_008692635.1. Classification (NCBI taxonomy): domain Eukaryota; kingdom Metazoa; phylum Chordata; class Mammalia; order Carnivora; family Hyaenidae; genus Crocuta; species Crocuta crocuta. The sequence continues at coordinate 14,532,849 of NW_027551571.1, forward strand.
AAATAAATCCCTTATGCAAATTTTGGAGTGTATCAGCATATATGCATTTTTCTGAGGAAAGAGTCTATTCTCTTAGACCCCTATTGTTTTAAGAGCTTACCTTTACAGTCTCACAACCTAAGACTCCTTGTTCTTAAGCTTTGGCAAACATCTTTCCTTTGTCATCTCAGATCTCAGTTTTTCCATTGAACAGCTAGGGTACTGGGCAAATGGCGCATTATGGCCCTCCCCACACTGGCTGGGGCCCCAGAGTCTGGGACCTGCCCAGGCTCCCCCTGCAACATCCCCCAAATCTGACTCTTCTTGGGCTTTTGATGGGAGGTGCCACCCTCACTTACTAAATACAGGACCAATCCTCACCAGTCACCCCCCCCCCCCCCCCCCAGGAGATCTAGGCCTGGGATGAGTCACCTTTCTACTGGAAAGGTCTCCTTGGTTAGCCATGAATATCGCCAGAAGCTCAAGGTAAACAAAGGGTCTAGAAGAGGGGTCATACACAATTTACTGGCCCAGAATGGAGAGGGTTTGGCACCCAGGAATAAAATAGCCAGCAGGGGTTAATGAATAATTAGAAATTAGTTCTTTGGGAATGGAAACGAATTCTACTTCACTTGGAGAAGGAGGCAAGCTGCCTATAGAATGAGCTGTTCTTGCCTCCCGAGGCTTAATCTTCCACTGGTGCTGGGGCGATGGGGAGCGGAATAACTCAAGTTTTTTAAAAGTCTCCACAATGTAGCAAAAGCCCCTCAGAAAGAACAATCCACAAATCCTTGAATTGTTCTTCTGTTTACTCTTCACTTAGGGCCTGTTGATGACTGTCCAGGGAGAAGAGGTCTGCTATTCCGGGAATCACAATGACCACCCACCGACAAGGGATCAGGGCCATTCAGACATTGGCCATCACTGAGACTCTCCAAACCCAAAAGGCCATTTGTCTATCCCTGCAGACACACAAAGCTAGGGGCTGGGGTGACACGCCACTCTTCTCTGGACCCTGGCGGTCTGGCACAGAGCTCAATAGTGGGTTTGAGGTCCGGATTGAGGCTGCGCTGGGCGGAGCTGACCACTTAGCCTGGCTTCCTGGCATTCATTGGGAATAGGCTGGGAGTTAGAGAGGCTGGGAGTTAGAGAGGACTGTCGTCCAGCAGTCAGCATGGGGCAGGGCACAGAGCAACCAGTCAGCAAAGGTTTGTGGGTGAATGAGAGGGTGGGGGCATGCAGGGTACACGTGAGTCCCAAAACTGTCCGTTAAGCCGGGTGGTGGAGAGTGTGGTCCAGGGCTTCCTCCACTACACAGAAAGTGCTCAACTTCTTTTTTTTTTTTTCTTCAAATGTTTTATTTATTTCTGAGAGAGAGCGAGAGAGAGAGACAGTGTGAGCAGGGGAGGGGAAGGAGACACAGAATCTGAAACAGGCTCCAGGCTCTGAGCTGTCAGCACAGAGCCCGACATGGGGCTCGAACCCATGAACCATGAAATCATGACCTGAGCCAAAGTCAGACACTTAACTGACTGAGCCACCCAGGTGCCCCAAAAGTGCTCAACTTCTATAGCCCCTGCATTTTCCAGAGTGACTGCCACAGTCCTTGTCCCTCAAATCTATGAAAGTTGATCTCTACCCACCTACTCCATGTCTCCACAGCCCCTGGCCATTTTCTTAGTTTTTAAAAAATTTTTTAAAAAATGGTTTATTTATTTTTGAGACAGAGAGAGAACATGAGCAGGGGAGGGGCAGAGAGAGAGAGGGAGACACAGAACCTGAAGCAGGCTCCAGGCTCTGAGCTGTCAGCACAGAATCCGATGTGGGGCTCGAACCCACGAACTGCGAGATCATGACCNCCTGGTCAAGCCTCTTGGTTTTTATCCCCCCCCCCACTTCCCTTGTCTTACACCTTGCGGTACCTTAATGTTCAAAGTCACCCAGCAATTCCTCCAACAGGAGCTATGTGTTGGGCCGTGGGGGCTAGCCCGGGCCTGGGCACTAACTGCTATTCTCACTGGGCCCCTTTAGAAACACTTTAAAAAAAATTAGGGGCACCTGGGTGGTTCAGTCGGTCGAGCCGCTGATTTTGGCTCAGGTCATGATCTCACGGTTTGTGAGTTCGAGCCCCACATCAGGCTCTATGCTGACAGCTCAGAGCCTGAAACCTGCTTCAGATGCTATGTCTCCCTCTCTCTCTGCTCCTCCCCTGCTTGCGCCCTGTCTTTCTCTGTCTCTCAAAAAAATGAATAAATGTTAAAAATAAAGAAACACTTTCCACTGCCACAGCTGTCATCCGCACAGTGAGTGTGCCCCCTGCTCTCTCTGCCCTCTGTGGCCTCCCACGCTTGCTCAGGCTCAGAAAGGGCTCCCAGGCAAGTCTCTGCAGGGTCCACTTTCTAGCTGCCCTCAGGGTTCCTCATGCTCCTGGCTGTCTCTAGTGTTGGGCCGCCTTCTCTGCAGGGGTCACAGATGCAAAGGCCTAAGAGCAGACTTGTGCCCCAGGGGCAGGGCAGGGTGGGTGCTGGATCTCCCCGCCTAGGAGACCTATCTTTTTTTTTTTTTTTAATTTTTTTCTAGGAGAGAGAGAGAGACAGCGTGAACAGGGGAGGGTCAGAGAGAGAGGGAGACACAGACTCCGAAATAGGCTCCAGGCTCTGAGCTGGCAGTCAGCACAGAGCCCGACGCGGGGCTCGAACCCACGAACCGTGAGATCATGACCTAAGCGAAACGGATGCTTAACTGACTAAGCCACCCAGGCGCCCCCTAGGAGACCTATCTTTGCACCAGAGCTTCCTCTGCTCAGCTCCGTGACCTTGGCTGGTGAAGGGAGAAGGCAAGGCACGGTCTGGTTACCTAAGCAGCACGGTCACTCGACTTCCCTGAGATGTGTCCGCCTCAGATGAAGGATGGGGTAACAACTCTTTCCTCACTGAGCTCTAGTAGAAGTAGATATAAAAATCAATTATGGGCAAGTTGCTGATGAAAATCGGGATAATTCCCACTGTCTGCATTCTGGTCTCAGCCTTCATTTAGCATCTATGCTCTCATATGACTTTTGGCATCTGCCTTCCCTTGGTTGGATCCTTCTCGCTGAGGCTTTCACACCCAGGCTAGCGGCCGCAGGGTGAGCTGGTGGGGAAGTTTGCTTTTGTAGCTCCTAAGATGATACCCCTGATCTGGGTCACCCTCCTTCTCCTCTTCCCATTATAATAGTGAAGGGAGGGTCTACTCAGGGCAAAACAGGTGGAATCTGGAATACTGAGCCCAGTCCTCTTACTCAGCAGACCCTGGCCAAATGCAAACCCTGAAGACGGGCCACTCCGGGTCAGGGCTGGGATCTCAGGAGACAGTTCCCCGGGCAGGAAATCTCTCTCTGGCAACCAACTCAGACACCAGTGGCCCAGACAAAGTGGTTCCAGAGGAGAGAGGGTTGCCCAGTCCAGCCTGGCCTTGCGGGGAAGCTCACTGGGGAACAAGGCCCTGACAAAGCCAAATCAAGTTTGTTTCATCTCTCCAACCAGGCCTTCTAAACGTGAGCCAGATGCATCTGCAGCTCCATCCGCCCATCTCTCAGGGATGGCACAAGATTAGTAAAGGTGAAAAAGGTCAGCAACACTCAGTGATGGGGAGTCTTGGGAAAGGGGCCCTTTCCTACACTCTCACTGGAAGTAGAAATCAGCTCAACCTGGAATAGACAGGTTAGTAATAGACAGCAGAATTTAAAATGTGCACACCCTTTTACACAATAGCTCCAATCCCAGAAATATACCCACAATGACATAAATATGAAGAAATCCACTCAACATTATCCTTGTTAACAATTACCAACAAGCTAAATGGCAATAGGGAAATAGCTAAGAATGTCAGTAATAGTGGGCTGATTACATACTCACTAAAAAGGATACTGTAGATCTACAGTCAACAACACAGAAAAAGTCTGGAGAAAGTGGGAAAAAGGTACAAAATAATATGTACAGTAGAGTATAGAGAATAATATGTGCAATACATTCCAATGTATACACATATACATAAAAAAGTACACAAATAGTAGGGACACACATACCATGCTTAGAGAGATATCTAGTAAGATGTAAACTGCAATGTTAATAGGATGCAGTATATAACAGCATATAGTATCTAACAGTATGCAGTACATAACAATAAGAGCATGTAACAGTATATGATAGTATAGAGTATGTAACAGTATTCAGTACATAACAGTATACATTGTATAAATTATACAATATATAATACAGTACATACATAAGACAACATACTGTACATAATAGTGTATGGTATTAATAATATATAGTATATTACAGTAAGTAATGTATAACATTATATAGTATGTAGCGCATAACAGTATACAGTGTTTAACAGTATATAAGAGCATGTAGTATATAACAGTATACGGCATATATAGTAGATCACAGTATACAGTATGTAACAGTATACAGTCTACACAGAATACCCCAATGTATGCTAAAATGTTAATAGTCATTACTCCCCATAGTGAGATATAAAATTTTTTCTTCTGTATTGATTTAGTTTTTTTTTTAATGTTTTATTTATTTCTAGGAGAGAGAGAGAGAGACAGCATGAGCAGGGGAGGGTCAGAGAGAGAGAGGGAGGCACAGACCGAAACAGGCTCCAGGCTCTGAGCTGGCAGTCAGCACAGAGCCCGACGCGGGGCTCGAACCCACGAACCGTGAGATCATGACCTAAGCGAAAGTCGGACGCTTAACCGACTAAGCCACGCAGGTGCCCCAGATTTAGTTTTTTGAAAGGCAGTGGAGTGTACAGTTTAGTATCAGGCTGTGGGATCAGCTTGCTAGGGCTCACATCCCAGATCTATTGATTATGAGCTATACAGTCTCAGGCAAGTTAACTCCTCTGAGCCTCAGTTTCCTCATCTATAAAATAGAGATAATAATTATACCTACTTCATAGCCCTGTTGTGAGGATAAATGAGTAGGTTCTGACACACATGAAAGGCCCAATAAATGTTAGTTCCTGGACTTCATTCAACAATACTTAGTTTGCACCTACAGTATGCAAGGCACTGTTGTATTAGTTTTTCACTTACAAAATTGAAAAAAGAACCCAATACCTATTTGTTTTTTTTCTTTTTTCCTTCCTTCCTTCCTTCCTCCTGTTCTTTCTTTCTTTCTTTCTTTCTTTCTCTCTTTCTCTCTTTCTCTCTTTCTTTCTCTCTCTCTTTCTTTCTTGGCATCAGAACCTAAAGAAATGGAGAAAGATACTGTGTCATGGATTGAGAAACTCAACATAATAAGGATGTCATTCCCCCCTACACCTATTGACCTATAGGTTGAATGCAATTTCTATCAAATCTCCAGAGAAGTTTCTAGCAGACTTTGACACATTTACACTAAATTTTATCTGGAAATGCACGAGATCTAGAATAGCTAAAGAAATCTTAAAAAAGAAGGATAAGGTGGGAGGAAGGCCTCTACTCCATATTGAGGCATATTCCATACTTATAGTAATCAAGATGGTGTGATGTTGGCCAGGGATGGACCCCAAATCAATAGAGAACCCAGACACGGACACCCAAATATGCCCAGCTGCTCTTTGACAAAGGTGGAAAAGCAATTGCATGGATGCAGGAGGGACTTTTCAACCAACAGTGCTGGAGCAGTCTGCCTATCCATAGGCAAAAGAGCGAACTTGAACCTCAAACTCACACCTTATATACAATAGTGATTCAAAATGGATTGTGGACTTGAATATAGCGTGTGAATCTCTAAGACTTTAAGAAAAAGAAATAGAGTAGATGTTTGCGCGCTAGGGCAAGGCAAAGAGTTCTTAGACTTGACAACAAAAAAGCATGGTCTGTAAAAGGAAAGATTGATAAAGCAGACTTGACCAAAATTAAAATTCTTGCTCTATGGAAAACTGTATTAAGGTGAAAAAAAAAACCCACTACAAATTAGGGGAAAATATTTGCAAACTACATACACAAAGGAAGACTAATATTGAGCCTTAAGGAACTCTTAAATTTCAATAGTTAAAAAAAATCAAGCCCTACAAACAATCTGATTAAGAAATGGATGAAAGACATGAAGAGACTTTGCAGAGAAGAGGGCACAGAGGTGGAAGCACATGGAAAGATGTGCATCATAATTAGCCAGCAGGGAAATGAAAATGAAAATACGATGAGCTGTCACGACACTTCAGTCAGAATGACTAGAATGACCAATAGTGACAGCTGGTCACATCCCTAGGAAGGAGCCTCCCGGTGCCAAGGTGCCCAGCTTGCGCTGTTCGGGAGCTAACCCTGGGAGGGTTCAGTCCAGGGCACGCCTCAGAGTCTGGAAGAGCCGCCGTTGCCTCAGCCAGCACCGCCACACACAGCGTCGAGCCAGCTGGGGTCACGCTGCCCTCAGCCCATCTAGAAGCCAGGCTCTCTGCTCCACCTCTCTGGACAACTCAGGACAAACTGTTTCTAAAATCAATTTATTTTGAATTCACAGCCTGGTAATTTAGTGCATGGTTGGGAGGGGGTGGGGTGGAGGGCAAGTGACTGCTTTGCTTTCTTTGTCTCAATTTTGATTCATGCTATTTATGAAATAAAGCATACCATTTTAAATAAACCATTTTAAATAATCTTTTAAACTATTTTTAAGCCAATAAAATAATAGCAGTTACTATTCAGATGCTTATATGTGTACCTGGCCCTGAGCTAAGTCCTTTATATGTACTACCTAATAGAATAGTGAGTAGACAGATTAATCTCTTTTTACAAATGAGAAAACAGGTTCAGAGAAATTAAGTAACTTTCCTGAGGTCACACAGCTCCTAAGGGGCAGCATCAAGACATGAGCCCAGTCATACCCATTCTAAAGCCTCCCCATCTCTCAACAAAGCAGGTTACATGCCAGTGTCACTATTATTAGCTCAGGACGGGTTCTTGTTGCAACTAGCAGCCCCCTTTTCGGTGGTAAACATGTTATTCTGGTGGTTAGAACTTACTTCCACGGGCCTCACCTAACTGCAGAGGAGGGTGGGAAATGTGGTTCCACCATGTGCCCGGGACACAGGACTTGGTTAACACATAGGAGTGGCTCAGCCAAATCCATCTCCAGTGATGCTTTTCTCTTCACCAGAACTCACGTCCAAAGTCAATGTCTGCTCAGGGTGCAAAGCAGCCAATCTTTACAAAATGCCACTAACAGAAAAGCCCCACTTCATGTTCCTGGTAAAGCCGGGACAAGACACAAATTTTCCGTGCAGAAATTTAGTGAATAGATTTTCAGATCCCTTTGTCCTGCGTCCCTTCTTGTCCTAACACTGAGAATTTTTGCTGCCCAGGCTGGGCTGGTGGCTGGGCAGGAGTCAAAGGAGCCTCCAGCACCCCTTCCAGCCCGGGTCCTGGGCTCATGCAGGCTGCACAGAGGCCGCCGCCCTGACTACCCACTGCCTCTGGTCTCCTAGCTCGACTTTGCTGGGCAACACATGCGAACAGCCCGGACCAGCTGGACATTGGCACGGGCCTCACGGGGCCACGCACCGCCCTCTGTGCCCGCCCCGCCAGCCAAGAGCACACACTGGTCTAACCTGAGTGAAGGCCTCCAGCAGCCTAGGCAGAGGCTCCCCCAAGTTCTTTGCCGCTGCCTCCCTTGCCTTTGTCTTTCTGACCCGCCAAGTCAGCCTATTTCGCAGACAACTCAAGTCTAAGAGACATCAGGAATTTGCACTAATTCAATTAAGCAATTAGCCTATCAAGCGGTAGGAAATGCCTGGACTATACCTTCCATTGAATGGAGTCGGACTCTGCCCGAGCTTCTGTTGTTTGGGCTTCAAAAGGCAGTTAGGAGCTTGCCCAGGAGTCCGTGCCTGCCTCCCCTCAAGGTTGTAAACCAGAAACAATGAGCGGTCTTTGAGGATTATCTGGTTCATATATTTTATCGGGCGTGTGGGTGGCACAGCTGGGAGCCAGGAAACTGAGCTTGAGGGCTGGCTCAGTCATGGACTTTTTGTGAATTTGGACAAGTCCTTTCTGGCTTGGGGCCTCAGTTTTCTCACCTGTAAAATGGGAGTGCGTAATGTCTGGTCTTCCCACCTCACAAGGTTTTTATGGGATGACCTAGGGGGAAGGTCTAATAGGTAAGCAACATACACAGACAGAAGCCTTGATGTCATGATTGTCCACGTGGTGGACTGTTGGATGGATGACCCCCTGACATTTCCCATCCCCTTTCCCTGGCCATATTCAGATCTCAAGTCTGACAAGGCAGCACCCTCATTTCCTTAGCCTCTGGGGGAGTGCGGCTGGGCATGGCTACATGACACGGCATTAGCCACGGAACAGAGGGGAATTTGCTAGAGGCTTCTGGGAGGACTTCAGGTCTCCTGATTGAAAAATGAAAGAGCAGAAAGGGGCTGACCTGGCTTCTTCCTCTTTGCTTCTTTCCACCTTGAGCTCCAAAGGGATGCCACAAGCTGTGGTGGCATCTTGGCACCATGAAAAGATTTAGGGTCTATCCTAATGAACTTGGGCCCATCTTCATTACATCTGCAAACACCCTATTCCAAATGAGGTCACCTTCTGAGGTTCTGGGTAGACATGAATTTTGGGAGGCTGCTGTTTAACCCACTGCAACTCCCCACCTCCATTCCCTGAATCAAATCAACCAACAAGTTCTATTAACATGACCCCCTAAATATATTCTGGACCTGTCTCCTTCCCACTACAGCAATTTGACTACCCTATGCCAAGGTCTATCGTCACTTACCTACATGACACCTTGTGCCGACAGCAACTCTCTTAGGCAGGGAAGGAAGATGAGGGGCCCCAGTCCTGACTTGGTAGAAGGTAAAAATCTTCTTTAGGGCTCAAAGTTTTAGAGGCTGTGATGCTCTCTGCTCCTGGCCCACCCCCAGGCCATGTGACCCCTCTGTGTCTGTGTCTGTGTCTGTGTCGTGAGAGCCAACTACTGAGAGTGCTGGACCCTCAGTGATGACAAGATCGAGGAGAGAGAGGCTGAACCTGCCTCTAGCCCCGCCAGAGAGGCTAGAGCTGGGCAGATGTCCTGGACACATGCCCAGCTGGCTGTCTCTTAGGCGTGGACTTGGATTGTGGGTTGGTGGGAGAGGAGAGGCAGTGTGGGAAGGTGTCCCAGGTCTGTCCTGCCTGGAGCCTTGACGAGAGAGATGAGAAGCCATGTGCCCTCTAGGGGGTCCGGAGATGGAGGCCTGCCCTTCCACAAATGGACTAAGTTTCTGGGCTCCCTGGAGCTTCTTCTGTGCCCTGTTGGTGGCAAAGGTCCTGACCCTTGATGGAGGGACAAGGGTCTGAAGCCGCAGAGTGCTGACTGGCCACAGGTGATTCAAAGGAGACAGGCCAGCTGCTGAGTGCAAGGAGAGGCTGGACATGCTAGAGGGCATGCTGGTGGTGCCTGGGCGGGTTCAGGCCACAAAGCACTGATTGAGCACCTGCTGTCCGCTTGGCACTGTGGGTTTGTGGGTTTGTGGGTGGCACATGCTGACATATCCCTACAGAGGAAAGAGGAAGCAGGTGTGGTGAGATGGGTGGTGGGGGATGGGAACCAATACAGGCAGAATCTCAGGGAGCCCGGTGTGTGCCTGCCGTTAACCCACAGCAGCCGAGTCTTCGCTGGTCATTTAAGCTACAGGGGACGCTGCAGCCCTCAGTCACCAAGACCCACCGAACGCATTAGAGAGGCAACAAGCCCTTCGTTTTTAGGGATGTTCCCGCCTGGAGGCAGAGGACTGTCAGAAATGCCTGTAGGGGTCCTTCTGTGATTCTAAAACTAGACAACCTCTAGCTCTCTGGGTCTCTGCCTTCCTAACCTTCCCTCCCCCTTCCCTGGACAAAGGAGTCATGGTGGGATCTGAGGCCCTTTCTTAGAAAGCTGAAAATAATATGAAACAGTTTCTATTTTAAAGAGAAACACTTTCCTAAGTGGATCTTTCAAAAATTTCAGTTTGTTACCTATTTAAGGAAATACCAAACAGCCCCCACAAACACAGCTTGGGGGAGGAGGACGTTCTCCGCCCCTCCCCCCAAAACCCCACCCCAGGTGGTTGGAGCCTTTGCTGCAGTGGCTCTGGCTTCTCAGTGGTACATCCTGGCAATGCCATGGGCCAGCCTCTTGAGCCAGGCAACCCCGTCCTAGCCTACTGCCTGCCCTCTGGCTGGGTCAGAATCAGCAGCAGGCGCCTGCTGGAGACTCCAGGGAGGGCTGGACACCCCTGCAGGACACCCCTGCAATCTGTAACCTCCAGATTGTGTTGACCTGGGGCCTTGATTCGGCTCTTCTGGCTTAGATCCCATTCAACTGTCTTTTGCGTTGTATGCTTCATAGGAAACGAGTGAATGAGAGGGAAAAGTAAGAAGGAACATTCTACAAACTTCCTTTGTGAAGTCTTTCCCATCTCTATCAGCAGACTCAACTTTGAAATTCCAGAAGGAAAAGAAGAAATAAAACATGTCACATTGCAGAGTGTTCCCACAATGACTCATTTCAGAAGCTGGGTTTCGTCTTTTTAAAAAAACAGAATCAATCCCGTCTTTAGTGAAAACAACATTTCGTTCCTCTTCAGCTTCAGCCCGGATCCACCCTTGGCTCTGTGCAGAATCGGAGAAGGTAGCCAATGAGCGGCTCTCATCACAGACAGGGCAGGGACGTCAGGGCGGAGCAGAGAGGGGGCTTTTTGGAGGGCAAGAAGTTGGAGGGACCCGTGTTCTTCAGGAGGGGCCACCACCATTAATAACCCCCTCCCCACCAGCTTCCGGGCCCTCAACCCACCCAATAAGGCCAAACACCAAACACTGGAGGTCCTCATTCTCTTGGAACATCCTAGCCAGTGGAATCCAGAATGGACCCTGTACCCTGGGGAGACATTTGGGTCTTTCCTTCAGCCCCCACTATAGGGGTAGATCAGTGGACAGCACAGGCAATGTGTCTCGATGTTTTGGGAGGATGAGGAACTCAAACATCTGTGCTGTGTATACCATTGCTTTAATGATCTAATAGACGGTGGAGTATACTTAGAATATGTGCATGTCTGGAGCACGAATCTTGGATTTGGAAAATTAAACACACTTAGGTTCATTTATTTCCCCCATTACCTTTAACAGTTTTATAGAACGAGAGACACGTAGCTCCAACAGGGACACTCTATTCTACTCATCCATACATTGAGTATCCTCTACTACTTTACTGAAGAGCTAAGGATTGAGCTGTGTGTGAAGATGATAAGACATTTTCCAGAAAGACAAGGAGAATAATGTTCTGTGCAAAGGAGCATTGCAGCCAATAAGTTTGGTCTACATGGCATCCAGCAATTAATTCAACACTGCTGGGGCACAGGGAGCCTGTGGAATGGCAGGGGCTAGAGGGAGTGGTAAAGGGAAGGGTCTTGTAAGCTACCCTGAGAAGTTCAGATGTTATTCTGGTGTGCATGGGAGTCCCTGAAATAATTTAAGGGGGGAAAGAAGCTTCTGAGATTGACATTTTACAAAGAATCTTAAATCTTCCACCAAGGAGCATACTGCGATGGTCCCCTTTCTCCATGGGCTTAAAATCCTTTTCAGATCATAAACTAGACTATCCCTGTCCAGATGGCACACGATGACTTGTTAATCCCCCATCGTGGGGACAGCCCCTCTCTGGCCTGTATCCCTGGCAGGGCTTGGATGATGGTCCATCTAAGCAGATGCCACAGAGAAGGGGCCTTGCCTGAACCCCCTTGTCGACTGCTGTAGCTAAGTACACAGTCTTGGCGAAGAGGGTCCCCGGGATGATCTCGGATGTGTGCAGGCCCTGGGGAGAAAGAGCTATCTCCATTCTTGGGCCATCGAGTTGGTTGAGTTTGGACTTCGCCAGAACAGAAGGAGAGAGGAAGAGAATGAAGGCCAAAAGTGGGTCTGGACACTGGGGTGTGCCCTTCCTGCCCCAGGCTTGCCTTCGTGGGCTCCAAAAGCCTGGAATTTTCCATGGAGGGGTTGCAGAGCCCCAGAAGAAAGCCTTTCTGCTTCCAGAGCTATAGACCCCCATCAGCACTTAGCCCACATGACCACCACCATCTGTCAGTCCAGAGGCTGGGGCCGGGGCCAGTTCCCATATGCAGGGCCCGGCACAATGCTGGCTGCAGACAGGACATCTGGTGGGAGTTTGCCAAGTGCCGGATGGAAACAGGCTCCCTCTCCTCAGCCCAAGCCCCGGGTCTCTGAGACCCCCTTAGAGGACACTACAGGGCACAGCTCGGGAAGCTCCATGTGGTTGGAAGGCTTTTTACCTGTGAGTCACCACTTATCCAAGAGCCACTGCTGACCCTTTTTCTGAGTCCCACATCCTGCCGTGATGTCCACTCATGCTCCTTTGTATTCTCCCCTTCTTTCCACCGCCACAAACTTTCTGTGTTTTACCAGGAGGGACATGTTCCTGTCCTTTCTACTCCCTGCCCTCTCCACCAACTTCGCTTTTGAGATGGTAAATTTATTCCTTGAGTTTCCTGGGGAGCTGGCCAGGAGCTGGCAAGGCCTGTCCCTGCCTCCACGCCTTGGCCGCAGTCCTGGGGTAGCCAGGACCTGACGGGCTCCCCAGGGATCAGCAGCATCAGGCTCCAGCAGGACCTGGAGGCTAGTTGGTTTAATCCCACCTAAGACAGAAGCCCAAGCCCATGACTTTCTTGCCTAGATTCTGGAACCAAGCTCAGCGTCGCTATAAGTAGCAGCTGCACTAGTAAGAACACCCTCCTGGGAAAGCTAGCAGGTGCCTCACAAGGCAGAAGGCATCGGAAATCTGAGTGGCAGCGATTAGAAAGATCAAAGTCAGATGTGTCTTTTTGGGGGGAGGGGAGACCAGGTTTTAAAGGGTTCTGAGAGGGAGGAATTAATCCTGCCTTTATTTTCCTGGAATCAGTTCTTTCATTCTGGGCCAGCGGTGCCCTCTCCTCCTTAAAGGGGTTGCTTCCCCAGATGCAGAGAAAGCCTTGTATCCTTACCATGAGAGAGTGCAACCCTGAATGGGATGCTTTCTCTACCTTCTAGGAAGAAGCAAGGCTTGATGACCAGCACATGGATAGAGCCCACGTTATGCTGCCCCATGGTGAGTGGTTGACGACTCCTCACAGCAATGCTGTGATCCGCTGCTTCTTATCCAAGGTGAGGCCAAGTCTAATTTTCCCTGTTGCCAGTGGAATAGCTCAAGGCCAAGTTCTGGTCCTGATTTCACACCCTGGGACAACGGTTGGCTATTCACCCCATGTTGGGATACTGTTCACCTTCCTGCCTGGGTTCCGCAGTCTCTGGCATAGACGTCAAGGAGAGGTCAAGGAGATGTCATTGAGGAACAAGCCAACAGAGCCAGGTCAAAACTATAGTCGTGGTAATAAGGACAGGACGTATGGCAAGAAGATGGCCTTTGGTGTGAGATGGGACTGAGTCTCAGTTCTGGCTCTGCCACCAGGGTAGCTGTGAGACTTCGGGTTAAACCCCCTCACTTCCTGAGTCAGCTCTTGACCATCATGGTCACTGATGCCGTTTTCTATGTACTGCGTGCCCAGCAGCTATTACCTCATGTAATTCTCGTAATGACCCTATGAACAGATAACGCTTCCTATTTTGAAGATAAAGAAATTAGGTTCTGGGAGATTACTAAACTCACCCAAGAACTGTTTAGTTGGTAAGTAGTTAAGTCGGGATTTCAACCTGGCTCTGATTCCAAAGACTGTGAGTACTAGGTTAAATTGTTTCTCTCTGTGCCTGGGTGGCTCAGTTGGTTAGGCATTCAACTTCGGCTCAGGTCATGATCTCGCAGTTTGTGAGTTTGAGCCCCGTGTCCAGCTCGGTGCTGACAGCTCAGAGCCTGGAGCCTGCTTCAGATTCTGTGTCTCCTTCTCTCTCTCCCCCTCCCCCATTGGCGCTATCTCTCACTTTCTCAAAAAATAATAAATAAACATTAAAAAACTTAAATAGTGGGTCCCAAGAAGACATGCCCCATCCTAAGCCGGAACTTAGGACTTTGACCTTACTTAGGATAAAGGTCTTTAGAGATGTACTTAAGTTATGGCTTGAGATGAGATCGTCATGGATTAACCAGGTGGGACTTACATTCAAAAACAAGTGTCCTAGAAGAGACAGGAGAGGAGAAGATGCAGAGAAGAGATGGTCACGTGAAGACGGTTTGGAGTGATGTGGCCACAAGCCAAGGAACCCCGGGGTCACCAGAAGTTGGAGGAGGCAAGGACAGATTGTCCCTGAGAGCCTCTGAAGGGAGTACAGCCCTCCCAACATCCTGCTTTTGAATTCAGGCCTCCAGAGCTATGGGAGAACACATTTCTGCTGTTTTAAGGAGTTCAGTCTGTGATCATCTGCTACAGCAGCGTTAGGGCATTCATACACTACAATGTATGGAATTGCATTTTATTGTTATAAAATGGCCATAGAAAACCACATGCTGGAGCAAACAGCAGTGGAAATGTTCACAAGGACTCCTGGGTCCTCCCAGACCAGCTACACTCGTTTGACTCCAGCCTCAGGTAGCATGTCCAAGTGGCCTTGAACCACCTTGTCGAGGAAGCTGCTCTCTGCAAAGACAGAGTGATTCCTACAGAGTGAGGGGGCTCAGCCCAGACCAAGTGCTCTCTCCTCCTGGCACCTACACTGCTTTTGTGCTGCCCACGACTCAGGCTGCTTCTGGTTTGAGCCCTCCTCACTGACGTGCAAAGGCGGGAGCACCGGCCAGCCATCTGGGGGTGGGGGCGGGGAACCGCACAAACAGGGGCTGGAGCCCCAGGGTTATTGAGGAATCTGACTGAGTCACCTTCCTTGCTCAGAAACATCCTGTGTCTCCACACTCCCTCCAGAATCAAGTCCAGACTCCTGAGCCTGGACTCCCAGGTGCTTCACCATCTGGCCCCCGGCTGCTACCAGATTCCTGGACTCTGGGGATCCCAGATGCTGACCCAGCTCCACGAGGCCTGGCTCTGTCCTGAGATGCCGGGCTGCGTATCTGCACCCCCATCACTCAGGTAACAAGAGCACAGATCTCCGTCCGTGAAGCCAGAATGAGCTGACTTGACACACCCTCCCCAGGGGCTCCTCCTCTACTCTTGCCCACTTTGCAAATTCTTTAAAACATTTTTTTAATGTTTATTTACTTTTGAGAGAGAGAGAGAGAGAGAGAGAGAGAGAGAGAGAGACTGCAAGTGGGGGAGGGGCGGAGAGAGAGGGAGACACAGAATCCGAAGCAGGCTCCAGGCTCTGTGCTGACAGCTCAGAGCCTGACAGGGGCTCAAACCCACAAATTGCAAGACCATGACCTGAGCTGAAGTTGCTTCACTGACTGAGACACCCAGGCGCCCCCACCTTGTCAATTCTTGAGCACACCCTGCCCTGTGCGACCCTGGCAGTAACTGCCTGGGTCAGCAGCCAGCAGTGACACTGAGGATGCAAGCCCCCACAGACCCCGCAACTTAGACAGATGGCTCCTAGCTACCTCCAACCAGAGGCACATAGCCCTTAGTTACTGTCACAGGAACCTGTAAAGCTCAGGAAATAACATAAAGTTGCCTCCTGAAAAGTCTGTGGGATGTTGTTCTGCCTGAGGTGACAAACACAATGTGCCGTGTTTGCAAGCAAACATGGTCAGGATAGTTTTCCGTTTGGTAAGAGCACAGGATGTAGAGCTTCTGTCTTTCTTCTCTGACTTTGCTAATGCAATCAGCCCAGAAGGCTTTGCAGTTCCGGCCCCCAGGGGTGAAACGACCAGGCCCCTGAGGGGGAACAGCCCCCTCACCACCATCACACGGACACCAGACAGGGTGATGCCAGAAGGGACAAGATGGGCAAGAAAGAAAGGAAATACTACAGCTGACCCTGTCTCTAATGAGTGAGCACGATCCAAGACCCTCAGATCTTTACCCTGAATTGTCACCCTTTATTTATTTAAAAAAATTTTTAATGTTTATTTATTTCTGAGAGACAGAGTGTGAGCAGGGGAGGCGCAGAGAGAAAGGGAGACACAGAATCTGAAGCAGGCTCCAGGCTCTCAGCTGTCAGCACAGAACTCGACGCGAGGCTCGAACCCATAAATCACAAGATCATGACCTGAGCCGAAGTTGGATGCTCAACCGACTGAGCTGCCCAGGTGCCCCTGAATTTTTACCCTTTAAGAACCCTTGCTTGTAAGCTATCAGGAATTGGGAACTTTTGAGCATTAGCCCTCTCTGTTCTCCTGGGTGGCATCACACCAGTAAACGTCCTATCTTTCTTCACTGCAAAAGCTCAGTGTCAGCTATTATTGGCTTGCTGTGCATCAGGTGGAAGGACTCTCGTTTGGTTTGGTTACAGCAATCGCTCCATGTTTGCCAATGTGACCTGAATTGAATGGATCCTCCCCAGACTGAGAGTGATTCCTCTCCTTCTTAAAGGCTTACTCTGCTCCTGTGTTTGTAGCTTCTCTGCTTCCCACTTATTCTTTTTTTATTTAATGAAAAAATGTTTATTTTTGAAAGCGGGGAGGGGCAGAGAGAGAGGGAGACGCAGAATCCAAAGCAGGCTCCAGGCTCTGAGCTGTCAGCATGGAGCCCAACGCGGGAAATCATGGACTGTGAGATTATGACCTGAGCTGAAGTCAGACACTTAACTGATTGAGCCACCCAGGCGCCCCTCCACTCCATCCCCTTTGAACCCCATCTAGCCTCAGCTCACCAAATCCTGCTTCTCCGTGGGCACTTTAGGTAGACCGCTCTGTACAGCAGGGCAAGCTGGGTATTTTACAGTCCTGGGGGGCACCATTCACTGAGGCCATGATGTGAGCGGGACCCTCTGGAGATCTGCAAGGTGCTGGCCCTGTTCCTAGGTGCCTGCTATCTCCAGATGCTGGTCCTGGCTCAGGAAGATCAGACTCTGCTTTTCTTTCCCGGTGCTTTTATCTTGCATCTCTGAATACAGCCAGGGCTTGCTCCTGGGGCTGCAAAATCTCCCTGCAGGTGCAGCCAGGGTCCTCAAGGGGACACTTTGTTCTCCCTGATCACAGAATTGATGGGTCCTGAATCAGGTCACCCACGAGCTGCCCACGTGCTGTGCCTTTCGCTTCAGGAATGCAGCGCACAATGTATGGTCCTAACTGGGGCACTTTTTGAGGAAAAAGGAGCCCTGAGGTATCATTATACCAGGACAACAGGTGTAAGCCGTGACCCTCCCTGACAAGCCGGGGTTCCAACCCAGTCCTGCCTGGCGCCACAAACTGCAATATCTCCACTACTCAGTGGAGAGGGAACACGGCCCAGGGGTGGCCGCTGGTGGACAGAGGGGAAAGGCAGCCCCAAAGCAGGGAGAGCTCTCTAGGGAAGGGTCCTGGGGGCCCTAAAAGGGGACAGTTGCTTTGGCTTTCTGTGTCCTTTACTCTGTTCCCGTCCTTGGCCGATTTCTGTGAGCTGGGCCAGCCTAGGCCAGGAGCACTGGCACAAAAAGCCTTTAGCTGGAGGTTAAAGCCCTGGGAGTTAGTTCTGGGTCTGTGTAGGTGGAGCCAGCCACTTCCCTGGCTGGGCCTCAGGTCATCCCTGTTATAAATCGGTCATAATCCCTGCCCTGCCGGACTCACAGCAGCCCTGAGAAGTCTCCGGGGAAGATGTGGCCGAGGGGTTTTGCGCCTTGCAAGATGTGGCCACTGTTCCTCTCGCTATCTGTGCTCGTATTCTCCCTGAGTACCTGCTGCAGGCACGGACAGACCCTGGGGGAATTGCCAGCTTCTCAACCAACACAGTCGCCACACGTTTCCACGGTGCAGCTAACCCTGAGCACGTCTCCAGGGCGGGTGGGTAGGGGCGGGGTGAAAAGATCCAGGACATTCTTCCTCAAAGCATTCTGGATGCAGTGGAATACTACAGGCGCTGGGGTCTATCCAACAGCAAGAACGCAAGAAATTGAGAGGCTTCTACCAGTGAGGAGGAAGATGTGGGCCAGCAGTCAGGATGTGGGGTGGGGCATGGAGACCTGCTGTGTGTCACCGGGGAGGAGGCTCATGGTGGCTGGGGCCCTGGCAAAGGCAGTGGTGGCTGCAGCAAAGGTGTCCAAGCTTCCACTCTCCCTAGAAACATGCTGCCCCCACTCTGGTTACCTGGGATCTCACACTCTGTGTCTACATGGTGTGGATCCAGAAGAAGCAGGTGGTACAGTAGCTCTTCTAGAAGGAAACCGCCTCTTTCCGGGTGGGCATGTGGGTGTGAGTGGGGGGCTGTCACTGGCTCCCAGAGGGACGTTCGAATGGACCAGGGCAGGAGAAGGGCTGGGGGAAGGCTGAGGTCAGCCGCACCCGCTCAGTTTCTGATAATTTTAGCCACACAGGGAGGAGGCCAGTGGTTCTTTCTCTGAAACAATTGGCTTCGGTGTAAATGAGCCCCCAGGGAGGCTCGTGGTGGGACAGGAAAGCCAGCAGAGTGGGGATGCCTCAGGAGGTTGACAACGGGCGGTTGGCTGATGCCTCCCCAGGAAGGAGCAGCCCCAGATCTGGGTGGCAGGGGGATAATCACGTCCCAAGGAGGCCCAGAAGGTCACTTTCTGATCCGGAAGCGGCAAGAGAATGGATCACGGGAACGGAAATACGGAAAGCTCAGCCAAAGTTAGCAGCTGGAATCAATTGTTAGCTCATCCACTTGGGGACTTTCCACAGGACAAAACAAATGCTCTTCATATAGAAGACAGGGGTCAGGGGACCTTAGGACACAGAGAGTTTTCTGTTTCCCCACTTCCCTGTGGCCTCTCTGAGTGACCTTGGATAAGGCTGAGGGGCCAGCTCCTGGACGCCTCCTTCCTCAGTGGGGAGTGGGTGCTGGGGCTGAGGACTCAGCAGGAGAGAGGGCTCTTAGCAGATGCACCCACCAGGTACCTCTTCAGGTGGGCGCTGTCTGCCAGGACATCAGTTTGTTAAATGAAGGTGTTCCGACCTGTCAGACTCTGGCTGCCCTCAGTGACCCTATGCCATGGTTAACATCTCAATTCCATCCACCTGCCCTGGCAACCAGAGGGCTCACGAAGGCTGACAGCCATCCCCCTCTTCTCAGAGGAAGTGGGGTGGCGGCCAGACTCAGGAAGCCCCTGCAGGGCACATCTGGGCACCATGTCACCCAGTAGCTCAGAATGCAAGGCCCCACTGACTATCCAAATACTGTGCCAGGGATGCGGGCCAGGGAGAGGCCCTCCCCGAGAGCCCCGTCAGAGGACCCAGCTAGTAATGGACAGAACTAGAGTTTGGATCCGGATCTGCCTGGCCTCAGAGTCCATTCTCTTTCCCCAGAGAAGTATTAGGGGAGACTCGTGGGGGCTGACGCTTGTTAGTGAGGATTTCCCACTCCCTCAAGCTCATACCCGGGACAGCCATGGTAGTGGTTCAAATGAAACATAGGGGTTCTATACACATTCCATCTCATGATAGAGTGGGACCATGCGGCTGATAACACACGGTCTTCAGAGCCAGAAAAACCCAACTCTGTCACCCACTTACTATGTGGCCTTGGGCCAGTCACTTAACCTTTCTGAGGTTTGTTTTCCTCATTTGGCAAAAATCAGTAAAAATATCTACCTCGTCTAGTTACCTTGAGAATCCCATGAGCTATATTTGTAAAATGCTTGGAATAGATTTTGGCACACAGTTAGCTAACTTTCCAAAAAGTTTTAATTGATTTTATTTATTTTAATGATATCTTCTCCTCCGGACCCTGGCATGACTGGGGCGAAGTACAGTTTGGCTGGGATGTACATGTATATATTCATATACCCCTCCACACACTGAAACTACGTCAGAATCCCAAGGGTGACTCATTCCTTTTCCTTCTGTTAAAGGAGAAGAAGCCCCTGACCCATTTCATGTGGTTGCTTTGAAGGATAACTAATAAATGGGCTCCTAAAAACCTCTGCTAAATGTCAAACCCTTGAACACATCGTTCAAAGACAGGAGGGTTTCTTCAAGGCTGCACATCCAGCTGGGGCGGGTAGAGTTAGTACATACACATTGGAATGTCGGGAACTGATTGGCTAGTGGCTCATCTGGATTCCCCCTGGGAGCTCTGAGACATTGAGGCAGAAAACCAGGAGTCCCACTTGTGTCCCTAAGCACCCTGGGGAACGTCGCGAAGGGGCTTTGAGATCAATGTTGAAGCCCCTGGGATTTTGGTGTGACATCTTTTTTTTTTTAATATTTATTTATTTTGGGGAGAGCACAAGCAAAGGAGGGAGAGAGGGGGACAGAGGATCCGAAGAGGGCTTTGCACTGACAGGCTTGATAGCAGCAAGCCCAATGTGGGGCTTGAACTCACAAACTATGAGATCATGACCTGAGCTGAAGTCGGACGCTCAACTGACTGAGCCACTCAGACGCCCCTTGGTGTGACATCTTTTATTAAAAAAAATTTAAATACTTTATTTATTTTTGAGACAGAGAGAGGGAGAGAGAGAGAGAGAGAGAGAGAGAGAGTACGAGTGGGGGAGGGGCAGAGAGAGAGGGAGACACAGAATCTGAAACAGGCTCCAGGCTCTGAGCTGTCAGCACAGAGCCTGACGCGGGGCTTGAACCCATGAACTGTGAAATCATGACCTGAGCCGAAGTCAGACTCTTAACCGACTGAGACACCCAGGCGCCCCGACATCTTTTAAAGAGGGAGACCTCCCCACACCCTGGGGAGGGAGCAGATGGACAGGGAACTCACCTTCAGTAGGAAGACCGTCCTGGAACCGTGACTTGTGAGGACAAGGGGTCCAGGCTCATGGGGGTGACTCTGCACAGTCTCCTCTCAATCAGAAGAGGCTGCTGGAATTGGTTCATGTAGCCCGGGGACACCAAGCCCAGCCCAGTTTGCATTCTGATTTTTTAATTTCATATTTCTTTATACCCCCACTTCTGTGCATCCCTGATAAAATAGTTAACGTGTTGGAGCGCTTGCTACATGGTTTCAAGTACTTTATGTGATTTAGCTCACTTAAACTTAACAATCACGCTACACATGCCTCATCAGCCCCTTGTCCAGCTAAGACCGCTGAAATGTGGTGAACGTGTGCAGGTCACACAGGACCGGGGCCTGGCCCAGCCCTCGGGCCGTTCCGTGATAATGTGGAGTCCTCACCTACTGGGCACTTCAGCGTCTCAGAGGCTCTTCTAAGGCGTTCATCGACTGAATCCTCTTAACAGTGCAGTGAAGTAGGCGTTTTCTTTACCATCCCCACTGCACCCATGTGGAAACAGAGGCACAAAACTGTCTAGCGTTTGCCCACAGGCACCCTGTCCAAAAGCGTCCGCCAGAACCTGTGCATTCAAGCACCACACTCTGCTCCCTGGTGGGGGCAGCCTTTTCCCTGCCGCCCCCTACCCCACCCCACCTCTTGTTACCTAGGAACCCAATGACCTCAGATGGCTTGACCACCCTCTGCTGTTGGGCACTTGGGTGGCCCACAGGGCCCATGCCTCCTTCCTCCAGTGGCTTCCTGGCCTGGGCTCTAGAGACTTCTCTGGTGGAGGCCAGCGGAAAGCTGGGAGGCATCAGGATGCTGAAGAAAGACACATGTCTGACCTATTATTAAAGAACAGTCTATTCCCATGGAGCCTCTCAAGGTCCCTAGAGAGGAAGAGAGCTTCAGGACAGCCGAGGCCCCTCCTAGCTCTCCTGGGATGGCCGAGGCAAAGGCCTGATCATTATTTACGTTCCAGCCACCATCTGAGAAAACAAGACCAGTAGACTTTTGAAGGCTGCTTGCACTCCAGCCCCTGCAGCCCCCTAAATGGGCACCCAACTGGGCCCAGGATCCAGACTGTGGTTCTGGCTTTGCCTAGGGGATACCAGGGGCACGGGCAGGTCAAGCTGAGCCCAGACTTTTCCAAGGTCACATTGTTGCCTTGATCCCCTTGGCTGGAGGCTTGGGACTCCTTCTTCCCCTGGGTAATGTTTTGGAGGTCAAGATGAGATGGGACGCACCTTGGGTTCTGTCCTCTGCTAGTACATCTCTGGGTCTTAATTCCTCCTCTATAAAATGTGAAGGTTGCTAAATATATCTAGATGTACAGTATTCTCTACTATTTCCCAAAGTGTGTTCCATGGAACAAGGCATTGCTTGAACCAGGGGTTCCATAGTCAAATCAGTTTGAGAAACACTGAGTATCTTGGTCCACTCTTAGAAATCCACAATGCATGTCAGCACATGCTCCGAGAAGTCCTCCTTTAAATGCACCTATTTAGCCTGACTTAACCCAGCATCTCCCATATTTACTCACCAATGCAACACTCTATTGATAAACATAGCATCTATTAAGCCTTCTGCAAGAGTACGGAGAGTAGTTCCCTTGGTGAAACCTACTCCTTCCAGCATCAGGCCTATCCCGTGGTCGTCTGCAAGCAAAGAGGTGAAGGACACAGCCCTGCTCTCCAGCAGCATGAGGCCCAGCTGAGGCGTGGGGCACCCACAATCTGGCCTAAGAGCCAGAAGGGAATTCTGGGAGGAAGACTCAAACACTTCCATCCAGGCATCAGGGAAGGCTTCCTAGAGAGGAGGCCTAAGAGTCAGGCCTGGTGATGGCCTGGTGGGGTTGGCTGGGGGCAGGGATGGATGAAGACATGGGTGTCTTGGTGTCACAGTCTGAACATGGTGTGGAAGAAGGGAGGACAGGGCTCAGTGTGTCCTCTGTGATCTTGAGCACCCTGACTCTGCACCTAAAATCTTAAGTTAGCAAATCAAAGCCTTCCAGCTAAGTGGCTCAGCCTCCATACAAGACAAATGGACACCCATCTCTGACTCGATCCACTCCACATAGCTCTTTGGTTTCCTTCTAGGCACATGCAGGTTTATTCTTTAGAAGAGTCCTCTCTGTCCTCTGTCCCCTTGACATTCTGGTGATACTTCAGTGCTTCAGAAGCAATGGAACCTCATGACTCTAGCTCTGACCGGGGAAGAAGGTGAGGGGCTGATGTTTCAGATGTACAGGACTTTTGTTCATTCATTCTTTTATCAACAAACATTTACCAAGTGCCTACTATGTTCCAGATGTTGTGCTAGGTGCTAGGGACCCAGACTGGCATTGACCATATTCTTTCCCTTAAGGAAGCCCAGAGTCGTAGGCCTCAGAAAGGCATTGCTCTTGTAATATAACTGTGAAGTTTCCGCGTGTCATAAATAGAACATTTGTGAGAAGCTGCTATATCACAGTGTAAAAGCTGGCAATCTAGGGTGTTAGGTACAGGGACTGAGAAGGGTACAAGCATTGTGGGCTCAGGGACAGCTCTTGGCACTGGAGTGAAAAGGTAATCCAGGCAGAGGGAGCTGCTGGTGCAAAGGCACTGTGGCCCAAAGAGCTGAAGGTGGAGACCCAGAATTGACGTAAGAAACTAGACAGGACCCAGATGATGAAGTGCCTCTTGAGCCATGTTAAGGAGTCTGAACTTTGTCTTGAGGGCTATTAATAGAGAGGGGACTTGATAAACTGTGTGTTTTTAGGAAGATCTCTCTGGTTGTGAGTGAAGGAGGAAGGGACACTCCTACCTAACGTGGGCCCAGCACGGCAGACCATTTTGCTCCCAAGGGGAGCGTTGACCCTGGCTTTGGAGGAGACTTCTAAGGCAGATCAGGGCAGCTGTGCTGTGGAAATCCAGGGAGCCCCTTCCCTGGGACAGGCTCTGTCCTCTGCCCAGCTCACCTGCCAGGCAGTGAGGACAGTGAGGGCACAATTCCCATGACATGGCGCCAGCAACAGACGCAGGAGCTCTCGGGGCATTTCCAGGGGGACATGTTTTATTGAGACAGCAGACAGTTTCTGCCGCAGGACAATCCCTTCACAGCATCCAGGCAATTAATTATCTCTTATCTCACCAAGTAAGGGGCCCGTGTGGAAATGACTCCCATCCTTCTGTTCACATTGCGCATTGCTGTTTATTCTGAACAGGAAAAGAGCAGAAAATAGAACTGTTTTCAGATGAATACCAATGAGAGGGCTTTTTCCTTTTATTTCTGAGTGGTGCGAAGAGGGGGAAAGTGGGGGGAAGGGGCCTCTTCTCTGGGGCGGTTGAGGTGGGAGCAGGCATGCCTCAGGGCATGAGCTTGGGGACTGGCCTCCTGCACCCGCCGAGGGGGATGGGAGAGCACAAACAAGCCGGAGCCCAGAATCTGCCTTCGCCCCAACGTCACAGCGCTTCTCAGGGTTATTCCCTGTGTGAGATTGCTGAGAGCAGGCCCTTGCTGATAGAACCGGAAGCAGTTCAGGCCTGCAGAGTCCCAGGGAGAGAAGGGAGAGGGGCACAGAGCTGTCTGGTAGGGCGCCTGTTGTCTGAGTGAGCACTGGATTGGGAACAGGGGCCCCAGGCTCTGGCCTCTATGCTGCCTACTGTGTGAGGCTAATTCTGTTCTCTTCTGGCCTTCAGTCTCTCCCTCTGTAGAGTGGGTCTTCTGCCCTCAACAAATGCCCTGGGAACAGTGTAATACAGCTCCCTGACTCCCACACCCCTAAAGAAAACACATAGCAATATCTTCCAAGAGCAAATGGTCTGGGAGTCCAGGTTGGACGCTGTGCGGGTGGCACGCGTGTTGGAGGGCCTGGGGGATGTCCCTGGGTCATGGTGTTGCTGTGACCCACATCTCCCCAGGGACACGGGAAGGGAACTGCAGGGACGTGGCCCGCAATGGGCCTTGACATCACCAGAGGCTTCAGAGGAGGTCCCTGGAGCCTGGGGAGCTGGGACAGGGGTTGACAGGCCTTGGAGGGTAGGTGGTGGAGGCCCGGTGGGGACCGCCTGGCATCGGGGGCAGGAGGGAGTCTCTGCAAGGGACTCGCTGTGTGTCCCTAGGCCCAGCCATCTCTCTGGGCTTCAATTCCTTCATCTGTGCGATGGGGACAGTAAGGCTAGTGCACGTGCCTGCAGGGGAGAAACAGGTGTGAGGCTAGAGCAGTCATGTGACGGCATTCACTGCCACATCCCTGGTGCCTAGTTGGCTTCCAGGAAATGTTTGTTTGTCGAATGAGTAATGCATGTGAACTGCTTAGTACAGTGACCGGCATAGAATCAAAGCAAGCGTAGCTGCTGCCCTTGACGTGCTGCGCCCGCTCGGTGCCTCCATCATCCTCAGTGGCCGTTACTGGCTTTGACATCTTGCACACACAGGGATCCACGTTCAGCCCGGCCCTGTGGCCCTTTCAATTCAAACTTCATCAGAAAGGGATGGCTGTGCCCAGGTCCCCACACCCTGTTCTCTGCCAGCTGCCAGAAGGCTCCATTGTTTGCCCCAGCAGGCGCTGGGGCGGGATGTGAAAGCTGTCTCCCCAAAGGAAGCATGGGTCCCGGGGCCTAGGCTGAGGCCAGCCGCCTCTGCCCTGCCCTACCTTGTACTGTCCTCCAGCTCAGAGCAGGGCTGTGCCAGGGCTGCCCGCCTCCCCTCAGTGCCATCCCGGCCTCGGCCACCACTGCCTGAGCTGGCGACGTGAGGCTGTGGGCTGCCCCCTCTGGCTTGGAAAGGAGTTCCCCTCATGTACCTGCTCCTTCCGCACCCACACCAGCCCACCCCAAAGCCCAGCTGTGGTTTCAGGAGCATCCCAGGCCCACCCCCAGTCTCGGGCTGGCCGCTCTGGGATTTGTGCGGAATGCCCAGGTCTCTGCCACCCACTCCACACTGACTGCTTAGCCTGGGCTCCTGGCAGCACTGTGGGCTGGAGAGGTGAGCACCGCCTGACTTGAGCAAGGCCCACGCGCTCCCCCGGAACCCCATCTACTGACTCTCCCCCAGGTGTCTGCACCGTGCCCGCTGTCCAGGATGCTAGAGGGCCCCTTTCCTCTCCAGAGCCCTCGCCCAGCCTCCTACTGCCCTGTATTTGTTCTCCTGCTCCCCTGGGGGCGCAGCGATGGCCCTTGTGCCCCCAAGACACAGCCATATGTTCATTTGTTCATTTGTAGCACTTAAGTCACCAGAAGCTCGCTAGCCCTCTGTGAATAAGGCAGGGTGGCCTGCAGGCTGTCGAGAGTCGGTCGGTCTGGTCTAGGGCTCTTAGCCTTGTGGGGAGGGGCGGGACCGGATGGAATCCACCTGGGAGCTCAGTCCCAATGCCCAGGGCGTGGCCTGTCCTGGCTGGGCCCCTGCCAGAGCCACCTCGAGGCTGGTTCTCCTACTGGGCCCACCTGCCAGGGCAAAGGCCTGAGGCTGGTGCGGCTGCGAACCCAGCTGAGGAGGCGGTGACCGGAGAACATTTACTGAGCACCTACTGTGCGGGGGGCGAGGGGGTGTGTAGCACCAGCCGTGGCTGCCCAGTGAGAGCCACGGGTGAGGAGAGCTAGGGAACTAGGGTTGCGCTGGGGCCACAAAGGGAGCCCTGGGGAATGAAGTGGGGGTTGTGATTCCCATGTGGGCTTTGGGAAGCCCTCCCGGAGGAGCTGGCTTTGAACTCTGCATTGACTTTCAACCATCAAAGATGAGGAACGGCTGGGGCGCCTGGGTGGCTTAGTCGGTTAAGCGGCCGACTTTCGCTTAGGTCATGATCTCGCGGTTCGTGGGTTCGAGCCCCGCGTCGGGCTCTGTGCTGACTGCCAGCTCAGAGCCTGGAGCCTATTTCGGAGTCTGTGTCTCCCTCTCTCTCTGACCCTCCCCTGCTCACGCTGTCTCTCTCTCTCTCTCCTAGAAATAAATAAAACATTAAAAAAAAAGATGAGGAAGGACTTTCTAGGTGAAGGGAACGGCACTGGTGAAGGCCAGAGGTCAGAAGGGATGGCCATCTTGGGGGGTTTGACTAATCTGGGCTTGTGGGTGAGGAGGCTGGGAAATAGGGTGACCATCTGTCCTGGTTTCTAGGACAGACGTCTCCCAGGACATAAGACCTTCAGTGCTAGAACCAGTTGTAGGCAGACTGGGATGAGCTGATCCTTCCACTGGGAAAGTGAAATTGGATTCTGATAGAAACAGGCTTTGAATATATCAGTCAGAAGTTTTGGGGTTCTATTCTCTGAGTCACGAGGAACTATAAAGCCACCCCCCCTTTTTTGGTAAGAAGAAAGGGAGGAAGTTTATTCTATAACCAAGCCTACTGATCCCCATACTGATGGGAATATTTATCTCCAACCATTTTGCAAACGAGGACACTGTCAGAGAAGTTAGGTTGCTGGTCCCAGGTCACACAGCAAATAAGCAGTTGCTGATTCTAAAACTTGTGCTGTGAACCACTGAATCCTCTGTCTCAGGGCAAGGCTCCGGTAGGTCAGAAACTGGGCATTGTGGCCTGAAAGTCAAGGCCGCCTGGGATCTCTCTGAAGACGGGAGCTCGGGGCTCACTGACCCTTGGTGTCCCTGTCTGTGGCAAGCAGCTCCTGGGCCACTCGGCCTCCCGAGCTCTGTGCCTCTGTTGTCCTTCCTGGGTCTGGCTTCAGGGAACAGAACTGAGAGAATGGTAGGGCCTGTGTTGGCCCCACTGTGACTGAGAGGGACCCTGAGGGGCTGACCACCCAGCAGCCCCTCTCAGCAGCAAGGAACAGCATTGCGAGGAGGCTCCAGGGCCCAGAAGGAGAGCCGGCGTGGGGAAGGCTCGCCCCTGGCTGAGCAGGCAGCAGGTAGCACGTTCTCTGCACTGGGGATCAGCAAGAATAGGCCCCAGTCCAGCTCTCCTCTGGCCAAGTCCAAGCTGCTTGAGACGCGGCAGCTGCTCCCCCTGACAGCCAGGCGCAGAAGCACTGGTGGGTGACCTGAGGAGCCGTCACTGAGAACCAAGCACTGAGGGGCCGGGGAGAAGCCGGCAGCAGGAGGAAGGCCAGCCAGTGGAGCCAGGGCTTGACGGCCCAGCAGCAGGTGTCGGGGGGCAGCAAGCATGTCTGGTTGGAGGAAAGAGTGTCTGGACAGGTGGCTTGAGCCCGATGACAGGAGTCGCAGTGGCCAGCCGGGTCCTGAGCCCCCGAATCTAGGGCAGGAAGCCAGGCACGTAGATGATCCCCGTGTGTTATAAGGTGGCAGAGGGTGGTCGGAGTGGCACCGGGCCCCGGCACACATCTGGCTTTTAGGCTGTCCTGCATTCAGCACGCCCCTGGCCGTGGAGTTACACCAGGGAGACAGCCTGCTGAGGAGGGCATCCCAAAGTCAAGGCCACAGCAGCGATGCTTTGCCCGCATAGCCACTGGGCCTTCTGGGCGGTGGGAACTTTGCATGCGGTGCTTTGCCGGGAGAGCCCCGCACGGGTCCTCAGGAGAGAACTGCTGGTGTGGGTGGCTTGGGCCTCAGTCAGAGGGCTCTTGGCGGATCTGTGGGACATCACAGGTGTCTCAGCCTTTGTTAGAAACCCAAAGCAGGACCGTTTCCAGAAGAGAAGAGTGCCGGGGGGGTATTTGACTCTTCTCCATCCTTTGCAAGCACACAATTTGCTAAGGATCAAGGACGTTGCCCACCATGGGCACCATGAGAAAGCAACCTCCAGGGACCTTTTTGTGCAATTCTGGGGTCTAGAAGGGGTGATTCTGGCCAGAAACAATAAGGCCTCTTTCCTGGGCATGAGGCTGGGTTGGGGGGCCCCTCAGCGCCCCTCAGGGGGTCCCTGGGAGAGGGGAACAGGGGGTCATTGCTTCATGGTTGCAATCTTTGGGTGATGAGCATGTTTTAGAAACTGATGATGATGATGGTTACGTAACACTGTGAATGTAATTAATGCCACTGGATTGTACACTTATGGCCCAAATGGCAAATTTTATGTTGGACGTGTATATATTGGACCGCAATTTTAAAAAAGTTAAAAAAAATTTCAAGATGGACAGAGACTAATGAAACAGGATGACCCGATGCAAGGTGGTGACCTGGTTACAATCCTGCGATAGAAAGGGAAAAAAAAAAAGACAGTGAGTGTTTATTAAGGAAAAATTGGTGAGATTCAAAGGTTCATAGTTGTGTCAATAATATTGTCCCAATGTTGATTTCTTAGCTGTGACAAATGTTCCACTGTTGCGTAAGATGTTAACATTGGAGGAAGCTGGGTGATGGGTGAACGGGAACTCTCTGTACCCTCTTTGCAACTTGTCTGTAAACCTAAAATTATTCCAAAATACAAAGTTAAAAGGAACTGAAACAAAAGCCGGACCTGGACCTCCAAGGCTTGCTGGGGCCGGGCCTCTGGCTGTGCGGCTGTGGGGGGAAGGTCAGCGTGGCCGCAGCTGGCTCTCAGCGGAAGTGGGCCAGGGAGTCAGTACTCGGGCACCCTCTCAGTGCCCGAGCCCCTGCAGCGGCTGTCTGTGAGCTTTGCTCGTTTTCTGGTGTTCCCTGCTCTCCAAAGCGAGGCTTTGTGTCTTTCCTGGGGGGGAGCGTGGCCTTCCCCAGCCAGCGTGGGGGGTCTTGGGAACCTGGGTGGACACTGAGGTCTTGGTCTGGCTGCACCCCTCCCCCAGCCTACAAGCTAAAGGCAAAGGTTGGGGCGCTGCCATGGCGCTGCCCAGCTCCATCTAGACACCATGCCCAGGGCCTCTTCCCAAAGGCAGCCCTGCTCTCCATTTTGGTATCAGAGATGGCTCCCTGGTGCTTAGAGAATGAATTCCAACTCTAACCCAGCTTTCTCCCTCCACAATCAGTGCTGACCTGATAAACCAGTCCGGAAAGTACCAACCTCAGGGCCTTTGCTCACTCCTTGTTGTTGTTGTCTTCACAATACTCAAATTCAGTTTTTCAAGGTCCACATCAAACTCTGTCTTCCCGATCTCTCACAGCGTTTGACTGGCCTGTCTGGAGTCCCTGATTCGTTTTCACACTCAAGTCCCACGAGGCTGTCTGACTTTCCTTCTGTCTCCCCCGAGAGCCGCCCCAGGGCCTGGCACCAGGAGATCTGGTGAAGGAGTGATGTAGGTTGAGGCATTTGTGGGCTCTGTCAGAAAACGCTCTCAGGCCTGGGCTCAGTCAAGCCCTGAAGGCATGAGGAGTGCTCTGCCCTCAGGGGCCTGTGACTCTTGATCTTGGGGTCGTAAGTTCGAGCCCCGTTGTGGGATGTAGAGATAACATAAAAATAAAAATCTTAAAGAAAAAATAAAGAAAAAAAATAGTATGCTCTGTACTCCTGCCCAGGTATCCAGCCACACCTGTGCTTCCGCTGGCCCTGGGAGCCCTGAATTGCCTCCTGGGACACAGTTCCAGGCCCCAGGGGGGCAGAAAGAGCCACTGCACTGGGCTGGTGGCTCAGACTTCTCAGGTGGCCCTGCTAACAGGTCCTGTCATTCTTGAATTGAGGTGATGGAGGCCGCCTTCAGGTGTGGAACTTGCCAGGGGCTGCAGGGAGCCTCAGGGTACGGGGCCCAGCCTGCGGTGGCTGTCAGGCTGGCCTGGTCAGCCTGTCTCTCCCTCTGAGCCAGGCCTGGGGGGGCAGGGGTCCTGCTTGGAACTGGGTGGGGGCTGCGGTCCCCAGGGTACTCGCAGGACCTAAAGCGGAGCCCAGACCTCTTCAGAACACCCCCACCCCTCACCCAGTCCCCACACTGCATAGTGGGGCTTCCTTGGTCACTCCTTTGCCCTTGGAGGGACCGCAGATATCCTGGAGGAGGCCCTGTCTGCAGATGCCCCCTCTGTCCCCTCTGTCCCCTCTGATCCTGCTACCCTCCCAGGTCCTGCCTCGGTCTCCCCACAGCAGGAGCTCCCCAATGCAAGGAGTGGTCTTCATGTCTTCTGGTCCCCCCCATGACTGGCCCTCAGCTCAGCACACAAGGGAGTGCAGGGCCAGGCTGAGCTGCTTCCGGCTTCCTGGGTGTAGACAAATGAACCACATGTGGGAGGTCCCCACTGGAGTCCAGCCCAGCCCAGGGCACTGCTGCTCATCACTGGGCCTCATCTTGGGAAGGCAGGTCCCACAGTAAAAGGTCTCGGTCTAAGCCCAGACCCGCCCTGCTGGTCTGGGTACAGCCTCTGCTCTGAGCTCCACTCCCCCAGGCTGCAGAAGGGGGTGAGCCCAGAACGTTCTGTGATTAAGGCTGTGGGTGTTGGCTGTGACTGTGCAAAAAAAGACCAGGGTGTTTCCCGTAAAACACTGAGTGATCTAGAAAGCAGTGACCATGCCCACTTCATGTATTCTTAGAAATCCCAGGAAGCTCTGGATGAGAGCTCAGCCTTGGAAACTGGGCTCTGGCAGAAGGCAAGGGGGTCTGCAGGAGACACCCCCCGGGGCCCTGCCCTGAGCCGAGAGCAGTCTTCGGGCAGGCCTGAGGGGGCAGTCTGGGAGGGCGATTCCCAGTGCCCACAGCTGTCCTGGCACGTTGCAGTGACCTGGGGCCATCTCCCTGGCACTCAGCTGCCTTTGAGGCTCCTATGTCATATGTTCTCCCTTCTTGAGGAATTCCATCGATCATTCCCTCTGTTTGGGTCTCTCTGGAGGCTGAGGGCATCATGGTTTAAAGTCCCTAAACTTTAATTCCTGGCCTTTGGCTTTGGGGAAGCGTGAACCAGACCACCCTTGCTCCTTCCTTCAGCAAGTGCTTGTGGGGGAGGGGAGGAGCCTCAGACACTCTTCCTGGCTCCCTCTCGAGCTCAAGGTGGCAAAGTCAAGTGTACCAGTAACTGCAGCAACAAGTGGGACTCGGCCAGAGAAGGCACCAAAGGTTTATACACGGTGAGGAAAGAGAGGTTTGGCATAACTGTGTAGACTGGGCAGGCTTCCTGGAGGAAGGGGCATTCGACTGAGACTTGAAAGATGGATTTTTTTTGTTGTTTATCTTGAGCACTGAGAACAGGAGCAGGCGAGGTGAGGTGGGATGAGGCCGGGACTGGGTCACACAGACCTGGTCCGGATCCCATTCTGAGTACACGTCCTTTTCTCCCAGAGCGTTTCCATCATCAGAAGAGGAGGAGCATTGTGAGGACACCATGAAGTGACATGCGGGAAAACGCCCAGCCCCGGGGGTGGGAGCACCTGCGGGCAGGGCTCCAGCTACGCTCGCTTGTCTGAACGTGGTGATGACCTGGCCGGTGCTCCAGGTGCCTCGAGGCAGCTCTGGCTCGTCTGGTGGCACCGGTTTGCAGGGAATCATTATATACCAACACCCTCTCTACAGAGTAAGCTCAAGAATACTACTGGAGGGGGGCGCCTGGGTGGCTTAGTCGGTTAAGCGTCCGACTTTCGCTTAGGTCATGATCTCGCGGTTCGTGGGTTCGAGCCCCGCGTCGGGCTCTGTGCTGACTGCCAGCTCAGAGCCTGGAGCCTGTTTCAGTCTGACTCCCTCTCTCTCTGACCCTCCCCTGCTCACGCTGTCTCTCTCTCTCTCTCCTAGAAATAATAATAATAAAAAAAAAATAGAATACTGCTGGAGGGAGAGGCAAATATCGCCACTGCAGCAGAGCCATGGGTGGGTGACCAGCACTGTCTGTGTGTCAGTGAACACAGCCTGGAGAGCTCCATGCCCAAGCCTCTCTCCACAGGGAAGGGAGGCTGAGGCCTGCGCCCAGTCACGTCGGGCACCAGAGGGGCTCGCAGTGGGGCTCCATCCTCACGTGGCTCCAGTCCCCCTCCTGACCAAAGATCCCTCCCTGTGCCAGGGCTGGAGGCACCCCCTGAGCCAGTACGTCCATCAGGAGGAGCCACTTACTTTCAGTGAAGGCACATCTGTTCACACTTTTCTCCTTATATCTAGCTGCTTATTTAAGGCCTTTTGCACATCGAAGCGGCCCTGGGCCTGGCCTCCTGGGATGAGGTCAGCGTCTGAGAGCACAGAAGCCTTTTGCTGTCCCTGATAGCTGAGCCCAAGCTATTGCTTCAGTCCACATGCAGCCATGGAAAAGCAAGCAGGGGCGTGCTTGAGTTCATTACCACGTGGTCTGGAGACAGCCATTGGCCAGGCCAGCTCTGGGCCTGACATCCAGCTGCTGGCGAGCATTGAGAGACTGGGGAGGACCGAGGAAGGGGGGACTCATGGGGTCTTACTTCCCGCAGGATGACAACGGTGGGCTCTGCCTGTCACCTGTGGTGTAGACCCTACTGCGGGCACAGAGCATTGAGAGTTTGGCCACCACCGTTCCTCCCAGGGCAGTGATGGGGCTACAGGAATCACCTACTCTAACTCCCCTGTAGGAGGGAGGAAACTGAAGCCCGGGGGGGGGGTGGGGGCGGTCAGGGNAACCTCTAACCTGGGTTTGTGGTGGCAGGGGGTGGGGGAGGCGGTGAGGTGGCTGCAAAAGGGCAGTGGGAGGGGTCCTTGTGGTGACAAAATCTGCACCTTGACCATGTTGTCAGTGTTTCAGTGTCCTAGCTGAGGCATTGCATGATAGTTTTGCAAGACATGACATTGGGAAAAACAGGGTAGAGGACACAGGATCTCTCTGTATTTTTTCTTTGATTTTTTAAAATGTTTATTTTATTTTTGAAAGAGAGAGAAAGGCAGAGTGTGAGCGGGGAAGGGGCAGAGAAAGAGGGAGACACAGAATCGGAAGCAGGCTCCAGGCTCTGAGCTGTCAGCATAGAGCCCAATGTGGGGCTCAAACTCCTGAACTGCAAGATCATGACCTGAGCCGAAGTCAATCGACTGAACCCCCCAGGAAAGGCCCCACCTCTGTATTATTTCTTATAACTGCAAGTGCATCTACAATGATCTCAAAATAAAAAGTGTAATTAGAAAAAAGAAAAGGAGGAGAGAACTTCAGAGCTGGATGCGCACAGAGGTCTGAGGCACAGAGGAGCCAGCAAGCCACGGACGGCTGAGCTGGGTGAGAAAGGCCTGTGCCCAGCACACGCCTAGGGGACAGTGTGCCATGGGGCTTGGCTAGGCTTGCTCTGTGAGCACAGTGACGTCTGGCCCAGCAAAGGGAGCGTCAAAGGGCAACGAGCAGAGCTGATAGGGTGGCAGAGGGTGGGTGCTGTCGGAGGAAGGGTGAGGAAGGCACCCGAGACCCTTGAGAACTGGGGAGAAGGGGTGTGGGGCCATTGGAGGAGGGCTGGTGTCCGCTCTGTGGCCCAATGTGGAAAAGCACTGTCACTGCAGTCAGAAAGGGAGCTGTCAGCCAACTGAGGACAGAACAGAGGGCTCTGGGATATCTCTGAACCAACAGCTATTTACATTTCCACAGGGAAGAATTTAGGTCAGATGCCAAAATGGCAGGGCTTGGCGGCAGAAAGTGCTGTCAGAGGGTATTTAATGGGCCACTGGGCTGCGCTGCCTGCAGCTGGGTCAGAAGCCACTGCGCTGCACTGCCTGCAGCTGGGTCAGAAGCCACTGGGCTGCACTGCCTGCAGCTGGGTCAGAAGCCACTGGGCTGCGCTGCCTGCAGCTGGGTCAGAAGCCACTGGGCTGCGCGGCCTGCAGCTGGGTCAGAAGCCACTGGGCTGCGCGGCCTGCAGCTGGGTCAGAAGCCACTGGGCTGCGCGGCCTGCAGCTGGGTCAGAAGCATGCAGACTTGCCCTGTGTGCCCGCACTTCAACCCCGCCGAGCACCCACAAAGGTAGCAGGCCCTGGAGGAGACACATATACACCGACGTCCCATCCTCGGCACGGGGGCTGGGGACGTGGAGAGCAGAAAGAGGACTTTAGCAGCAGATGAGACTGAGTCTGCCAAAGGGACTGACGGGGCTGGGAGCTCTGTTCCATGGCACAAGGTTTGGGGTTTGCAAATGCCTGTGCATAAATGCCCCACACAGGGCCCCATTGCCGAGGTTCCTACTGCTCGCTAAGTCACTGCTTCTGAGTCTCCTGCTGTGCCTGGGAAACCCTCCCACATCTTCAGTCCCATTCCCTTTCAGCCCCCCATTCTATCCAACGCTCCACGTTCCAGCCCAGGCAGGGAAGACCTCTCTGAAGGTGCTGGAGAAGCCTCTGTCCACCAGGCGGGGAGGCCGACGGGGCCGATTGCCCTTGTACCCGGGACCTGCCCAACATTCTGAAACCAGGCCTGCACAATTGCCATCGGCCTGCTGGGGCCTGCCTTGTGCCCAATGCTCAGGCAGGTCTGGGGGCCAAAGCAGATGGGAGGTGGAGGTGGAAGGACCCACATGCTGCCCTACATAGCTCCTGGCCATGCTGGTGCCTGAGAACTCATCTCACCAAGCCAGAGATAGCGGGTGGGCACCCGGCCCATCTGGGCTGTAGGCTGGTGGGAATGGGGAGGTTCCTCTTGAAGGAGAAGGAGATTCGACCCAAGCATTCCATAGTTGGGGGTATAGATGGATCAGGGAGATCTCCTGCAGGGGAAGGAAAGGAAGGGCAAATGGACCGGGTGGGCACATGGTGTGTCATACAGGATAAGCCAGGAGGGTTCCATTTAACTTCCTTGATTATCTCCTGTCCGGCTTCGCCACCAAGGAGGCAGCGTCACCTCCAATTCAGATGATGGAAGCAAGGCCAGTGAAGACAAAGGACCACCCAGGGGCTCTGAGCCAGTTGCCAGAGGAAACCAGCTTCTGGGCTGTGCTGTACCCGGGCCAGCTCCTACAGGCTGGAAAGGAGAGAGCTCCCTGGAGGAGACCTGGAAAGGCAGCTGCGATGAAGGCTGTCGTCTGGCTGCAGAAAGCCTCCCAAGTCAGAGCGGGAGGCTCCCACGGTGATGTTGGCTAAATGCTCCATCGTCCACTCGTCACCACTCGTGTCCTCCACAGCGACTCTCCCTTTGCTGCTGACTCTGGCGTTGCTTCTGGAGGGAGATTGTGGTGCACAGCACGAGCACGGGCTGGGCCTCCACTTGGGGCTCCCGCACCTCTTAGCGGGGCAGCCTTGAGCAGATCCCCTAAGCTCTCTGATCCTCAGTTTTTTCACTCTAGCAGGATCTAATAATACACTCCAGCTGCTGCAAGGATTGGAGGTACTGTACCCAGAGTGCTGGGCATATGACCACACACAGCAATGAGGAGCTATTAATATTGTGTCAGCTGCTGGCGGCTCCACTTCTTCCTCAGGATCCCTATTTCAATCGCCTGTTCACCTCCACAGGGATTGTTCAACCCTTGCTGATGCTGTGGGAGGTAGGGGAATCTCCCAAGGATGCAGACATGGGCCCTGGGGTCTGGGAGAGGCCCTGAACATAAGGAAACCGGGCAGCAGCCCTAAGCCTGCATCTCCCACATTTTCCCCAGCATCCGAGAGGAGCTGCCGACATGGACAGCTGGTCCCGCAGTGCTCCCCCTCAGAGGAGCTATTAGCTGTGTTATGCATCCATTTGTAATGAAATGGAAGTGTTTTGATTTCTCTAGGAAGCCGGATTTTCTCCCGATCCTTGCTGCTTTCATCCTTGGACATGAAACGGCTTGTTCTAATCTCATATGAAGGGGCAGCAGTTATAAGGCGCCCATGAAATTTGATCACCAACTCGGCTCCCAGGCGGCAACTTTGATCGCGGGGAGGGAGCAAGGCATCCCGGCTCGGCGCTAATAGCCCCATGCATTATTAAAGAGCCACGTTTCAGTGGCAGACGCATTCAGGGAGATACCCAGATTGCAGGCTGGAGTGTCAGCTGCTTGCCTCACTCCGCGGTGATGGAGCTCTGTAATCGGGCAGAGCCACTAAAAATAGGCTGTCTGTGCAGCTCACCCCATCCTTGCCACAGACTGGTTGGGGGCGGCTGACATGGAATGTGCAAATAAGGTGAAACCACCACTTTCCAATTCTCTTAATGGCTGTTCGTCTGATCCAAATGTCTGAGGAATGAACAGCTGCCCAGGGAATATCCTTGGGCGGGTGCACATCTGATCCCTCAGCTGACTACGGGTTGGGCTGTGGCCTGTGTTCTCTACTCTCTGAGTAGGACACAGATCCCTAGGCTTTGAGATCTGGGGCAAGGCAAACGTTCGGACTTAATTATCCCTGAGAATTTGCTGGAAATGTTAAGAGGAGTTGGGCAGGCTCCCTCTACCCATCCTCACTTCCTGTTTGAGGTAGATAACCTAGTCAACTCCTCTTTCATTCATTCAAAACCTACTGCTTCATTATCTACAACGTGCCAGGCACTGAAGCTGTAACAGTGAATGAGGGAGATGGGGGTCTCAGCTGTGGTAGATGGCCTTCAAGGCCTCCAGTGACTCCTGGATTCACATACTCACATAGCCCGGTCCCACATCGACTAGGGCCAACCTGTGTAATCAATAGAATATTATGGAAATGATGGGGTGAGATGTCTACAGCAATGCCATACCAGACATTGTGGCTTCTGCCTTCTTCCCTTGGATCATTTGTTCTCTGAGAGAAGCCAGCTGTGGTGAGGACACTCAGACCACTCTATGGAGAGACCCAGTAGCCATCTTGGAAGTGATCTTCTAGCCTCAG
Organism: Crocuta crocuta; assembly: GCF_008692635.1. Classification (NCBI taxonomy): domain Eukaryota; kingdom Metazoa; phylum Chordata; class Mammalia; order Carnivora; family Hyaenidae; genus Crocuta; species Crocuta crocuta. The sequence continues at coordinate 14,570,025 of NW_027551571.1, forward strand.
TCAAGCCTTCGGAGGACAGCCACCCTAACTGACACCATTGTGAGAGACCTTGACTCAGAATCACCCAGCCAAGGTGCCCTCGAATTTCTGACCAATAGGAACTGTGAGATAATACAGTTTTACAATGTTTGCTATCGTGAGTTGCTACGTTTTGGGGAAATTTGTGGCGATATGGTAGACAGCTGATACACTGGTCTTCGGAGAATATCACAGTCTGGTTGGGAACTAGCTATTGATTACTTACTTACACCAATAGCTATAAAGTGGCACTGATGAAAAATGCTATAAATGCCTCCCTGAGGGGGGACTGGCCTAGTCAGAGAGGTCAGAGAAGGCTTCTGAAAGGGAGTGATGACTGACCTGAGGTTCAAAGGGAAATATAGGTAAAGTAGGTAAAGCAGGTGAGGAAGAGGCTTCTCTACTCCAGGTAGAGAAGCAGCTTGAGCCAAGGCCCTGGGCTGGGAGGGAGCCAGAGACATGGGAGTTTCAGGGAAGTCAAGGTGGTGGAGGGCAGAGGGAGGGAGGCACACAAGCGGGCGAGAAGGCAGAAAGGAACTTCCACCATGGAAAGGTTTGTCCCTCAGCCTAAATGCCATGCATGCCCCTGAAGGGTTTTTACAAAACTGAGTAACGTGCTCAGATCTGTTTTTCGAAGGTTCTTTTAGTTCCGGTGGAGCCTGGTTAGCAGATTTTAGTAGATGCGGCTGTGACAGGAGCACGGGAAGGGGGTGGGATGTCTAAAACCATTAATGGTCGGCGTTAATGAACGTAAGAGAGAGGTGGACACATTGAGAGATACTCATGCAGTTGAATTGAGGTTCTTGTGGCAAAATGGCCATGGGGGGGATGGGGAGGGAGGGGCCTTGGATGAGTTCTAGCTCACACAACCATGGGTGGTCTGGGGATTGAACTGGTCTGAGAGATTCAGAAAAGAGCACTTAGTGGGGCAGGGGGACGTGTGGCCCTGACATTCTGTCCAGAAAGTGCCCGGTGGTCTCAAGGGCACAGATCCACTCACACTCCGCCTCTGGGCATGGCCCTGTCCTATCAGAGCTCACAGTTTAGGGGAGCAGATGGTACCCCCGCAGGAAACAATGAGGGGCTAGGAGATTGGTTTGGTTCCTTCCAAAGGGCAGATGTGTCAGGACAAGATCTAGAGCAATGGTCCCTGTGGGGCCCTGACATTTTTTTCAGGGTGTCTGGGGCTAAAATTATTTTCATAACTGTACTAAGACCTTATTTGCCTTTTTTTGCTCTCTCATTCTTTCATATGATAAAGGGAAGTGTTCCAGAATCCACATGGTACATCCTCTTGTTGGGGACTGAATGCAGAAGCAGACATAATCATCCAGCAGTCTATTAAACCAGACACTAAAGATAATTCCACTCTTATCATTCATTATTGTTTTAGAAAATACAGTCATTTTTCATAAAAATATGCATATTAACACATAATAGATTTATTATTGTTGTTATTAAATAAATTAATACATAATTTAAAAATTCTCAGCTTGGGGAGCCTGGGTGGCTCAGTCAGTTGAGTGTCTGACTTCGGCTCAGATCATGATCACATGGTTTATGGGTTTGAGTGCCGTATCGGGCTCGCTGCTGTCAACGCAGAGACTGCTTTGGATCCTCTCTCCACCTCACTCTCTGCCCCTCCCCTGCTCTCTCTCTCTCTCAAATTAAATAAACATAAAAAATTTTTTTTTTTTAAATTTCTCAGCTTTAGGACTGCCTGGGTGGCTCAGATAGTTGAGTGTCTCTTGATTTGGGCTCAGGTCATGATCTCATGGTTCATGGACTCAAGCCCTATGTTGGACTCTGCTCATGGGGCCTGCTTTGGATTCTCTCTCTCTCTATGCCCCTCCTCCACTCCTGTTCTCTCTCTCTCTTTCTCAAAATAAATAAACTTTAAAATATTTCTCAGCTATAATTTCTAATATGGTAAATATTGATAGCTATACCCATCTAAGCAGAAGCTCTTATGGGTCCTCAATTATTTTTAAAAGTATAAAATAGGAGTCCAGAGACCCCAAAATTTGAGAACTGCTGATGTGGAACAAGGAGATCCTTTAACAACCGGGATCCTTTTCAGGCCCCTCTTTCATTGGTAGCTGAGTCATTAACAAGATGTCACAGTACAGTTACATTGGAAACAGGTACTTTGGACATGAATGGCTGTAGTGATCAGGGAAAACCCACCTACCATCCCCATCCATGGCGTTCATGACTGTTTGCCTGGGTTGTAACACAAACCAAAGGATCACTTCTTGCTTGTAGGCTGAAAATGCCCTGCGGAAGGTAGATGTTAGGAGGACCTTTAACCCTATAAACTAAGGGTGTACTTAAGAGCACCTCTTTTCTAAACCCTAGCTTGTCTTCTGTCACGTGGAGAGTGTCTGGTCACCTTCTCTCTGTCCCCTATGCTTACCTGTTAATTAGAATATAGACATCTATCTTTCTAAAAACTCTTTGGTCCTATTTCTCTGATTAGAAATCCTTCAGGGGGAAACTGGTGGTTCAGTTGGTCAAGCGTCTGTGTCTGGATTTCGGCTCAGATCATGATCTCACGGTTTGTGAGTTCGAGCCCCACATCAGGCTCTGCACTGACAGCATGGAGCCTCCTTGGGATTCTCCCTCTCCTTCTCTTTCTGTCTCTTTCCCCTCGCTGGCTCCCTTGCACACATTCTCTCTCTCAAAATAAATAAATAAACATTAAATAAATAAATAAATAAATAAATCCTTCAACTGCTCAAAATCAACTTAGGAATTAAATCCTAAAACATTATTAAATCATGCAAGGTCCTTTGTGGTCTGGTCCCTCTTAGCATCAGTACTTCCCGCCAGCCTGTATCAGATACTGGAAATTTCCTGCAACCCCAGGGTCACTCTTGCTTTGACACTTTGTCTATATGGCGTCCACTCTGCACCCGACTTGTGCCCAAAATGCCTGCCTCCTTCCTTGCTTCCTCTGTTCCTGCAAGATTTGGCTTAGAAGTATCTCATCTGGGGAGCCCCACAGACCCCTCCTACCGAGGCTGCTAGAATGTTGTATTCCCTGTCCCATCAGCTTCAGGGTTGAGGCCTTGCCTGTGTGAATCAGAATGTGTTTGTGGTTTATAGGCAGCGTCAGTTCTCACTGGTCATATTCTCATTGTGAGGGCTCGTCGTCCGTACCATTCTGATTGTTAAATATTTTAAGACCAACCTTTCCAAAGGCCTTGAAAGAGAGCACTCAGTAAATATTTGTTGAACAAATAAATGAAATGAACGAAGTGATCTGTCTTCAAAATCACAATGTGAGTTGGTTTAAGGACCCTGCACTTGAGACCCCCCAGGCTCAGAGCAGGTGATTAAGGTCCTTCTACCTTACCACCAGCCTGGCATTCGAAGCATCCTGCACTGCCCTAAATTCTGAGCACCTCATTCAATTGATAGTTTTCTCTGAACCACACAATAGCAAATAATCAGAGCTTGAACTCTTTTATTTTTTTCTAATTATTTTAATGTTTACTTATTTTTGAGAGAGAGAGAGAGAGATTGGGAAAGGTGCAGAGAGAGAGGAAGACACAGAATCCAAAGCAGGCTCCAGGCTCTGAGATGTTAACACAGAGCCGGATGCAGGACTTGAACCCACAAACCGCGAGATCATGGCCTGAGCTGAAGTTGGACACTTAACCAACTGAGCCACCCAGGCGCCCCAGCTTGAACTCCCTTAATAGACTTTCTCTTTCCAACGTGCTAGACCTTCACACACTTGCATCGTTAGAAGCAGGGAAAACCCCTCCCTATGAGGAAATGTACTCTATGGTTTCTCGGGTAGGTCAGCAGACATCCTTGGTCTGAGGGGATCATTACTGAGGCCTTGCCCTTTGCGACTGTAATTTAACAGCTCACACTACAGTTGAGGTTCCTAAGTGAGTGTTAAATTACTTGAAACACTCATGCCCTAGAGTCAATATCTTTTCATAAATTGTCCAGAAGAATTTTATTCTAAATCCAATCCAATCACTGCCTCTGTGTTAGAATACCCAATAAAACACGAGTGGCTCTGGATTTGGACACTCTTTCTTATTGTTCATAAAACCCACATTCTAGGGTCACCCCCAACTCAGGGGAGAGTATAAAATTATCATTTGCACGTGGATGGGCCATCTTGGGTACAAACAGGCATGCCTCACACAGAGAAAGCCCAGACTCCTTTCCCTGGCAATGAAGATCTTTTATGCTCTCCCCTCCAGCCTTGTCTAATCAAGTCCACTCATGCCAACAGTCTAAGGCCAAGCCCATCTGCTCCAGGGACCCTGTCATCCTGGTATGACACCATGCTGGGACCGAGTGTGCCTATACGGACACATTCTCAGTGTGCTGAGAGGCCTAGTGAAGACTTGGTCACTGGTTAAATAACTAAAAGAACAGAGAAGTTAAACTGATAAGGTTAAGATCAGAATTACCCAAAATGGCACCAAATGCCGTTTGTTTGGTTGGTTATGGCCAGTGGATGGCAGATGCATTGTAGCCTCATTTTTTTTTTCATTCATTGGACAAATGTTTACTTAGTGCCTGCTAATGTGCTAGGCTCTGTGTGGATGCAGGCCCCCGCACATCACACACACACACACACACCCCACACACACATTTTTCCATGGAAAATCAGGGAATGCAACTTCACAGGAATTATCACAGTGCCAAAAATTCTCCAAGAAGGAATAAGAAAGGAGCCTTATTCCACCCAGTTCTCTACAAACAGCTGAGCCAGCCCGGAATCCATGGTTTCCCTGAGGTCTGCCTTCTGGACCCGGGAGTGAAAGGGGCGCCTGTGTCAGGAAAAGGCTGGGCTCTGCACACTCCAAGTGTGGTCAGACTGCCAGGCTGGCCAGGTGGGCAGTGCCACAGGAGAGCAGGCAAGTTCTGCTGGCAGCCGCCCGCTCACGCAGCTCTCTGCGGCTGTCTAGAAAAACAAACAAAAAAACAAAGAAAAGGAAGCAAACGGAAAGCGGAGTCTTGGATGATTGAGTGGTTGCGTGTGTCTTTCTCTTGCTCCTGTGGATTTTTCAATAGGAAGGAAGGGGCTTATCTCTCATTTTTAATTGATTTTCATGTGGTTCAGCCAGGCTAGATCAGATCTCAACTCCTCCGTGGCCTTCTATGAATGTGTGAGGAGCTGCCTGAATGTTAATAAGATGGGTTGAGAGAAGCCAGAGAAGGTAATGAGGCTACTGTGTGTCTGCAAGACTTCCTTCTCTATGGTTGGGGCTGGGCCGCCAGCATGGACCCATCTTTGGGTTTCAGGGCTGCTGTGGATATGGGATTAGGGGTAGTTTGATCTCTAGATGATGCAGGGAAATATACATGTGCAGTTGTAATTCCTACTCCGAAGGGCTTCTAACTCAATCTATCGCAAGGTTTGGGGCTCTAACCAGCCTACCTCTCAAAACATTAGCCATTCTCTTTCTGCCAATTTCCCCCTGAAAAGCCCCGGTGGTGCCTTTGCAGTTTTTAACCATAGTATACTTTGTACCTTCCGACTTCGAGGATTCTCTCCTCACTTCCTGTATTGTCCCTCCTCACCACCCAGCCTTGCTGGGCCCTCCCTCTCTGCATAAACTTGGGCCAGTTGCTAAGCTCTTCTGGTCCTCAGAGTTCTCCTCTCAAATGGGGATTTACCACAGGGCATTATTTGAAGTAGCAGAGAAGTTAAGGCAGGCAAAGCACCCAGCAGTGTGCTCAGAGCAATAATACTCATATGTTATTTCTTTTCCACCCAACCTCCCTCTTCACCAGGCCGACTGCCTCAAGAGACACAAGCAAAATAATCAGACACAGGAGGAGGGCTGACGTGGTGCCCTGTGGGGATGGACTCGGGTTCCTGTTGTGACCACATGACAGGACAGCTCATTGATAAATGCCCTGTCCCATTTTCTTGGCTGGAAGGAAATAATAGGCACCTTATAGGAGAGGTTCTCAAGCTGAGCTGCTAGAGGAGGAATCCCCAGGGAGATGTTTAAAAACCAGGGCTGGGGCTTATGACCCAGTGTCTGACTCAAGTGGCCGGGGTGGGCCAGGCGTTGAAGGAGGTTGTAGAGGTCGGTGAGTCTGAGACGGGATGGGGAAAAAGAACTCAACCCACAAGTCAAGGGGCCCCTTCTCAGTTATTTATTCTACCTGATGTTCTCTGCAGGCTTCTTCCCGTATCACTGCAGTCATCCTAGGTGAAGCACAATACTCCCTTGGGGGCCCCCAGAAGCCCAGGTGGCAGGTGGGTGGATGGAGGAGGGGGCATCTGTCTCTCCATGTTCCCTATTCTCCATCTCCTTCCTCTGTTTCAGAGGAGAGAGCTGACGCAGCCCATATTAAATATATGCTTATCATTTTCTCACACAGACACCAACACCCAAAGGCTGTTTTCCCAATATATACAAGATCTGGAACCCCCTTTCCCAGAGATACCACCACCCTCGAATCCTCCATTTACATACAAATGTGGCCAAAGCCAGACTCACTGAAACACGCATATTTATAGATATCTCATCAATAACTGAAGGGCCTGGAGGTTTCTCTACTTGCAGGCTATCGGGTTAGCCTGTCATGGTTTTGTGGATGCTGGTAGAAAACACAAGCTTTCCGAGTCAGGGACGAGGGACGGCTTGTTGCTAAACAGCAATCACAGTCACTGGAGAAGCAGCGCTTCGGTCCCAGTTCTCCGAGCCCTTGTTGCCCCAGGAAGATGTGAAGAGGATTAATGACCCCTCATATGCCGTGGGTTGCAGGCGAGGGAGGAGCTCTGAGCTCAGGACAGCGGCGTCTTCCAGTGAGCAGGGAATGTGTCTGCCCTTTGCTCAGGAGGGAGATGCTAATTCTATCTGCCAAGACTGTTTGCTCTACCATATTCTTGAAAAGATAATCCGAAACAAAGGGCATAGGCACTCCCTTTGCAAGGCGTGTAGAAACATGAGATCCATGGACAATTACCTCCTGACACTTATGTCCTCAGTTAGGCATCCCTACCATCTGACACACTCCCAGCACGCATTCGCACAAGCATGAACTCACTCCGGCGTGCCTAGAAATCCACACGGCGTCACATGCATGTCACTGATCTACAACGTCCACAGAGCCTGGGAAGTGCTTGGGCAGGTTTGGGACAACACCTTTCTTCCTGGTTTCCTGAGAATGCTAGCTTGGGTCTCCAACTGGAATCCATTCACTGCACTTTCCTTAAAGCGATCCTTCTGGCAGGAATCTGATTGCACTTAAAACCCACCTCCTGCAGGACATTGTTCCAGCTTTCTAATGTGGCCTGGTCCCTGCGGCCTCCCCGCTTCCTTCTCCCCAGCCCAGCACCCTGTGCGCCAGCCTCAGTGTTCCTGACTGCCCTGCGCCCTCTGGTATCCCCGCGCCCGCCCCTGACATGCGCCCCCTCTCAGCCTGAGATTGGGTATCAATCACGGGCCTGCAAGTGAACACTTCTTTACCCCACATTCTCGCCTCATCTGTGTTTATGCCCGATATCCCATTAAACTCACTGTGGTTTAATCTCCATTTATTTTCTTGACTTTCTCCCCATTCTAGGCTGGGAGCTGCCTGAAACCAAGGCCCTTCTTTGACTCCCTTGTTCCCTCTACCCTCCCCGCCCCCCGACACGCACAGCTCCGGGTAGAAACACCAAAACAGCGATCCCTCCTCCCCACCAACACACACACAGCAGCACTAGGGAACTTTCTCAGTTTCCTACTGTGATTTCAAAAGATGCTGATCTCTGTCAGCTGCATTAATGAATCACGCCCAAGAGGCGCCAACCTTCCTAAAAATATCTGAGAACCCTCAGTGCAGAGAGAGGCTGCAAAGGCGAATATGTCCTGACGGAGCCAGCCTGCCCTGATGGTCCAGGCCATCTCCCACGGCCCCCTCTCTCCACAACCGCACCCACACCTGCTCTGAGCCCCACAAACCTGCACTGGTAGGTGCAGAGCCACCTCCAGGAGAACTTTCAGTTCACTCCCACATGATAGATGGGGAAGCTGAGGCCCAGCGGGGGAAGGGTCGGAGGCTGAGGCCTCCTGGTTCCCAGGGAAGGGCCCTGCAGTGTGCTGCCTCTGTGGTCAGCAGCCAGCGGGGATAGGGAGGAAGCAGGCTCCTCTGTCCCCGGCCGGCTGGGCTGGTCCCTGGTTGTGAGGGGGACTCAGCCACCCCACAGATGCAGTAAAGAGCTCTTTCAGAGAGAAGCAGTTCAGGGGCAGGAGAGGGGGGAGGGAGAGGTCATACAAGGTCACGGTGAAGCTATCTCCCCATAGCAGGTTCATGCTTCCCAAGCAGGGGAGATGGAATGGCTCCCAAGACAGAGAGTGGTGGGGATGGACTTAGGTCTGCTCTAGAAAGAATGGAGTCCATTCTTTTGAGATTCCTGCACTGGAGTCTTCTTGGCACTCTCCTTGACCGTCTCTCGTCACAGAATCCTGAGGGGTGTCACTGGCAGCTACAACCTTGTTTCTCTACATACGGTCCCAGCAGCAGCAGCACCTGGGGGCTTCCTGTAAACGCACAACCTCAGGCCTGCCCTGGACCAGCTGGATCAGATCCCCAAGTGACCTATGTGCCCATTAGAGTCTTAGAGGCACTGGCCTATGGAGCCGCTTAGCAGCAGGCCTCACCTGGCAGTGATACCTGCGGTTAATTGCACGTGAACGCTAGTATCAATCAGCACAGAGGGGGTTGGAGGCCTGGGGCAGGAAAGGAGGGATTCCCTAGGATAGAGAATCCATGTGAAAAGGAGAAACTGCTACTCAGCTCCTCTGGAGAAATTAGGTTCATAGGATGATTAAATCAGTGAAAAAGAAAGGATGAGAGATTTTATCCTGCCCTTTTTTTTGAATATTTTTATTTCTAGGAGAGAGAGAGAGACAGTGTGAGCAGGGGAGGGTCAGAGAGAGAGGGAGATACAGACTCTGAAATAGGCTCCAGGCTCTGAGCCAGAAGTCAGCACAGAGCCCGACGCGGGGCTCAAACCCACAAACCACGAGATCATGACCTAAGCGAAAGTTGGATGCTTAACCGACTAAGCCACCCAGGTGCCCCTATCCTGCCCTCTTTCTAAGGCTGGGAGTGCTCTGCAGCCTCTCTCATGGCTGCTTTCCAGCCCCAAGCCTGGGCCACCACCCTGACGGGGAGCTCACCACCTCTCAGGCAGTCCATTGTAGAGGGACAGCTGTAACCCTGGAGAGTCTTCCCTGACAGGGAGCAGACCCACTTCCGTGCCCTGCTCCCTAGTCCTCAGTCCCCTTGGGTCACTAGGTCGCCGGTCACCAGGACTGTCCCTCACTTTTCTCTTTCTCTAGTTCCAGAAATAGTCTATTGGTGGTGTGTGTGGAGAGTCTTTTTTATTCTTTGAGAGAGAGAGAGAAAGCACGAGCGAGCACAAATTGAGAGAGAGAGAGAGAGAGAGAGAGAATCTTGAGCAGGCTCTAAGCCCAGTGCAGAGCCTGACATGAGGCTCGAACCTACCAACAGTGAGATCATGACCTGAGCTGAAATCAAGAGAGTTGGACGCCACCCAGGTGCCCCTCACCTGCTGCCTCTTAATTGGTCCCAACCCCCTGGTCTCTCCTACAATCTACCATCCACACGGATGGCCGAGTGAGCTTTCTGAAATGTAAATACTATCTCAGAAACCTGTTTGTCTGACAGTCTTCAAACCCCAGGCCTGTGGCATCAAATTCAGTCTCTTTAGTGGGGCCCACAGGCTCTTAGGAAAGGGTTTGGTGGGTGGAGGGGACGCTATTGGCTGAGGCCAGACCTGCTTGGATCCAAGCCCTAGGGTTCTCTGCAGCCCTTCCTCATCCCTCTCCCTACCACCTTTCTCCCCTCCAGGAAGACGACACCACGGCCTTTGAAATGTCCTGGGCCCCCCTGGAGCCCTGCTTCCCTCTCCCAGACACCACTGCCATTGTGAAGGATCAGGTCCCCAACTCCCTTTTGAGCCTTGCAAAGTTCTCAGCTATGGGGATGGACATTGAGGGAGCCTCCTACCCTGTTACTGCTGCAGGATGGGCTCTGTCCCAGGGCCCCCTGGCTTCCTGGAGGAGGCAGCAACGCTTATGGGATGTGGCTGGCCCTCCTCTAGTTTTTAACGGCCAAATCAATTTCCCTTGTGTTTGGTCTGCCAGGGCCTCCATAACCAAATACTACAGACCGTGTAGCTTCACCACGGTTTATTACTTTGCAGGACCCGAACAAGGTCTGGGAGGGCCAGTTTCTGGTAAGGGCCCTCTTCCCAGCTTGCAAATACCCACTCCCTTGCTGCATCCTCAAATGGTAGAGAGAGAACCAGAATGCTCTGGTGTCTCATTTTTATAAGGACACTAATCCTATTAGCTCAGGGCTCCACCCCTATGATGAGTTCATTTAACCTTAATTACTTACAAATGGTGACTGGTCTCCATCCTAATTGGGCACCTGAGTGTGTTGTATACTCTGTATACACAGCCTGGCAGGTGCCTATTCCCAGTTGACCAATTGTTACAGCTACTCCGGCACTATTTGTGGACACCTCTCTAGACTCCTGTGCAGCCTGGCCTAGGGTTCACGCCTGGTTGTCCCCTGAGATTCCAGTGAATTCTCAGTCCACAGAGCTCTAGTATCGGGGCGGGTGGAGAGAGAGGCAGGGCCAGGGCCCAGGTGCATGGTGGTTTGCTAGGCAGAGGAGAAAACACTGGCCTCGGAGCCCAGGGACATTGTGCTGGTCCCACCCTGTCCCTGATTCATGCAGGTTCTGATCTCTCTCTGAACCCTTTCCCTCTGAGCTGGGCCCTCTAAACTGGCTCACTCTGTACATGTGTTGACCAATGGAAACCACTGGCTGCATGTGGCCATTTCAATTTAAATTAACTAAAGTTAAAATTTAAAAATCCAGCTTTCCAGGGGCACCTGGGTGGCTCAGTCTGTTAACCGTCTGACTTCAGCTCAGGTCATGATCTCATTGTTTGTGGGCTGGAGCCCCACATCGGGCTCTGTGCCGACAGCCCAGAACCTGGAGCCTGCTTCAAATTCTTTGTCTCCCTCTCTCTCTGCCCCTTCCCCACTCATGCTCTGTTTCTCTCTCTCTCCAAAAAAAATAATAAACATTAAAATTTTTTTTAAAAAATCCAGCTTTCCAATCACACTAGCCACATTTCAGGGGTTTGACTCTCACATGTGGCTAGTGACTATGGTATTTGGCAGTGTAAGCATAGAACATTTCCACCATCACAGAAAGTCCTAGTGAGTGGGCAGGGCTGTTCCACTGCTCAGTGAATTTCAATCAGCCTCAGAATCACCTGGATTCCGGGTGCCTGGATGGCTCACTCAGTTGAGCGTCTGACTTCAGCTCAGGTCATGATCTCCTGGTTTGTGAGTTCGAGCCCCATGCCAGGCTCTGTGCTGATAGCTCCGAGCCTGGAGCTTGCTTCAGAACACAGATTCTGTGTCTCCCTCTTTCTCTACCCCTCCTCTGCTCATGGTCTGTCTCTCTCCTCTCTCTCTCTCTCAAAGATAAGTTAAAAAAAAATAATCACCTGGATTCTTGTTAAAATGAGGCCTTGGCCTCAGAGGCTGGTGGAGGGCAGTTTCTGCATTTCCGATGAACTGCTGAGCCCTGCAGCTCTGGTACCAAATCCCTATAGTGCTGCTCTGAGTGGCCAGGCTATCAGCAGCACCAGCACCACGTGAGAGTGTGTGGCGGATGCAGGGGCTCAGGCCGCACCCCGGAAGCTCTGGGGGTCAGACCCAGGAATCTGTGTCCACTGGCCCTCCCTAGTCAGTCATCTGCACGTTGCAGTTCGAGACCTCTGATCTAGAAACAGAGTCAATCAGGGTTTCCACAAAATAGTTACTCAAGTTCAACCTATCCTAAAACCTGTCCAGCTCTGTCCAAACTTGCTACCCCTAAGCATGGACATGAAGCCTTGTGTCGTGTCCATCAGAGCTCCATCCTGCTCTCTGGGGACTCAGGACAGGGACGGCAGCAGGCCCAGCCTCTGTCCCCTCCATGTCCTGCGGAGAGCTCACTCCGCATTTGGAGCTCTCACCAATTCCTGGCAGCAGCCAACATCCCCTGTGGGAGAATACAGGCCTGCAGTGTCCGGCCACGGACAGGGGCTCACTTTTGAACCTTTAAAGCAAAGGGAGGGCAGGCCTCTCCTGCCGGCTCAGCAGAGAGGCCTCAGTGTTAGCTACATGTGGGGCTTAAAGTGCGGGCCAGGCCACACCTGGCTCAGGATTCTGAAGGCTACTGGCCTGCGCATATTGCACACTCCCCTGTGGCCCCCATCTGTCGTGGCTGCCTCCCCTGGGACACAGCTTGCCCTCAGCACTGCCAGGGCTGCGCCTCCCCCAGGCTGTCCAGACCTGTCCAAGGCCACTGCTCCCTGCCATTCCTGCTCACTTGCTACACGGTCTAGGGAATCCCTCCAACTCCCCCCCGCCCCCCCATCCCTGCTGGCCCCATCTCCACAAGTACAGATCTTGGCAGAGACTACCTCCCTGCCCAAAACACGTCCTGACCCAGGGGTGCTCAGGAGGCTGCCCCTGGAACTTGACCCCCACGGGCATCTGCACCCTGAGACACACCCGGAATGGGCAGCAGTGGGCACCTGCTCCCTGCCTCGGGCAGGCCAGCCAGGCCCATTGGACACTCCCAGCGTGCCTTGCTGTTCCCCTGCTCTGAAAGCCCCTGAGGACAGGGATTGCCTTTCTTCTGTCCTGTCTCCCTCTCAGAACTTCCTGAGAGGGAGTTCACAATTATTGGGGTGGTGTATGTGCCAGAGACCACGTCTCAATAGCATTATCCGGTGAATATTGCTAGCCCATTTTACAGATGAGAAAACTAATCATATCACTAGGAGAAAGCTACCTCTTTAGGAAGCAGCAGGGCTGGGATTCAAACCCAGCGATCCGGTTTAAGTTTTCTCAACAGGCCAAACTGCATTCTGCTAAGGCGCTACTTCTGGAATGAGGGGCAGAAGCTTGGAGCCCTCAACCTGATCCCCACTAGGCTGCCTGAGGCCAGGCTGAGCAGGCACTGGGAGGCAGGAGCATCAAGGGCTCTGTGCTTGCAGGACAGCAGGGGCACCAGGGGGACCTCCGCCCCACCCCCACCCTCACCCAGCTGCTCAGTTGGGCCAGACAGTGGGGCTGGAGGAAGGCAGGCCTCGCTGGCAGCCAAACAAAGGGGTCTGCAGGCAGACACTTCCTCACCGCACAAAGCCCTACTTCCCCCCCAGACGCTGACTGCCACAAGGACCCCAAAGAATGCCTGGAATGTCCTGGGGCCAGACAGCCTCCCGCAGAGAGGCGAGCTGGCTTTGTGTTCAGTTTGCCCTGACGACTGACCCCATGTTAGAAAGGTCACCTGTGACCCTGCCTTCTCATTCTGTCTCTGGGGGAGCCCAGGCTTTCCTCCTGGGAACCCCAGTGTCCCTTCCATGACAGTGGCACCTGGCCCTAAGTTTGCAGCACCTTTGGGAAGGAAAAGAGGGAGTGCTGACTGGTGTGAGCTCAGACAGATTGTCCAGGATGCCAGACTCTACTCTGAAGTAGGGTCCCCCTCCTCCCCAGGGTGGGGGCTCCCTGGGTGGCGGCAGATCCAGCCCCCACCTCCCCTATTCCCCCAGGACCGCTTCTTCTGTGCCACAGAGCCCTACCCACTGGGGCCTCAACAGTCCTACCTCACGGGCATGCATGCTAGCGAGGGACATGGACAATTAACCCAAACCAAAGGGCGTTCTAGAGCGCGAGGTGAGCTTCGGAGAGAGAGGAGGCAGTGCTGGGTGTGTGCGAGAGGGTTGCAATCTTAGTGTAGTCAGGAGGTCTGAAAAGAAGTTTGAGCAAAGACTTGGAAGGAGGTAAGCCTTGTAGGGGAAGAGCATTCTGGAAAAAAGGAAGCAAGTCCAAAGTCCTGCTTGTCCGGGGCCCAGCAAAAAGAGCAACGTCAGCAGGGGGAGGCTCCTGGGAGCTGCGTCGGAAGGTGATGAGGGGAAGAGTGAGGGCCGGGCATTGCAAGGCCTCAGTGCTCATGGGTGCCCTGTGGGGTTCTGAGCAGAGGAGCACTGGGGGTTCACACAGCCTTCTGCTGCCCATGTGGGTAGCCTGGAGAGCACAGGGAGCACACTCGGAGGCTCCCAGGCCCAGTCATGGCCTGGCCACCCTACACAGATCTCTGCTTTTCCCACAGCAGCCTGGGCCTGGAGCCTGGGGCCTCACGGTTGCCAGGACTACATCCATTTTATACTCAGCAGACAAAGCCCTGAGCCAGAGGACAGGACAGGACGAAGAGCCAGAGGGCACTGGCTTTCCCACAGAGCCCCCTGCTGATGGCAGACAAGCCCAGGCAGCCTCTCCTAGTCCTGAGCCCCTGAGCGCAGGGTTGGGACCTTGTCGACACACCACACCCTCGCTACATCTGGCTCAGCGCCTGCCGGCCTGCTGTCCGAGGGGACTTCTTGCTGCTCCAGAGCTTGGCCTCCACTCTGGCCTGTGACCCAAGGGCCCCAGCACCCACCGCCAAGGGCACAGGCAGAGTGGGTCCTGTAGTTGAGAGAGAGACCACCCCCCCCCACCCGCCCCAGGGTCAGTGGAGTCAGGAGGGCGGTCAGGGACCCACAGGGCCAGACGTGGTACTGTTGGTGAGGGTCTTGGTGGACTGAGAGGGCCCCCCAGCCCCGCTGGGCCTTGCTCAACGTAGCAGAATGAATGGACCTCCAAAGAAAGGAGAAAGGGGGCCCAAAAGCCAGAGACACTTTTTCAGCTTGCCTGTGACTCATTCTTCCTCAGCAGAAAACTGTTTTTTCCTTCAAAATCCCAGACTTCCACCTTCAGACAATAATGTGTTCTCAGGAAGTTACACGTTTTGTTTTTCTGTGCAAGCTGCCGGGGTGGGGGTGGGGGTGGTGTTTGTTTTCGAAACGTTTTATTGTCATGGGGTCTGAGGGCCATGCTGCCCCTCAGACCCGGCTGACCCCTGAAGAGAATGGCCTTATTTGGTAAATACAAACACAGGACATGCAGCTAAATTTGAATTTCAAATGAACAAATACTTTTTTAGTCTGAGTATGTTCCATGCAATATTTGGGACATACACACAAAAAAATTTATTCATTTATCTGAAATTCATATTAAACCTCTATTTTACTTAGCCAACTGCTCCTAAGGCCACTGAGTATGCCACCACTCCTGGCTGTCAGCTGACTGGGTGCACTGTCTCCCAGTCTCTGGCTCAGCTCTGTGGGTGCCTTTAGAGGGGTCACCAGGACCCTCAGGTGCCCACACATTGCAAAACGTTGCCTTGTTTCTCATTCGCCTCCCACTTCTCCTTCTGTCTACTTTCAGGAAAGGCTCACAGGATGCTGCCCCCTGCCCCTAACAGCCTTCCTCCATGAGGTCAGGAAATTCAACCTGATCCTTGAGGAGGAGCCATGCCCTGGTCCCAACGCCTGCCCTGGCCTCAGCCTGAAGAAGGCAAACCTGAGGAGGCTGCCCCTACCTGAAACAGTCCCCCGCTGCTGCTCCCCGGCCACAAACTTCAGGGCAATTGATGCCCCAGAACTGGGCCTCTAAGCCCCAGCACCTCTCTGTAGGGCAGTGTTTGAAAGGGGAGAACTAATTCTGTATTTTTTTTTAATGTTTTATTTACTTCTGAGACAGAGAGAGAGAAAAGCGTGAGCAGGGGAGGGTCAGAGAGAGAGGGAGACACAGAATCCAAAGCAGGCTCCAGGCTCTGAGCTGGCTGTCAGCACAGAGCCCGACGCGGGGCTCAAACCCACAAACTGCGAGATCATGACCTGAGCCGAAGTTGGACGCCTAACCGACTGAGATACCCAGGTGCCCCGAACTAATTCTGTGTTAAAGCATTACCTCAAAACCTTTGAGGCATGTATTTTTCCAACTTCATGGAACCCTAGAACAGATGAAATACCTCTCTTCTGTTCTACCACCTCCAAAAGATCACCTGCATGCAGGTCACTGACCTTGAGCTGTTTGGCTCACTTACCTGAAAACACCCTCTGGACATCTGCCCTCAGCAAGGCCCAGCTTGGTCTCAGGTGGATAAAGACATGAAGAGGCTCCAGTGTGGCCTGAAGGGGTCCAGGATGATAGGAGAGAGATGGGTAAATGTCTCATCACCTTACCATGATTCTAAGCTTGCTGTGGTTGGTGTTTGGCAGCTACCCAAGTTGAGAAAGCAGGGTGGGCCTCCCAGAAGAGGCAAAGCCTGAACTGAATCCCCAGAGGTAGGAAGATTCTGCTGGGGAAGGAGAAAAGAAAGGGTGTTTCAGAAAGAGGAACAAGGTGAGCAAAGGCCTGGAAACTTGGGGGTGAGAAGCTCTCTGAGTGAGAGGGTTTGGGGGAGGTAAGGCCCAGACAAGCATCAGGGCAGGTCCTGGACACTGGCTAGGCATTCGGATTTTACCTTAAGGTGCCATGGGAGGGCTGGGAAGATCGCAGAAAACCAGGAGAGACCCAAGTTCCCCTGAGCCATGACAGGAACAGTGAGGACCCTGGGGAGGGTTCAGGTTCTAGAAGGTTCTAGGAGTAGAACCTCCTAGAACCCCATCTTCTTCACTACTCACTTCCTTGTAGCCCAGACCTTGCATGGAGGAGGGGCCCAGCATTTGCTAAGTCAGCTTGGGTCTGAACAGAAGGAAATCTCTGCTCCTTAATAAAGACAAAGACAAAAACTAAGGGCTGACTCTGGAGATAGCTGTTCCTCAGCCCTTCACATGGGAAGCCCCTTCCTCAGGCTGCAACCCTTTTTCTAGGCCATCCCCTTCCCCTGCTCCCTCTGTGTTTTTCCACTGCTGGGCCCAGGGCCCCTCCTCACCCGGCACTGCCCGAGCCTCAGGGTCACCCATGGACTTCCAGACTCCCAGAGCCCAGGCCTGCCCGGCAGGCTCCAGCCCTTTTCCCATCTCTTCCTGCTGAACACTCCCCACATTGTTCGCCTTTGTGTCCTTTTTCCTGTGCCCGAGCTATTCTAACTTTATTGCCTTGCTTCTCTCCAAGGGTCACTTGCCAAGCAGGGACTGGCGCCACAGACTGGAGAAAACAGAGTCCAGCAAACCCCAGGATCTCCTCCTGCTGAGGAAGACAGAGACCCTCCCAGCCTGCTTCCTCCCCTCCGACCCTCCCTGGCCTCGCAGGACCCTCGTCCTGGCCGATAGGAAATTCTGTGATCCCGCCCTGGACCCATCTCCACTGGGCCTCCTGAGAGAGGCTTTCTCTGGAGGCAGCCCGAGCGTCCCCAGGGCGGTGAAGCCGGTGAAGACCCTGGGTCCCCAGGCAAAGCTGACAGCTGACCCTAATGACAGCAGACGTCGATTCATCAACTTGAAATGGAACCTGCTGCCTCCCCAGTGCCACCCCTGGGAGGCTGGCACGGAGCTCACATCACTAAGTCCTGTGGTCCCGTCAGCACATCGCCTGGTGGGCCGGGGCAGCTGCGGGGAAGGGGTGCTGACGTGCAACGTCTGCTCTCTCCTCACTTTCCTTCCGAGGAATTCGGGCTCTGAGGGGTTCAGGGCTGGCCCTGAGACCTGGACTTCTGGGCTCACACCCAGTGCTCTTTCCACCCCGTGTCAAGGGCTGAATTGGTCCTGAAGCTGGTTTGCTGAGGGGAAATGCAAGGCCCGGGGGAGAAGCTGGGAAGCACAGTTCAGGCCTGACTCTGCCGCCAACTCCTTCTGTGGTTCCCGTCAGGCTCCGGTCATTCTCAGCTGCCTCCTTCCAGTTCAGAGCACCAAGGTTTCTGGGTTGGGGCCACTTTCCTCTGACTGACATCCTCCCCTTGACTGGACTCCAGTCATGCTCTTCTGAGCTCTCTTCTCAACCAGGCCCTGGCTCTGGGGCTTCCGTGTTTGTCTCTGCATTGTCCAATTAAGCAAGGATCGTGCTAAAGCAGGTTACCCAGAACCCCCCATCCTCTGTATCTGATCACCCTCAACGTCTGATGGGGTTCCCATCCCCCACCTTCTCCCGGTGATGTGTGACCAGCCTGACCTGCCTTCAGCAGGAACCCTGTGAGGTCGGTGTAGCCAGAATCCCCTGCCTGACTGACCCCTGGCGTTTCCTCTTAGAACTTTTCCATCCCCACCCAGCCCCCGCCTTTTGGCTTTAATTCCCTCTTTTGCTTGTATTCAGAGCTGAGCCCAGTCTCTCTCCCCTCCTGTAGCCTCCATCTGCTGTGGTCCCTGTATGTATCGTGACAGTCCCTCTGAGTAAAGTCCACCTTACCATTCTGTAACAAGTGTCATAATAACTGGTTTCTGAAGGCTTCTGTTCCAATCAGAATCCCCTCCCGCTGCCCCGTGCAACCCATGACCCAGGTCATGGGGCTAAAAAGGCTCCTGATCCAGGTCGTGGTGTAGCCCTAAGGCTTTGAGGGGATTTCCTCACATCCTCTTCCACACTATGCCTGTGATTTAGAACACTCTCTAGGTCCCTTACAAGAGAGACAGCATGATGTTGTGAGAAGCCCAAGGAGCTTTTTCTCGAACCACCTGGCCACTGGGTGATCAGGGCCTTCCCTCTCAATGTCGGGGGAGGGGAAGTTTGGGAGCCAGACGCTTGGGAGAGGGTAAATCTTGTCTTGGGCCCCTGGCCTTCTGCTAGCTCTGGGCCTGGGAGCCATGCCCTGGGGTCCTGAGGGAGAAAGGCCAGCAGATCCATGATGCTGTCTAGCCTTCCCTCACCTCATCCCTCACACAGAAAACCCTCTCCTCTTCAACACCGAGCCCCCCCGCCACCACCCACAGTGCCTTGGGTCTCTCTAGGAGGTGTGTTTTATAACTTGTTCTTCCTTTAAAAAATTTTTTTTAAGTTTATTAATTTATTTTGAGACAGAGAGAGCACACAAGTCGGGGAGAGGCAGAGAGAAGGAAAGACAGAATTCCAAGCAAGCTCAGCGCCATCAGCACCCAGCCTTATGAGGGGCTTGAACTCACAAACCATGAGATCATGACCTGAGCCAAGATCAAGAGTCGGATGCTTAACTGACTGTGCCACCCAGCCTATAACTTGTTCTTTCAAGGGAGACCCCAGAGTCCCTGACTCATTCATTTTAATCCTGAAACCCTCATCATTTGGCAGGTTGTGAGTTGCCTTTTGTAGACTGAAAATCTAAGATTCAGAGGTTCCTAAAAAAAGGAATAGTTCAGGGTAGACCAGCAGTTCTCAAGAAGTACTTCTGGAGGCTTACCCAAATCTACAACTCCCAGTTGTTAAAATGCTTTTGCCTTCCTGTTCAGAAATTGGCTTAAATTGTGTTCCTTTTTCTGGTCTGCAAGTTACAAAACCAAGAAATTCTCTCACAAAAGTAACAATAACCCAAGGCAGGGAGCCTCTAGTCAGAGCCGGTAAGTTCAGGCTTCTCAGGGGACCCTGCATTCTCACCCCTACTGAAGCAAGGAGAGCTGAGGGCTTTGCTGCCTTGGCCTGAGGCAGTTTTCGAGGAGACAGAACATTAACAGGAAGACTAGTGTCAGATCAAAGCATGTGGCCACTCGATGTGGTTTTGAACGCAGCAGATCCTTCCCATGCCTGTTGCCCTCAAAAATCCAGAAAGATGTCCTGTTCACAGCAGGGAAAACAATTGCACTGATTAATTGTGCTTCTGTTGATGTCTCCATTCTCCAGACTTCTGAGTACGTTCCAGTGAGGCCATCTGCCAGATGGAAGTGTTGTCACACACAGCTTCTTGGTGCAAACTACAAGGCTTGTTGAGTCTCCAGCAAGCCTGTTAGAATTCCTTTTACTAAATGGCCATAATCAAAGAACAAGCTCTTAGTTATCTAGCAATGAGCTTTAGAAATAGATGAGCACGCAAAATCACAATTTATGAGTTCAGCAATTTTTCTTTTGCTGCTAAAAATATTAGCCCGGGAAAATCTTACAGTGTTGGAAGAGATGGAGTCAATTTGCTAATTGTGTCTAAGAGGTTCATCTGTCACTACCTTCTTCCTGCCACTGCAAAGGGCTCTAGGCTCAGGGAGCAGGACTGAGCGGGTCTGGGAGAGGGAATGGGGGAGATCTCATTCTCAGGCCCCAAAGGGCCAGGACATTAGCAGAAGACATGAGTACTATCTGGCTGGAAAAGCTGTACACAGGGAGCTTGGTCAGCCTAGGTCGATGAGGGGATGATGGCCTGACCAGCCCCACTCAGCTGGCACTTTGGGGCAGGTGGTGCCGGATAAGGCTGGCCTCCTGGCCACCTCTCCAGAGTCTGCTTCCTTATCTGGCTGACGCTGTGTTGGGAAGCTCAAGGCTGCCCGGCAATTCCCTTCAGGCCAATCTTGTCCCTGGGTGAGTGCAGCTGGCCCCACTGAGCTGGACTGGAAAGAAGCTGGGGTGCTGGGTTCGAGACTCAGCTCCAGTGTTCACTATGCTGGAGGTCATGGGCTCTTAGAACATCAACCCCTCGTCTCTGTAATGGGATGCTAACATTAGCCTTGCTTGGTTTTTTGCCAAGATTAGATGAGAACATGGAGGGGGTGGTGGTTGTTATTACTGGCATAAAAAGAGCCATTTCCTAGCTCATTAATGTGGAAAATGTAAATGTCTGGATGCCTAAGGACAAAGGCCCAAGTGGTCCTTTCCGCACTCCCTCCTGGCTCCCAGATTGTTGAGGGTTTGTTCTGGTTGTTTTGGAACTTCCAGAACAATGGGTTCTGGGGGTTGGTTCTGCAGCTATTCACGCCCCCGAAGGATGCATTTGCTGAGCTGAGGCCACATTCCAAGGGTAAGGGGAACTGGGAGGATGTTTACCTGGCTCAGTCCTGCAGCCTAGTGAGCCAAGCTGAGGGCAGGAAGCAAAGGAACTACTGTGTCAACCACGCAGCTGAGAGACCTAGCCCAAAGCCTCCCGTGCTTATTTTAAGTCATCAGCTGACTCTTAAAGTCAGAAAAGGCCAACAAGTGCCAACTCTGTCTTCCTCCAGCTCTGACACCCCAAGGTGCTGTCTGGCCTTAACACTGCATCTAGCTCCCAGGCTCCCCTGCTCCCTAGTTACACTGCTTCCACCTTGTAGGCCCCCAAAGCTAGTGAGCCCCTCTTTAAGCACCCCTGGAGGCCTCACTGCAGTGTCAGGTGAGGGGCAGAGCATTAGCGAGGAAGCCAAGCATCCTCCTCTCTCCTGTGTTCTCTAGACTCAGACCTCAAAGCCCCTGCAATATTTATCCACCGGCCTGGCATCCGTAGGTCCGAGCCCTTCCACAGCTGTAGAGGGGCACCTGGGCGGCTCAGTCAGTTAAGCGGCCTACTCTTGATTTTGGTTCCGGTCATGATCTCATGGTTTCATGAGTTCAAGCCCTGCATCAGGCTCTGTGCTGATGGTGTGGAGCCTGCTTGTGATTCTCTGTCTCCCTCTCTCTCTGCCCCTCCCCTGCTTGAACTCTCTCACTATCAATATAAATAAATAAATAAATAAACAAACAAACATTAAAAAAAAAAGACCTATACAAAAAGGGATATGTCTGAGAAACTCCTCACAGGCTCTTTGGGAGGCAGGGCTCAACTCCACCCCATCCTATCCTCTTTCTGGCCAGGCTTCTCTCCCTCAGTCTTTGCTCATGTTCTTCCTTCCACCCAGACTCTGCCTGTCCCTCCCTCTCTTCTGTCCTCTGAGAACCAGCCCAAGTCTCACCTTCTCCAAGAAGCTTTCCCCCCAACACAGACCCTCCTTCCCCTGGAGCCACAGCATTGGCATCCTATTTTCCATGCTTCCTATGGGACCTCCCTGAGACTCACACCTCATTTAAAAATTTTTTTAACATTTTTTATTTATTTCTGAGAGAGAGAAACAGCATGAGAAGGGGAGGGGCAGAGAGAGAGGGAGACACAGAATCCGAAACAGGTTTCAAGCTCTGAGCTGGCAGTCAGCACAGAGCCCGATGTGGGGCTCGAACCCATGAAATGTGAGATCATGACCTGAGCCGAAGTCAGCCACCCAACCAACTGAGCCACCCAGGCACCCTGACTCACACCTGATTCTAGAGGCTCTGCCATTTGCTGGCCACGCGTCCATCTTTCTAAAGTGGGGGCAGCATTACCCACCACACAGTGCTGTAAGTGCCTGGCACGCCGTAGGCACCAACAATTATTTCTGCCCCCGATGCTCTGCAGGAGAGGAAGGACTGAGCGGTTCCCTCAGTGAGTCTGGGGCACGTACCACAATCTGGGGACTTTTAATTTTACCACAGAAATGGAAGCTGACCCCATCATACGGAGTCTATGCCGTACTCAGGCCTTCCCTGCCTTCTGGGAAGCAGAACTTATTACCAGAGGCACAATGCAGGCTGAAGTTTCTGTTTCTGTTCTGCGTGGAGCTGTTGCTTTTACGAACCAAAAGACACCCAGTCATATCCTTTTGTTCAGTGGAAAACAAATGATAAGTTCAGAATTCCTCCTAATGGGTCTTTTGCCATTGAGATGGCCAGGATGGGTGGTTTCTGGGAATTCCCGGCAGTCATCTGTTTGGGGGCTACGGTCCCTGGCCAGCCCCTTTGCCTGAAGGTCTAGCTCCCAATATGACCGCTCCAGAGGAAGGCCAGGCCTGGACTCCTGCCTCATGCTAGTGTCCCCAAAGGCTGGGCCCTGTGGTAACACCGATTCCAGGAGACTTTGTGCATAGAGTCCTATTCAGTCAGGCCATGGCCAGTCTGACTTTGGGGGCCTGTTTGGATGAGTGTCCTGTATACAGTAGGCACTCACAATAACATGGATTAGACTGAGGATCTAAGGACTCTAATTTTGTGGAATAATCAAGCCCACAGGAGTACAGAGGAAGACAAAATTATGGCAGCTGTGTTGGTGAGAGGGGGTGACATGGAGGGTGACTAAGCTGCGCCGTGGAGACGGCAGTTAGGTGGCCATCAGAGGAGAGAAGAGAGCACGGTGGTTGGAAAAAAGTCAGCAGTGAAGACCCAGATGTGGGGTTGAGCACAAGTTGTGTAGGGGACACAAAGAGGCCAATAGGCTCGGAGCAGAGGATGTATGTTAGAGAAGCGCCTTGTACAAAACAGGGCTGTGTCTCAGGGTCCTTAATGGTAGGAGGGTCACAGGGCCCTAAGTGGGGGGCACTGGGTCACAGTGGGCCTGGGGCTGTGTCTGGAAGGCCGAGCAATGTTTTAAAGAGAGCTGAGGCTGGAGATTCCTGACCTGACTCCCTGGCGTGGCTGGAGGGGTCCAGAGTAGAAAAGGATTGGAACCTGTATTGGGGCCCCGCACTATCATGGATGGGGTGAAGAGAGCAGATGTGCATGGCTTTGAAGACAGACTCCAGGTACGCTGAGCTGGCAGAGAGGCTACTGGGGCTAGGCGGGAGCATATCCGGTGCAGGAGAGGGCACGACTCTGGTGTTAGACACTCGAAGTAATCTCACCCATTTCTCTCTGCTCGCACCCCCATGTCCACGCACCTTGGGCTGTAAGTGGGCGTCATGCTGTGCCCACTACTGACTCAGGGTAGGAGGTCCTGTGGCCATTGCAAACATTCTGGAGCACAGATGCAGCCAAACTCGTGATATGTTCTGGAAAAACAATAGGAGCAGCACCTGCCACGGAGTCAGGTTTACAGGGTGAGCGGGGGTGGGGGTATGTGTGTGCTGAGACTCGGGGCAGCCCAAGTGCGGGCTAAGGACATGGTATTGGGGACACTATCAATTGATATTCTTTTAATCTTGGTTCAATATTTACATGTGGGGAAGGGGCTGAGAGTTGAGCGGGAAGAACGGAGAAAGGAGAAGCCTTTCTGTGGACCTCAGTGGCTCAGCTCTGGCCCCATACGCAGCCCATTTGGAAAGACCAAAGGCCTGTGGGCGCAGCCTCCTTAGAAGGCTCCCAACCATATGTGGGGCTGAGTATGTGTCTTGGGGGCCTTACCTCCTCCCAAGTGTGTTGTCCAAGGCCTCCTTTGAAACCTCCCCCAGAGAAATTCTAGTTCCTGCAATCTTCCCAGCTCCTTGTATTGCTGGTGAAGCATCAGGGGCTTTAGTACAGCTCCAGTGTGGGCAGAGGGGGCTTGGAGGAGAAAGACCCTCCAGGGGAAGAAGGGCCCATCTGGGAAGTGTGAAGGTGCTTCCTTGCGGCTGGAAGGGAGACTGAGAATAGAGATCGGCAGGAGCTGAAGCTGAGCAGGGGCCAGAGTGACTAAGGCCTGGGTGCTGAAGTTGAAACTACCAGACTTTTGAACCTGAGGGCAAGTGACGTCCTCAGAGCGTGTGCTCCTCCTCGCAGGCCAGAGGCAGTCCATCCCTGGCACTGAGGCTGGGGTGGGGGGGGGCGAGGGGGCAGGACAGGCCTTCCAGAGACTGTAACCCAGGCCCAAACACACAATCCAGCCATCTCAGAACCACCGGTGTGGCCTCTGACGTCAAACCTCAGCACTGTGACCCTTCAGATGCATGTTTCTGTGGCCGGGAGTGACCACGGACTTGCAAAAGCCATAATAACATGTCCCATTTCTCGTGATGGTCTGCCAGGCTGGGAGCCTCTGACATGGAATACTCAGTGCTGTGTCATCCCCTTAGGTAACTTGCTGATCCCTGGCAAAGGACACAGGAAGGAGGCTCGGGTGCAGTGCTCCTGAATCCTGGACTGAGACGTAGGGCAGAGGTGGGAAGGCAGCTCACCGGGAACTGCCTGGCAACTGACCTGCGGCTCTGCAGCTGAGGGAAGCCCTCAGAGGGAGGGCTGGGTGTGGTCTGCGCTGGAGGGACCTTGGTATCAGTGGTTTCTGGGGCGGAGACCTGGGCTCCCCGCAGCTCTCCCCTGGGCCCTGTAGGACGGATTTCATCCCTATAGTGTTTCTCCCCAGGGGGTCCTTGGAGCAATTGTTCATCCTGGTAATTAATCAGATATGAAACACCAGCAGAAGGTGACAAGGACCTCATTCTTGGGCCTCAGACACACTGGGGTGGTTCCTTCCTGGGAGGCTCTGGCAGGTGGCCCCACCCATCACCTGCACCCAGGGGAAAGGTGGGCGTTCCAAGGAACATGTTTGGTTTATGAGCCTCTGAGAGGTGAACCAGAATAGAAGCCCAGCCAAGAGCCTCTTCAAAGCTGTGGGGGAATGAAGGGAAGAGAGGAAGTTACTGAGGGCCAGCCATGAGTGAGGCAGGGGGCAGATGTAAGCTCGTGCATGCCCGCAACAGCCTTGGGAACAGTACCACCATCCCATTTCATAGAGGAGGAAACTGAGGCTCAGAAAGGTAAAGTAACTTGGTCAAGGTCACACAATTAGTAGGTGTGTGGCTCTGTGACTCTGGAACCATGCTCTGTACCCACAGGCGACAGTGGGGGTAGGGGGGGGAGTATCCTTTAAACAACAACCACTAACAGAAATGTCCAAGTTCCAAGAATTAAAGTGGTCTCAGTACCACATGGCTCATTGTTTCTGAAATCTCGGTAGGATCCAGCCTAGTGGAAAGTCCAACCCTCGTTCCCTTCCCAGCCTCACAGGCCAAGCTCAGATCAGCAGCCACCCCAGCCCTTGATTTCCTGCCAATCCTAGGTTGACCCTCCGTGGGATGTCCCCTAATGCACTTGTCTGGGGCTTCTCTTGAGTTCAGGAAACTCCACAGGACACAGCTGAAGCTGTGCGGCCACCATACGCGTGCCGAGTCCAGAGAGAACAAAGTGGGGGTTTCCCAGGACTCCATGAGTGCAGGGTCTTTCTCTTCCTCCTGGCTGGCTCTCTCTGCCCAGTGTTCCCCCTCCCCCACCTCCAGGAACCCTCTCAAGGCTGGCGGCAGGGGACTCTCAGCCATTAATGGGCGGTGAGCTTCCCGGGGCTGGCCATTGACAGGGTTTCCCCAGAGCAGCCGATGAGATCATCTGCCATTTCAGGCTGGGCTGAGATTCTCGGGCACAACAAAGCAGGCCCAGGAGATATCCTGCATGACTCATCGGTGGGCTACGCACCAGGGGCTTCCGGCCCTCAGGAGAAACCAGACACAGAGGACCATTGTTTGCCCCGGAAGCCCCCACTGGCACCGCAGGCTCAAAGGGGTCGTTTGTGTTTTCTCCCTGGTTCTCTATAACTATAGTCCTTTGGAAGGTGCCGGTCCACCAGGCGGCCTGGGTCCCTGCAACAGGAGGAGTCAGTATCCTGTCACCCACACATCAATCCCATAAGAATCCCCCCGATACGGGACTGGGGCCAGGTCTGAGAGGCAGCTCTGATGACCCTTATGTAGGGCAGACGCTTTGCCCACACTCAGAGAACAGACCCAAGGGGCTGGCACATAAGGCACAGGGCCTGGTGGCCTGAGCTGGGCAGAGCTGGGAATAAAGACGACAGGGCTGAGTGACTGCTCTGGGTACAGACTAAACTGGCGCCCTTAGTAAATCTCAAGGGGAAAAAAGCAAACAACAACAACAACAACAAACCCACACAAAAAACAAAAAACAAACAAAAACAAACCAAAAAACAAACAAACAACAAACAAAAACCAACAAAAAAAATTCACAGGAAGCAAAATCCAGATGACTAATAAGTTCATGAAGAGGTTGTAAGCCTCACTAATTATCAGGGAAATGCAAATTACAACAATGAGGTACTATGTTACACCATGAGATTGGCCAAAATTACCAAGACTGATACTATCAAGGGCCAGCAGGGTGGGAAGAGGAAGCCCTCAGGGGCTACTTGTGGGAATGAATACCACGTAGGCAGGTGATGAGTTTTTATTGAAAATCATTATGTAAATTCAGTGTGTATCAACCTCTGAACAGGAATCCTACTCCTGTGGAAACCAGTCCCAAAGTACTGGATGAGGCTCAGGATAGCACTGCAGAGGACCCCTCCCCAGGTAAGGGCCCCCCACCCACCCACACATTCCCCAGCATGCAGGCTTTCTTCAGAAAAACCTGGAACACTGGAAACCAGGCCTCAGGGAGGGCCTGCACCTGATATCCTGCCTGGAGCTGGCCACTGTCCAGCTGCTGACTTTGGCCGTTGGGGGCTTGGATTCAGGACTCTGACCCTGAAGAAAGCAAGACACCTCACTCTCTTTCCAAGCTCCAGGTTGACATCTCGACCCTTCCAACTCAATATTGGCTTTCTACCTCTTGGGAACGAATGACCACAAATGTGGCAGCTTAAAGCACACCCTTTTATCATCTCATCTCACAGTTGCTGGGGGTCAGGGATCTGGGGACGGCTTAGCTGGGTCCTTTGCTCAGGGTCTCACAAGGCTGTAATCCAGGTGTCAGAGGGATAGTATCATCATCTGGCGGCTCAACTGGGGAAGAATCTTCTGAGTTCAGGCACTTTCTGGCAGCTTTAGGACGGAGACCCAGCTCTTTCTGACTGTCAGCTGGAGGCCATCCCCATCCCCCAGTCGAGACCTCCTGTGGTTCTTTGCCAGGTGGGCTTCCTTGACATGGCTGCTTATTCCATCAAGCTGGCAAGGATGGGCTCTCTACTCAGAGGGGGCCCAACCCCATGTTTAAAGGGTCTCATCCAACTAAGGCAGCCCTACACAGAATAATCTCTGTTTTGATTAACTCAAAATCAACTGATGTGGGATCTTAATGACCCCTGCAAAAATCCTTTCATTTAAAAAAAATTTTTTTTTAATGTTTTATTTATTTCTGAGAGAGAGACAGCGTGAGCAGGGGAGGGGCAGAGAGAGAGGGAGACACAGAATATGAAGCAGGCTCCAGGCTCTGAGCTGGCTGTCAGCACAGAGCCCGATGTAGGGCTCGAACCCACGAACTGTGAGATCACGACCTGAGCCGAAGTCGGTCGCTTAATCGACTGAGCCACCCAGGCACCCCTGCCAAAATCCTTTCAAATTTGCCATATACCATAAGCTAAGAGCAAGTCACAGGTCCTGCCCATACCCAAGGGGAGGGAATTATAGACTGAACATAGGGCGGAGAAACATGGGGCCACCCCAGGGTCTGTCCACCACCTGTTCTGTCCTTGTAGAGGAAGGCTCCTCAACAGCTGAAGGGAGCTGAAGCCTCAGACTGCACAGAACAGTGCAGGGTGGGACAGGGCAGGGGTGTGGGGAGGGGGGAGGGCTGACAGATGTGGTACTGGGGTGTTTGGCTGCCTGGGGTGTGGAGGATGCTAGGAGAGAGGGAGGGGTGGGAAAAGACGTCCTCGAGAGGACTGGCCTCTCAAGCACCATAAATAAGTGAGGACAGGGTGGGCACAGCAGGCATGGTGTGCTTTGCAGGGGCCCTGGGATGGCCTTTGGATCTCCCCGTTTCCAACTGGGAGGGCCCCAGAGACGGGCATCTCTCTCCTACACATGTCAGTCCCTTAAAGTGTAAGCTTGAGCTCTGCCCCCACTGTCCTTGCTCTCAGGGGACCCACGGCTTTATTGGGCATGTAAGAGGTCAGCTAAGGGGCAGATGGGAGGGCACCGTATGTCCCCACAAAGGGACAGTGGGGGGATTGTCAGCCTGCTGGGCTCAGCTCATCCTGCTCCTGGGAGGAACATTGTCAAATGGGAACAAGCACCCACTATGCTGGGCTCCTCCCACTGCTGGGTCCAGATCTGGCAGGGACCCTCTCAGAGGGTCGGAACCTCCAGTGCCTGTCCTGGGAGCCCAGGCTTCAGGACTCCATGTCCTCCTGAAAGACAAGGCTCAAGGCACTGGTGGCCCTAGGCAGGCATGAGCCCTTGAACCTGAGACCCTACCCAGATGTCCTGCCCCTCTCCCTGCCCACTTCCTGAGAAATTCTCCCCATTCTGCCACTGCACCTTGACCACCTTCGATCCCTCTGTACCTGCCAAGCTGTGGGCTGGATAGGGCACCTGCCTCCACCAATCGGGACAATGAGGAGCCCCAGCTCTGTGCCACCGACCAGGCCCTGGACCTCAGGCCTGCCTCAATTTCCCCTCACATTCTGTTCTACCTGCCACTCTCCCCTTAAACTGAGTGCTCCCAGGACCAGCTCTCCCACCCAGAAGAAACATCCTTAGTCACTCTTCAGCCTCTGCTCATACCTTAATCAAGCAAGGATTCTAGAGAGAGGCGTCTGCAGTCAAAGGCAGGGCCCTGGCACTATGGATAACCTCTCTGAGCTGTGCTGGCCTTGGCACACGCTGGTCTGTTGTACTTGGCCTTTATATGCAAACCACAGAAACCAGCTTTGGCTAACTTACTTAGAAAACGATTTTAACTGAAGAATATTGGGCCACTCATTCTGGGTTATCAGGAAGGCTGAAGAACAAGGGAGGTGAGGCCAGTTGGACAGCGTCCCATTGGGGACAAGGTGCTAGTACCTGCCATCCCTGGAAGGACCCCGCTGGATTCTCTAGTCCTCTGAATCTCTTCCTAAAGCCTCGCAACCCTCCCTCCAGGTTCAAAGCCCCAGGGACAAGGTTCAGCTGATCAAGCACGAGTCCCAGCCACCACTCTGGGCAAGAAGGGAGGAGGGGACAGCAGCTCCATGTCATCTTCTGTGGTGGAAGAAGAGGGGCTCCCCTACCTTGGGAGTTGTCCAGCGGAGGAAGGGAGTGGCCACCACACTCTCAGGTTAGCTCCCCTGTCATGGCCATCGTGACACCTGAGCCCAGCACTGCCGGTACGCACCAGGCCATGCAGGAGAGGTTGAGGCCTCTCTGACCTGTCTCAGGGCGGCTGGAAGACACGTCACTCTTTGGACCTGGCCAGCACACTATTCCATATAGGCTGACCGCAAGCAACTGTGCCTTGTTTAGTCCCAGAACTGGGCCCCCCATCAAGCTGCTCAGGTGTCTGTTTCAGGCCAAAGGTCCTGTGTTTCCTATTTGTGTTCCGTTACTTGGGGTTCCTGACTCTCCATATTTGGTACCTGGCTCACAGACGTAGGCTTAACTAGTGTTTTGCTCCTCTAGCAAATGTCCACCCTCAGAGCCATTAAATGGGGGATTTATTTTGTGATTTTAAAAGATTCCCTATGAAACGGTTTGGTGGCCCCGAACAAGGACCCAGAGATGTGTCCCCAGAGAATCCCAGGCCTAGGCTGGGCCAGGCAGGGCGTGAGTAACCTGCGGTTGCAGCCCCCCAATTAAAAATAGGCAGCGTCCTGCAGGACAGCCTGGGGGCCGGGAGGACAGGACCCCCTGGCCCGGCCCAGCTGGCAGGAAGACACGGTTCTCGCAGTCCTGGATCTGGAGGCTTCGCTCCTCCCCCACTGCTCAGCGGATGGGCCTGGGGAGGCCTGGGGAGCCCATCCCGTCACGGTTCTGCTTCCAGACTCCTGCCCCTGTGGATACAACGTGCTTGCTCCAGCGATCTGAATACTGGCCCTGAACATGGAATAGGGTCTCCGAGAGTCTCCTCAAGCTCACAACCGTTTCCCAACACCAGAAGGCTCTGGGGGTCTGAAGGGGAGGAGCAGAGCCAAGAGGCTGTGACAGTGAGAGCTCATTCCTTCGGAGTCCATCCAGACCTGAGTTGCAGCTCAGACGCTCTGAGGTAGCAGAGGCCCTCTAGGGCGTCCAGGCTCATCCAGCTAGCTGCCCACCTTAGGATGAGGAATTTGTCCTCCGAAAGAGAGGATCAGATTGCACATTCCTGAGGCCTGAGTCACTCTGGTTCCGGTTTGGCTTCAGGAATGTGTTTATGCTCACGCTGGGAGCTAATGCTGAGGGGGCTGCACACACCGTAGTTCACTCTATGTCGGCCTGGCTCGGGGCGAGAGATGAGGGGCCCTCACAAGGACGAGGGGTCACAAGGCTGTGACCTCTGGAGTTATTGCGATGTGGTTCTGTCTGGGACCCAGAGGACCAGAGAAGGAAAGGGCCAGACTCCATCAGGAATCAGATCCTTTCCCTTGTCCAGAATTGGCTTTAATTTGATCCCATGGGATGAAGAGTGGAGAAGGGCCAGTCCAAGCAGGGGTCCCTTCTAGGGACCCTAGGAAAGGGACTTGGTCCCTCACCACCTCCTTCCAGGAAGGACAACCTCCTAGAGGGCTCAGAAGGTTTGGTGAGGCTCTGGCTGCTTGCTCCTGGATCCCTTTCAGAGTCATGGCTGTGAATCCTAGCCCCTAGCCCCTGCTCCATCCAGGGCTCTCTGTTGAGGTGGTTCTTTTCTGTCCCCAGCATGGGCCACCCAGCGATGGAGAGAGCCCACACACACCTCATTAAATTGGCTGCTATCTCCGAGGGCATATTCAGTCAGCCATGGCGCCAAGCCCTTTGCTCTGTGTGACCCTGTGCCCTGGTTTGCCTGGGACAGTCCTGAGTTGCTGGGCAGTTATTAATAGCATCTCTTTTCCCTCTCAAAAGTGTCCCGGTTTGGAAGACAAGTATATATTCACCTAATTTTATAGATATTATTTTATTTAATCCCCACAGTGTTCTTCAAGAGAGGCACTGCTAATAGCCCCATTTTATGATACTGAAACTAAGGCTTACGGAAGAGAAGCAACTTGGCCAAGGTCATCCAGTTGGAAGTGGCAGATCCAGAAACTGTTAGGGACTTCAAAGCCCCTTGGCTTAGCCACAATACCAAACTTCCTCTCCAAAAATCCTTTGATGCTTTGAAGGACTGAACATTTAGTGTCTCCAAATAGTAGAGAAATAACAATTAAAGTCCTGGAGTTATCTTGGCTCCCCTCCCAGTCCCACACTTTGGCATGTTGTTCCCTTTTTGAGAGACAGCATGCACAACCCTGGTTTGTTCATGGGCAGCAGAAGCAACTTAGTCATCAGATGAACGAGCCTCATCCCACCTACTGTGCACCAGGAGGTACGGCTCCTCCTCACACCAACCTTGCAAGCTGGATGTTACTGTCCTTCCACAGAAAGGAAACTCCCCAGGACTGTAACAGCTGTGAGCGGGTGGAGCTGGGGTTAGAACAAGATGATCCCAGCTCTGAGCCAAGCAAACTCTCCACGGTATGCCATTTTGGTTGCATGCACTACAGAAGGTCAGCAATGGGTTGCTGTTTGAGCTGCCAAGGGAATGAGGTTCCAAGGGGCCCGTGACAGAGTCAAATGGCTAACCCACATTATGGGCTCAAAGACCTTTGAGGCCTCCAGGCATGTGGCTACCAAGGAGCCAGGACTTTCTTGCCCAAGAGCACAGCAATAAGCCCTGTGAGCTGATCTAAGGCCCCTACACAGACGGTCTTCATTTGCAGATACATCACATTTAAAGATTTCCAGACAGCATCTTCATTCTCTGGTGGGAAAGATCAGACGACATTCAGAGCAGAACACATTCACCTTGGAGGAGAACAAGACATTTCTAGAGCCCAAATCTCCCCGCTCCAGTTTCCCCAGCCAGAGATCATCACACTGTGAGAGCCTCTTCCCACTTCAACACGCCAGTCCCGGGGGAGGGGGAAATAAAAGCAAGCACATTCCAGATGGTCCAGGGAAAAGGGGATTTGGGAAAAGGATGTTTGTTCAAAATTTACCAAAAATAGAGAACCAAGAAGAGGAAGAGGCAACCTCCTGACCCATTTAAAAAGCTATTTCCCAGGAAGGACTTTCTAAGCAATGGACAATATCACAAAAGGAATAAGGCAGTGTTTTTGACAATGTAAAAATATAAAGCATTGATAAGTTAAATACCATCAAAAACAAAAATAAAAGGAGATAACACACTAGTAAAACACATATGCCACAAATGTCACAACGGCAACATAAAGACAGCTCGTAAGATGATTTTTTTAAGTAAACACATCAAAGCTGTGTTAGAAAAACAGGTGAAAAAAGCAGAGAATTGACCCCCCCTAAATTTTAAATGGCGTAATAATTGTGAGTATTTTTGTTTCATTGATAAGCATGTAAGTTATAATTTTGCAATTAACATTATTTGCCTTTTAGAGAATAGAATTTGCTTTATTGGTATTGCTACCAGCTGGTGCAGACCCAGACACTGGCCCTCTCAGACCTCAGCTGAGGGTGACATAGAAGTCAGGGACAGCCCTTCTAGAAATACTTTGGCAGAATGGGTCAAGGATATTTAACAAAAAACATAAACGCCTTGGAATTTTCTCTGAGGAAATAATTAGAAGTTCAAACAAAAAATCATGGACAAAGATGATCAATAAAGGGACTGTTGAGCAGACAAAAAAAAAAAAAAAAAGGAATCCCAGCTACTCCAAATAGGGGAGAAAGTATTGTATATTGTAATACCGCTATATAGGTTGCACAGCCCCTTAAAATGGTGTTTTCGAAGAATGTTCATGCAAAGCAAACAGAACCGTAAAATACTATTGAGCAAAGTAGCTGCAAAGCAATTGTATGATCCTGATTAAAATAAAAAAATATTTTTATTTATTTTTGAGAGAGAGAGAGAGAGAGAGGGAAGCAGGGCACAATCAGGGGAGGGGCAGAGAGAGAGGGAGACACAGAATCTGAGGGAGGCTCTAGGCTCTGAGCTGTCAGCACAGAGTCCAACACAGGGCTTGAACCCATGAACTGTGAGATCATGACCTGAAGTCAGACACCTAACCAACTGAGCCACCCAGATGTCCCTGTATGATCCCAATTTTAAAAAGTTTATATACATATGTGAGTGACCCGGTTATGTAGAAACATCATGATTGTCAACCAGGTACATCTATGGCGGGGACAGGAAGTCCTTCCCTCAGGGTGTGTGAGCCGGCACCATCCCCCGCCCTCCAAGGATGTTAGGCATGTCAGGAGACATTAACTTTCCGGAGGATGGAGGTGAGGCTGGGAATGGGGAAGGAGCCTGAGGGAAGGTCCAGAGCAAAAGGGTCTGGAGAGCAGGACATTTAGGTGCCACCAATAATGGCAAGTCAGAGAGTGTCAGGGCCAATGGGCCAAGAATATAACCACAATCTGAGTCCAGATGACAGCACCAAGAGCCAGTCCCGGATCGGCTCTGCGGACTTGGGCATCCTCAAGGACTGGTGAATCTGCTGTGTGGGAAGCCACTACCACTCAGAGTCAGGAGAACTAGGTCAGCCTCTGTCTTTGCCCTAAGTCACCACGTGATCCTAGTGAGACTCTGAGCTTCTCTGGCCTCCGTTAGCTCCTCTCTAAGACTGGGTGTTAGTCCCTTGCCTGCCTGTTTTGAGGACGGAAGCAGGGCTGTGTAGACATGTACCTGGATCTGTATAGATCCCTGCAGTTATCAGAGGGAGGGTGCTGATCCCAGGACTCAAATACCCCCGGGCCCCTCCTAAGCCAGCTGCTTCCTGGAGGCCTCCCCTTTCCACAAGCCCCAGGCCAGCCTCTCCTGCACCCCTCCAGCACTTTCTGCCTGACCACACAGATCCTTAGTCTTCCTCTGGGTCCCCAGCTGTTTCATGTGTGAGAAGCTTGTCTTTGCATTTACACTGGCAGGCGGTTGGCTACTAATGACTCCCCATCATTGTGCCCCAATCTGTGTTTGGAGAACAGTGTCCTTGGTGGCGGTTCCGAAATGTTTCAGAATGTTTTTGGAGGAACGGAGCTCCTCTCCAAGGGTGATGGGGCCGTGTGTTCGGCAATTGGATGCCTGTTCTGCTCTGGCTCCCCCTGCCGCAGGTCACTGGCGGGCGTCTAGAGACCCTGGAAATCCACTGAGGGACAAGGATCTTGCTGGGGGGGAGGGGAGGCTATTAGATCCAGCCACTGAGGCTGGAGTGCCAGGATGGGCTGTGTTACTGCAAAGCTCTCTTCCAGATCCAAAAGCATCAAGTTTCCGGATTGTTAAGTACCTGCAACCTTGAGTTCAGAAGATAGAGAATTCTAAGCGCTGTAAAACCTAAGATTTTGAGTGGGCGTTTCCAGGAACACATCGGCTGCCCTCCTCCACAGAGGAGCACAGCCCACTCAAACCGGTGGGGGCCCTGCCTCCACCTGACTTTAGGCAAGCCGACACTGCTTCCCAGAAGTCTCGTACACTCGTACAGCGATCCTGTCACCAGAAAGCCAGGGTTGAGTTCTCCAAGGGGGAGGTGCTAAGTAGTCATCTAAAAGCAGGGCCTGTGGAAATGCAACAAAACTCAGTATGTTTTGTCTGGAGTGTGCCCTCCCAGGCACCTTCTCAGACATCTGCAGTCCCCGGCTGGGTCCCTGGGAAACTCGTGAAGGACTAGAGTCCTTGCCCTGGGACAGGCCCCAGCTTCTGTGAAGGAGACATTTCCCAGGGCCCCAGAGTTGTAACTGTCCTCCTCACCATGATGACAAGGTGGGGACCGCCACCAGGTGTGTCCCTGCATCTCTGTAGCTGAGTTGCTGTGTTGCAGTCCCTACAGGGAGGCTGGGTTCACTGGGGCGGAGGGGCCTTGAGAAAGACAGAGCCGACCAGCCCCTGCACAGCCTCCCCGCAGCGTGCGGCTGCCTGAAGGTGCGAAAGCACAGCCTGACCACAAGCCCGGTCCCGGGAGCAGCAAGGGGTGGCTTCCTGGCGGAGCTGGTGAGCTCATCGGTTCCTCTGACTAACGTTCAGGCCAGAACATTCTCGATGCCATGGAACCCTTGGGTTTGTCCCCTGTCCCCACCCTTGCCTGGTACAGCAACCCAGAGCTGCGTGGAGCAGGGCTCTACCTTCAGGGCCAGTGGGAAGCAGAACTGGGGAGTTGCCGTGACCTTGAGGTTAAGCATGGGCATTAACCTCTCTGAGCTTGGCACTTGAGGACTCACCTCTGACACGACTGCCCTCTCCCAATTACTGTTCCACTGCCTTGGACCTCTGCTCCACCAAAGCCCAGAGAGAGATGTTTCTGCTCAACTCCGCAGTCCAGCCCAGCACTGAACTGGGTCAGGAACAGATCTTCCCCCAGCGTAAGTACAGAGGCCAGGCAGGGGCCCTGCAGGCTAAAATGCCCTTGTAGATGGGGCAGAACATCCTGGGTCCAGAATGTCTGGCTCTGGTCACTGAAGGGCCAGAGGGAATGGTTGCTTTCCAAACCAAGAGCCCGTGTGGATCTGAATACATTCACCACAATTACACACAGTCACCTCCCCAACTTGGATTTCGTATGTATGTATTTTTTAAATGTTTATTTATTTTTGAGAGGGGGGAGGGACAGAGAGAGAGAGAGAGAGAGAGAGAGAGAATCCTAAGCAGGCTCCACCCTTGCCATGGAGCCCAAAGCAGGATGTGATCCCACGACCGTGAGATTAAGACCTGAGCCAAAATCAAGAGTCAGATGCTTAACCAACTGAGTCACCCAGGAGGACCATATCTATATTTTTTTTGGTCACTAAACAAAAACCAGTAGGTCCCAGTGACTCTCAGTTCACTGTGTCCCAGGTACTGTGTCCCAGGTTCCTAGTACAGACTTATCACCCACTCCCTTCACACACACACACACACACACACACACACACACACACACACACACACTAACCCCTTAGCTGCTGCAGGACAGGGTCCCATGAGTGAAAGGGCTCCCATGGTTGGCCCGGAGGAGGACCTCTGGGAGGAGCGTTGCCCTCATGCTCTAGCCTCGGGTAGTCAGAGAACTGGCCAGTAAGTACTATGGCCTGTCAGCTATGCAAGAGGGGCAGCATGAGCTTGCCTGAGCAGGAAGCCCCTCCCTCCAGCTGTGTGGTCACTGCACACGGGAACCGATGTGCTCACCAAGAGTCCTTCTACCAGATCACTTACTTCCTGATAAAAGGCCCACACAGGGGGGCTCTGACACCGTGCTTTGGAGCCCCGGCCTGCTCTAGGATCCATACACCTCACAGCTGGGGAGGAGGATTATGGGGGGAGGGGACTGAAGGTCTCCTGTCCCAGATGTGGCAAGAGAGGTGACTGAAGCTCCTGTGGGTGCTGGAGCCCCAACGGGACCAGTGGGTCCCAGCAGCTCTCAATTCACAGCTGTATCCCCGGTGCCTGGTACAGGGTCGGCACTTACTCAACATCTGAATGAGGCCGATGCATCAGAGGCCATCCAGGTCTCAGCAGTTCGTAGGCTGCCCTTGCTGGACTCCTCACTCCTCTCCAGGTAGACAGATGGGCATGCTGAGGCAGACGCCAGGCAGCCGGGCGGCTCTGGCACTTTTGCTTGGGTGGCGGAGGGCTTAGGTTCTGGGCTCTGTGCATGTCCTTGGCTCCAGGCTTGAGCCTAATCCTCATTCTCTGTATCCTTCTCCATTCCAGCTTGCCTGAGGGCCCCCCTTCTTCCCAGGACTCCAAGGGGACACCAGTGGCAAGCGAGTGGCATCCTCCGTTTCTTCTTCACTGAGGCTGGGTGCCACCTTCACTGGCAGATGGATGGGGCTCACTGGGGTAACTGGACCACCCTGTATTTCTAGATTCAGAGCCAATCAGGTATGGCTACAGCTCTGGCACTGATGTACCGACCTCGGTGAACCTTGGAGGACTCTGTGAAAGGCAGTACTTTGTCTCCACGTTGCATTTGAGGTGCAGAGGGATGAAGTTTCTGGACCAGGATGCAGAGCTGGTGTTTTTCCACATGGCCACCCAGGGTCCCACCCTGCCCCTCAGCCCCCTCTCTCCTGCGTTACATGATACTCCCAGTGCAGAGGCTCTGACTACTGGCAAGCATGGCCTCTTCGAGTAAGGGTGAGCCCTCAGGAGTAAAGCCAGGCTCAAGGCCAGGACACAGGGGAAGGGTTGTCTCCCTGAAGCGGGGAGGGGTGCCTGAAACCAGCCAGCCAGGCGTGGATAGTTTAAAGCTGCTTTCACGATGCAGTGGGTAGAATCAAAGGCTGTCCCAGCCACTGAAGAGGGACATCTCCATACATGTCCACGTCCCCATGATGCCACCTGCCCACAGGAGCTGTCAAGGGAAGAGAAAACTTCTGTCATCTTCTGGACACCCTTCTCTTGCTTTACAGAAACAGGACCAAGTCTTTCTTGAAGCTGCCCTTCACCAGGTCACAAAAAGCCTCAAACATGAACATGACCAGGAGTCCCCAGAAAGCCTCAGCTGCTCAGACACTGGGAGCCCCGAGAATCAGAAGATCCTTAAGAATTTATTTATTTNAACCGCGAGATCATGACCTAAGTGAAAGTCGGACACTTAACCGACTAAGCCACCCAGGCGCCCCAGAAGATCCTTAAGAATTTAATGCCAGGTTTTGTTGTCAGACTTCTGTACCAGCCACGCTTGTGGTCCACTGCCTTCTGGCCCTTTGGAGCCTGTCGGATCTTGTCTGAGATTTCTGAGCAGGTGCACAGCTGTAGGTCACTGTCGGGGAGGCTATGAAATCCAACAGCATCTGGCAGGCTCAAGGGGAGGCATTTCAACGCCACCTCCCACAGATGGTCCAAGGACAGCATCGTCCTGGCCTGAGGCCGCACACTGTCGGAGGCTCCAGGGGAGGATCCCTCCTCTAGTCTTCCACCTCCTGTGGCCCCAGGCATTCCTTGCCTTGTGGCTGCATCCCTCCAGTCTCTGCCTCCACCTATACATGGCCTTTTCCTCTTCTCCGCCACCATCCTCTCAGTGTCTCTTATAAGGATGCTTGTCATTGCATGATCTCATGTCATGATCCTCAATTACATCTGTAAAAACAGCCTTTTCCAAACAGGGTCCTGTGCACAGGTTCTGGGGGTGAGGATGGAGACAGAGCACAATTCAACCCATGGCAGGTGATTACATTACACACTGCAAGTCTACACTGGCCGGTGAGACCCTGTGGGGTCTGTCCCCCATCCAAACTCTGCATCTCCTACCTCACGGCCCCCCTACCTCAGCCTACCACGGTCCGCTCATGCACCCCACTCCCGCTCCAGGGCCTCTGCTGTTTTCTTGCTCCCAAGGCTCTGCAGGCGCTGGCCCCGCTGCCCAGGAGGGCTACCCCGTGGTCATTCCCCGGAGATGAACCCAGCTCTCCCCATCAGAGACAACATTCTTCAGGTTGTCATTCTTCCAACGCGGAGGCTGTCCGGGCCACCACCTTGATACTCTCCCAAGCACTTCCTCTCTGTCTCCTGCTGTGTCTTTCCCCAGCACTTATCACCATCGAACTACATGCATTTTCCTCCTTTATCTGGTGTGCGGTCTGCCCTCTGCTAGGAGGCAGGGGTGTTTCTGTCAGCTCTGCTCACTGCTGTGTCCCAGCAGTTGGATGCCTTGGCTAGTCAGCCTTGTTGAATGAATGAATGAATGAATGAATGAATGAATGAATGAATGAAGGAGGCTTTCTCCTCACAGCTGCGGGATGCGCACACGTTCCTTCCTGTGGCTGGTCTCCTGTTTCCTCATCTCTAAATCCAGGCACTGGGAGACACCACGGATAGCTAGAACAGGTTTCTTCTTCTGTATTGACTCAACTAGCTCTCTTGTGGCTGCCTGGAGCACGGAGCTGAGAAGGATTCTGAGGTTCAGTCCATGGTTACAAGGAAAGCAGCACGTGGTCAGTGAACGATGTCTGTGACAGGGATGGGGGAGGAGAGTGAGAGCCAAGGTGTGTGAACGCTCAGTGAGATGACATGTGAGTGTGCTTCAGGCTACAGGTCTACACGTGTCTGTGGCTGCCCACGGTAGCCCCAGAATCCTCGTTGAATGTGGTTGGTGACTATGAGGCAGCTGGTGTGAACTGCTGGCCGGGGAGTCCTTGGTGACTCAGTGCAGAGGCTGCTCCTTTTCTAGGCTGGGGTGGGGGCCACGGGACAGTGAGCCAAGAGCCCCGCACTGCACTTTGACTCTGGCGTAACTGTGGTGCTTGCTGGTGGAGGCTGGCTTCTGGCCTGGGGCTCGGATCAACAAGGCCGTGGCCCTGTGCCCTCCATAGCTGTCCTTAGGACAGAGATAGAGCCCAGCATATCCCTTCTGGGAATGCTGGGAAGACTTTTCACAGCCAGAGCCGCCGGATCGGCATGAGTGCCTTGGGAGGAGGTGCCCCTACATGACTAGGGCCTCAGTTTCCCATCTGTGAGGGAGGAATCCACAAGCTGTCGACTTTTCAGGTGGGGCCGGTGTCAGATGTGTCCGGCAGAAAGGCAATGGCCGAGTGGGTGAGCGGCAACCACATACCCTGGGGCAGAGCTGTGTCCACCTGGAGGATGGGGCGCCTTTTTCTAATTTGCACAAAGGTGCCCTGTGGACCAGTGGTAGCTCTGGGTTTTCATATCATGCCGAACCATTAGCTTCATCACTGCAATTCTTCATGCTCTCAATGAGGCAGGTAGACCCAGGAAGAGAGAATCATTCCCTGTGGCATCAGGAAGGATTCATGGAGGAGGGAGGGTCTGTAGCAAACATTGCAGCCACAGCTCGCGTCCGGACGACTGACTTCCCCCAGGGGGACTGCGGCCCACTCTGTGCTGCGGCCCTTCCCAGCACGGTTGTTTTCTTTCCTAGTTCTCTGTTTTGGTTCCTGCGACTCTTCTGTGACATCAATGCAAATGAGGCGACACACACAACAACTTCAAAGCCAAGGAAGCCTGGGGCCAGAACTGTCCCCACGGGACCCTGCTGTGCTGGGAAGCTGGGCAAAGTGGTCCCTCAGTGCC
Organism: Crocuta crocuta; assembly: GCF_008692635.1. Taxonomy (NCBI): domain Eukaryota; kingdom Metazoa; phylum Chordata; class Mammalia; order Carnivora; family Hyaenidae; genus Crocuta; species Crocuta crocuta. The sequence goes on from NW_027551571.1 coordinate 14,610,402, forward strand.
CACCCTCCAGCACTCAGCTGGCTGGGGGGCCTTTTCAGGGCCCCGAGTTCTCTGAGTGGCCCAGAAGAGGTGGTAGCCAGGAGGCAGTGTTCTGTGCTAACCTACAAGAGCTTCTAGCATGGCTTACGGCTGGAATTGTGTGTGTGTATGTGTGTGTGTGTGTGTGTGTGTGCGCCCGTGTTTTAAATCTCTGGGAACTTAATTTAAAGGTTTTCCTGTGTGGTGACGCCCCAGAATATAAAATGGAGGAAGTGACCCTACCCACTTTTTGGGGGACTCCGAAACACTTCTTGGGCCACCAGTAGTTTGAAAACTACTGACCCACAAGATGTGACACAAATGGTTACTGCTCTTCATAATGATTCCCTCTGTCCACCCGGCACCTCTGCACAGCAGGTGGCCACAGCAGGTACTTCCTGTTTCTGTCCAGGCCCTCATGTGTTTTGACACTATCTGCTTTGTCATCCTGGAACACGAATCTCTCTCCCTTTCTTCCCTCCTTCCCTCCCATTTTTCTCCTGGAAAAGTCCTAGTCAATCTTCAAGACCCCAGCTAGGATACCACATCCCCAAAGAGTCTTACCTTGATCTCTGTCTACCAGCCACCCACATACATGGACAACATGGTCCTTTCTTCCTCTCTCCATACTTCATCTCCCCACCCAAGCATCTAAGTATTCCTTCTACTGTGTTTGAAGTGCCCACTTCCCTGTTTGTCCCTACAAGTGTATGAGCTCAGCCTGGTGTCTTTTCACCTCTGCCTTCCCTAGCCTGGGGCCCTATACCCCCTCTGCCTCATAGAGGTGACTGCTCAGTGCTGACCCAGGGCAGCCACAGGGGCTCGGCTCACTGGACCCTAGGTGGGATTTGGAGGTCCAACCCAGGGCCACTCCTCATGGCCACACAAAGTGGCTGAGCCTGCATCATTGCTAACCTCCACGTGAAGTAGGCTAGGCTCTCTCTGTATTTATGGCGTGGACTTGAAGCCCGGGACTTACAAGCTTTGATCAGTGTAAGGACCTCTGCCTTAGTTCTGGTCATTTCCCCCCAGCCCAGCAGGAAAGACGCACCTGCTCCAAGACTCTGGACTAAAAGGTCACTTCCTGGGCCAGGGTAACCGCGGCAGCATGATCCTGTTCCCTGTTTCCCCCAGCAGCCTCAGACTAGCCAGGTGTCCTTATAAGCTCGGATTTTGTCCAAATTTACAGTTTCAGGCTAAGGAAGGTCTTGTGGCAGTTTTCGAGCCTCAGTCAGATTTCCAGGTGACCTGGGCAGCCTGCCTCTGACTCACTGGGGGGCTTCTGCAAGCCCCTGAGGCGTCTGCCTCAGTTTTCTTGGCTGTAAGAGAAGGAAGCTGATTTAGGTGAAAGGTGATCAAAGCCGGGCTGTAGGAACCTTAGGAATTCCACAGACATAAGAGTACTTTTGCAGAGCAAACTACTTTGCCTGGAGAAAGCTCAATGCTTTTTTTTAAATGTCTGAATAAGATCTTTTTTTTGCCTGAGGAAAAAAAAAAGATTTTTACTGATTTAAAAAAAAAAAACCCTAAAAACTACTAGATATGATTTCAATGCATTTAGAAATCCAGATACTGTATACTGAAATTCTAGGAGGTTCTCAAAAGATTGAGAGAAATTCCAGGGAAGAAGAGCTACTTTCTGTTTCCTGGCCATAAACCACTGTGTCATTACACCATTACGAGGTAGGGGTGCCTGGAAAGCCTCTTTCTTCCCTGCCTCCTGCTTTCAGTGTCAGAATTTTGCTCACATAAGACTGACTTCTTCAGATATATTGTGCGTTTTTTCTTCTTCAAATGTTTACTTGCTGATTTTGAGAGAGAGAGAGAGCATGTGGGGCAGAGGGGCATATGGAGAGAGAGAAAGAATCCCAAACAGGTTCCACGCCCAGCGCAGAGCCCTGCTCGGGCGAGGTTCGATCCCACGAACGGGGAGATCATGACCTGAGCTGAAATCAAGAGCTGGAAGCTCAGCTGACCAAGCTGCCCCTATATGGTCGTGCTCCTTAAACTTTTCCTTTAAACCTCTCTCCTCCTTCTCCAGNGAGCACCTGAAGCCTGGGTGAGCACTATCCCTCGGGGCCTGTGGCCTACTGGAGAGATTACTAAACTCCATAGGAAAAGTTCCTATGTTTCTGTTCGGGCTCCTGGCATCCAGTCCAGCCCGTAGCAGGGGCTGTGGGGATTCCAAAAGAGGAACTGGGGCAAGAAGATGGAGGAGCTGTCTCAGGCGGGGGCTGCCCGAGGACACAGCAGTGCCGGCGAGTCCCATACTCCCTGCCGCCCCAGGCCCAGGGAACGGCTTCTCACGTGGGCAGTGCTCCCAGCCACAGCGAGCCACCTGGAGTCATGCCCAGCTGGCGGACATGAGCCTACATCATCACAATCATCCTGAACACTCAGGTCAAGCAAATGGGATGTGAGTACTTTAAACCCAGATTTGGATACATTCCAAACTGGGAATCTGTCTCAGGGGAGACTACTGGGATCGCAGACAGAGGCCAAAGGACTTTTGAGACTTCTCTGCAATGTTCTTTTTTTTTTTTTTTTTTTCTCCAAACAGTATTGTATTTCATGCATCGCACTGAAGTCTCCTCCCTGTGTGGATGCTGGATTACACCCCCACCCTGTATCTCTTAACAAGCTTTTTGGTGCAGCTGGAATTAATGCTTCCTGTCGTTTTAAATAATGTGACATTGAAATACANCAAGGAAAATGTATTCATGGGCTACTTGGGTAAAAATAATAAGAAAGACTTTTTAAAAGGCCAAACTTAAAGAATTTACTTCGAAAATATCAGTTGTCTGACAATTGACTCCAAACATGTTCCCTTTTAAAGATGGGGGGAGGGGTAGGTTCAGACAGTGCTCCTGACTTGCTAAATGGTTTGGAATTGCATCTGACTCCTTGGGCCTCAGTTTTTCCATCTGTACAATGGGGAGGTGGACCTGATCGTCTCCAAGGTCCTTCCAGCCCTGACATCAGGAAGCTTCACTGTGTGTGTGAGGCAGCAAACAGCCTGTCATCTGGGTTCCTCTGGGCCTTCTTGAGGTGGTGAGGGTTCACTTCAGATGCAGTGTCCTCTGAGATGCAAGCCCTTCAGAGGCTTGGATGTGGTCCCAGGGCAATGTGTGACAGTAGAGCACCCTGGGGGCTCTTTGGGCAGGTGAGCTGAGCTGCCTTCCTGGGGAGAGTTTGCCAGGCCTTAGAAGACCCCCGTTCAGGACAGTCAGGACAAACAGTGGCATAGTGGCAGGGTTAGTCATGTCCCTCTCCGAGTTCGGGACTAAACAGCCATGACCTGTGTGTGTCGTTAAGACAGAGATGGTCTGGTTAGGGACATTGCCCCAGTGACCCTGCCCCCAGCACCAATCACTATGACAACAGTTCAATAGGGTCCCAGCGGCCTAAGAATCCTGCTTCCACTGAGAGCGAGGTTGGCTGAGGTCAAAGAGGGCTTAATAGAGCCCTGTTCTCATTAAGCCACAAAGCGCCATTATTACAAGGGGCAGTGGCCCTACCAGCAGATGCATCGTGTTTTCAAGTCACAGAGAGCCCAGTACACCAAAGAGAATAGCTCCGGCATCAGCCTCAAAGTCACCCTGAGCCCAGAATCAGAGGAGGAGGAGGAAATGAGACATATCCAAATGTCTAGTAGATGGTTACATACAGCATGGTAAAGCCAAACCACAGACAGGCTCATTCACACAGCCATGCTGATTACATTACTACATTAAAGTCCTCACAATGCATAGAAACAAGGTTACAAAATCTGTCCCTAAGATGCCATTGTTCCTTCAAAAAACCATGTGTATGTATATGTATACACAGTAAAAATACAGAAGAAAATCTTTTGAAATGTACCAGTGATTATCTCTGGAAAGTAGGATTATTGTGCAAGTTTTTTCTTTTGGTTTATCTGCATTTTTAATAAAGAACATGTATTTATTTCTCTTACCTTTCTAAAAACTTTTCTTAAACTTCAGTACAGAGAATTAGAAGATGGTCATTCTTTCCCTCTGTGAACAAACTGTAGTTAATAAAAGGCACGAGAGGTATTGATTTGGAGGGTCACGTTTTCTTATGAAGAATGTTTATATTCTAATATTTATAATGTAATATTTTAGTAATTCAAGAACAACTCTTTAAAATTTTGGCTTAACCAGTATGTAAGTATATACTGAAAGCATATAAGAAAATTATTTTATACAATATTGCATATCTTCATGCCTTCTTACAACAGAGTGCAGTGGAAAGAATTTATCAGGGGCACCTGGTTGGCTTAGTTAGTTGGGCATCTGACTTCGGCTCCTGTCATGGTCTCATGGGTCCTGAGTTTGAGCCCTGCGTGGGTTCTGTGCTGACAGCTCAGAGCCTGGAGCCTGCTTCAGATTCTGTGTCTCCCTCTCTCTCTCTCTGCCCCTCCCCTGCTCGCGCTTTCTCTCTCTCTCTCAAAAATAAATAAACATTAAAAAAAGAACTTATCATTAGCTTTATCACTGTGAAGAGTCTGAATTCTACCATATTATGTAATAGGCTGATCTTTAGGACTATTGGATGAGCAGAAGTATTTGTACCTGCAGTGAATGGTCTCAGATCACCCTACTTATTGACTATATAGACTTGCTTTGTGTAATTTTTCAATCTGTTCCATCCACTGCTGATAAACGTCAGAATGAGCATCCCACCTGTAGCAACTCTTTTCCTGCTCTCTCTAATTTGGAGCTTCAAGTCTACTACCATCTTAGGGAAAAATGTAGATACTGCACTCTGTTAAAAGTATGAGTGGACTAAGAGAACATAGAGCTGGGTGAGGCCTCGAAGTGGAGGCTCTGATGAGCTGAGATGCAGTGGGAGGTGTTTGAAACTAATGGCTCTTGTAGGCTGGGGTTAAATCACGTAGCATCATGTAAGTCAGGTGAAAGAGTTTGGACTTTATCCTGAGGGCAGTTGGGAGCTATTGAAGAGTTTCAAGAACGGAAGTGAGGTGTTCATATTGGTGTTTTAAAAAGATTACGACAAGGATGATTTCATGTGTGGAGAAACAGCTGGCAGGAAGGGATGAGGGTCTGGAAACACGAAGGGAAGGAAATTTCGTCTGTGGAAAGATAGTTATCGGGGACATTTATGTGCGTGTTCTCTTCTAGCTGATGAGCCCAAACACATTCTCCCTTTAAGAGGAGTCATAGGAGAAATTTCTTTTTGGTGTCTGTGTCAGGAAAAGTGAGGCATCCCCTAAGCTATAGACATATTTTTATGTCATTGGCCTATGTATCTTATAAATAATTGTATTTTCCTCCTTGCTTTGGCCACTAGGGAGCCCTGTTTATGTAATTCTATACACTGACTTTACTCTTCTCTCTGTGTCAGATGCATACTTTTGTTTTCCTTAGAATTCTTTATTTATCATATCCTTCTTATTATATTATTTTAATTCCCATAAGTAGCATCATATTAATTTTGGATCAAAGTATAGTATCGTTAAAAAAAAAATCCTTTAGAAGTCCCAGCTTGAAAAAAACAGAAAAAGGATCAATAGCTTTTGCTATTTTGGTATGAGCATATTTCTCTATGTTAAATATTGCTTTTAAAAATAAGGAAGTCTATGACACCAAAAGCATAGACTACCAAAGAAAAGCTAAATAATTGGACTTCATGAACATTTAAAACTTTTGTGCTTCAAAGGACACTAGCAACTGGGGCGTCTGGGTGGCTCAGTCGGTTAAGCGTCTGACTTCAGCTGAGGTCATGATCTCACCGCTTGTGGGACTGAGCCCCGTGTCAGGCTCTGTACTGACAGCCAGCTCAGAGCCTGGAGCTTGCTTCTGATTCTGTGTCTAGGTCTCTCTCTGACCCTCCCCCACTCGCAATCTATCTCTCTCTCAAAAATGAATCAATGTTTTAAAAAAACCCAAAAAAACAAAGGACACTAGCAAGAAAGTGAAAAGGTCGCCCACAGAGTGGGAAAAAAATGTTTGCAAATTCTATCTGATAAGGGACTCATATCTAGAATATATAGGAACCTCACAACTCAATTTTAAGTCAAACAATCCAATTTAAAAAGTAGAGAAAGAATCTGAATTGACATTTCTTCAAAGAGCATATACAAACGGCTAATAAGCACATGAAAAGGTGCTCAGTATCATCAGTCATCAGGGAAATGCAAATCAAAACCACAAAGAGATATCACTGCATATTCATGAAGATGGCTATAATGAAAAGACAGATATTTACAAGTGTTGGGGAAGATATAGAAAAATTGGAGCTTTCATCCAGCACTGCTGGGAATGTAAAGTGTTGCATTTACTTTACAGTCTGGTAGTTTCTCAAAAAGCTAAACATAGGATTATCGTATAATTAGGCAATTCTACTATAGGTATATACCCAGGAGAAATGAAAACATGTCTACACAAAAACTTGTATGTGAATATTCATAGCAGCATTATTCATAGTAGTCAAAAGGTAGAAACAACGCAAATGTCCATCAACTAATAAATGGATGAACTACTGATACATGCTACAACAAGAAAAGGTCTTGAATATATTGTGCTAGGTGTAAGAAGCAGGTAACAGGAAGCCATATCTTTGATCATTTCAATTAACATGAAATGTCTGGAATGGGCAATTAGATAGAAAACAGGAAATTGATTGCTCGAAGTTAGTGGGAGTTGGGGAGGTTGGTACATGACAGCTGAAAAGTGTGGGGTTTCTTAGGTGATAAATATGGTTGTTTTTTTTTTGTTTTTCGTTCTTTTGGTGATTAAAATGTTCTGCAATTGATTGTGGTGGTGGTTGTGTAGCTCTGTGAATAAATAATAAGAACCACTGAATTGTATATTTTCAACGCGAGAACTGTATGGTATGTGAATTACATCTCAACAAAGCTTGTTTTAAAAAACCTGGGAACTCGCCACGCTTGGCCTGCTCGGTAGACTGAGTGTTCTTGGCAAGCCAGGTCTACACAGCAGCAGAGATGGATTTCAAAACCAGTTCATCCACTTCCCAGCTGGGTAACCTTCTCCCACAAGGAACTTCACCTTCCTAAAAAGGAGATAGTGTTATTTGATGCAGGAACTAAGAATGCCAGCACCCAGCACCCAGTAGGGACAGAGCAAGCTGCTTTCCAGAGGACCCTCCAAAGCCGCCCCCTCTCCCCACCTTCCTAAATGATTGGAACTCACAGATTCTTCCTATGGGAATTGACTGTCATTGGCCTTGTTAATATTTAAATATCTAAGTAACAATTCACCAGACTTTACAGGTCTGAAAAACTCAGAGAAGGTGCTAGAAGGCAGGGGTATAGCGGAGGCCACCTTTTCCATCCATTCCTGTTTCCCAGGAAGCCTGGTCCAGGGTGGGACTGGGATGGTCTGTGGGACGGCTGTCTGCCCTTCAGTGGTCATTTAATTGCTTGACCCTTAGCTGAGGAATGAAGAGGTTTTCAGTCTACACCTTGTGTCTCTCAGGCCCTATATAAGCTGCACTACTTTTTTTTTTTAAGTTTGTTTATTTATTTAGAGGGAGGAGCAGAGAGAGAGAGAGAGAGAGAGAGGGGGAGAGAGAATCTTAAGCAAGCTCTACACTGTCAACGCAGAGCCCGATGCAAGGCTCAAACCCGTGAACCATGGAATAGCCTGGGCATAGAGTTCTGAGTCATAAAATTACAGAAAGTGGGAGGTCCCCTGGTGTTCCAGATGAGGAGACTGAGGCACAAGAAACAGAAATGGGCAGGCCCGGCCACAGGGGACTCCTCAGCCCAGTTCTCTGGAGGATTCGTATGTACTCAGTGACCCCCCTCTATGTGCTAAATTTGGCTCACAGTTCAAGTGCATTCCCGCACTTAGTCCTACCAACAAATGTAGGAGGTAGATATTATTTCCCCTTCCAGAGACCAGAGCACAGAGACCTGCCCAAGGTTACTCAGAGAGTAAGCAAGCTCCAATTCAAATCCTGCCTTTTTCTTTTTTTTTTTTAATATTTTTTAAATGTTTTTTTAAATTTATTTCTAGGAGAGAGAAACAGTGTGAGCAGGGGAGGGTCAGAGAGAGAGGGAGTCACAGACTCTGAAACAGGCTCCAGGCTCCGAGCTGGCAGTCAGCACAGAGCCCGACGCGGGGCTCGAACCCACGAACCGCGAGATTGTGACCTAAGCGAAAGTCGGACGCTTAACCAACTAAGCCACCCAGGCGCCCCAAATCCTGCCTTTTTTGATGCCAAACGATGCCAAAACCCATGCTTTTTCTCCTAGACTGGTCCCCCAGCTTTTCCTTTTTAGAAGTCAAGCAGATCACGGGGGAGAGGGGTCTCCTCTGCCCCCAACCACAAGAGGACTTTGCTCCAGACCCAGCATTTCCAGAGTTTGCTTGGGCCTCTCCTGGATGTTCTTGCTACCCTCCCGTCTTCCTCCCTCCCCACCTCGCTCACTTCTTCTCCCAGGTGCTCCATTCTCCCAGCCCAGTTCTGGCCCTTTCTCAACTTGGGAGCCTCGGTTTAGATTCTCATGGGAGAGAGAAGAAAGCATTGTGAACATCTCCAATCTAAGCTCAAGTCTGTCTCTCAGGATGCCTTTTGTTGCCAAGAAAAATGAAACAGATGTCTGGCAATAACTTCACAAGTTTCCTGCCAAACCAGAGGAGAGCTTGTCTTTGGTTTGGAAGCAGCCAAGAAAGACAAGTCCCAGCCCATATCATTCCCAGGAAACACGCAAACACAGACGGGCTTCTCAAACCCGGGAGGCCTGCATTCCAACGCATTCTCTGGGCAAGACTTCTCTATCAGCTGTAGAAACAGGCTGCGCTGCCCCCTTCCTCCACCTGCCTCACACCATCCAGCCTCCACGCCCCCCCTCCCCCCCCAGTTTCCCCACCACCCCCTGTTCTTCACTATCTAGGGACTCTGTGGCCTCCTGGCCTGACAGGCAAGGCTAGCTTCCTTGCTGGGCTTGTTTCCCGGCATGCCCTAAGTACATTTTTATGTATGTGTAAAACACACTATATGTAAAAAATTGACCATTTTAATCATTTTAAAGTACACAACCCAGTGGTTTAGTACACTTACAATGTTGTACACTCATCACAACTATCTGCCTCTGAACATTTCATGACCCCAAAAGGAAAGCCCATAGTCCTTAAAGAGTCACTCCTCATTTCCCCAGCCCCCAGCCCCTGGCAGCCACTAATCTGCTTTCTGTCTCTGTGGATTTCCTATTCTGGACATTTCATATAAACGGCATAACGTGTTTTTTTTTTTTTTTTCCCAGCTTGATGTTTTTTCAAGGTTCATCCATGTTGGAGCACAGATCAGTACTTCCTGTGTGGACGCTTTCTGGCTCAATGATATTCCACATTTTGTTTATTCATTCATCAGTTGATGGACATTTCAGTCGTTTCTGTCTGTGAGCTATTTTATGAATGGTGCTACCATGAATATTCCTGTGCAAGTTTCGTGTGGACACCTGTTTTGAATTCTTTGGGGCATAAGCCTACAACTGGAATTGCTGGATCATATGATAATTTTTTAACTTTTAGAGGAACCACCAATTTTTTTCATTTTACATTTCCAGCAGCAGTGTGAGAGTTCCAATTTCTCCATATCTTCACACACTTGTTATTTTTCCAGTTTAAAAAAATAATAAAGCCATCCCAGTGAGTGTGAAGTGGCATCTCATTGTGGAATGGATTTGCATTTTCCTAATGACTACTGGTGTTGAGCACATTTTCATGTTCCTTTGGCCATTTGTGTATCTTCTCTGGAGAAAACCTGTTAATGTCTTCTGGGCATTTTAAAATTATTTGTTTTATTTCATTGTTAAGTTGTTAAGAGCTCATTATGCATTCTGGATACTAGCCCATTATCAGATACATGTTTGGCAAATACTTTCTCCCATTTTCCGAGTTGACGTTACAGTCTCTTGATGGTGTCCTTTGAAGCATGAATGCTTTGGGGTGCCTGAGTGGCTCAGTTAGTTAAGCGCCCAACTTCGGCTCACGTCATGATCTCACGGTTTGTGGGTTCGAGCCCCGCGTTGGGCTCTGTGCTGACAGCTAGCTCAGAGCCTGGAGCCTGCTTCAGATTCTGTATCTCCCTCTCTCTCTGACCCTTCCCTGCTCATGCTGTCTCTTTCTCTCTCTCAGAAATAAATAAAAACATTAAAATTAAAAAAAAAAATTGAAGCACAAATGCCTTTAGTGTTGATAAAATTCAATTTATTTTTTCTTTTGCTATTTGTGCTTTTGGGGGCACATCTAAGAATCCGTTGGCAAATACAAGGTCATGAAAATCTACCCCTATGGTTTTTTTCTAAGGGTTTTATATATTTAGCTTCTATATTTATTTAGGTCTTTGGTCCATTTTGAGATGATTTGTGTACTTGATGTGAGGTAGGGTCCAGGTGCGTTCATTCACGTGTGTATAACCCCTTTGACACCATTTGTTGAAGAGACTATTCTTTCTGTATTAAATGCTCCTGACACCTATGTCAAAAATTAATTGACCATAGATGAATGGGTTTATTTCTGGATTCTCAGTCCATTCATTGATCTACAGGTCTATCCTTGTATTAGCACCACACTATTTTGATAACTGTAGCTTTGTAGAAAGTTTTTATATCAACAACCGTGAGCAGGACGCCTGGGCGGCTCAGTCAGTTAAGTGACCAACGCCAGCTCAGGTCATGATCTCACAGTTCACGGGTTCGAGCCCCGCGATAGGCTCTGTGCTGACAGCTCAGAGCCTGGGGCCTGCTTCAGATTCTGTGTCTCCCTCGCTCTCTGCCCCTCCTCCACTCGCACTGTCTCTGTCTCTCAAAAATGAATAAATGCTCAAAAAAAAAAAAAAAGGAAGTGTGAGTCTTCCAATGTTGCTCTTCTTTTGCAAAATTGTTTTAGCTTTTCAGGATTCCTTGCAATTTGATACGAATTTTATGGTTAGTTTTTTCATGTCTGTAAAAAAGACCATTGGGATTTTGATAAGAATTATACTGAATCAGTTGATCAATTTGGGGAATATTGCCATCTTAACATTGTTAAGTCTTCTGGTCGATAAACATGGAATTTTTTCCATTTATTATTTTCCTCTTTTTTGTCTCTTTCAGCAATGTTTTATAATTTTCAGTGTACAGGTTTTTCACTTTCTTGATTTAGTCCATTCCTAGGTATCTTATTGTTTTGGATGGCATTATTTATGGAATTGTTTTTAATTCCCTTTTTAATTTTTATTTATTATTATTTTTTAAATATTTTTATTTATTTCTAGGAGAGAGAGAGACAGCATGAGCAGGGGAGGGTCAGAGAGAGAGGGAGATACAGACTCTGAAATAGGCTCCAGGCTCTGAGCTGGCAGTCAGCACAGAGCCCGACGCGGGGCTCGAACCCATGAACCGTGAGATCATGACCTAAGCGAAAGTCGGACGCTTAACCGACTAAGCCACCCAGGCGCCCCTTTAATTCCCTTTTTTAGATCGTGTATGGAAAGAACACTGATTTTATGTGTTCACCTTGTATCCTTCAACTTTGCTGAAGTCATTTATTAGCTGTATTTTTTTTTTTTTGGTGTGTGAATTCTTTAGGATTTCTTATATGTAAGATCATGTCATCCAGAAATAGATAGTTTTACTGCTTTTTTCCCCCAGCTTGGATGCCCTTTGTTTTTCTTGCCTAATTGCTCTGGCTAGAACTTCCAATACCAGTGCGAATAGAAGTAGTAAAGCAGGTATCCTGTTTGTTCCCGATCTCTGGGAAATGCTCTTGATTCTTGTTGGCTTATCTCCTCACTCTCTCCAGGGTGTCTGGTTGCTGGCTCTGCTGCCCCAAGGAAACCCACTCTCCAGCCTTTGTCATATCCTCTGGTCCCCACCTCTGCCACCTTGCTCCCTGTTGAGTTCCCTGTCCTTCAAACTAAGTTTTTGGATGAGCTCCCCGTGCCTCAGTCATGTGGCCCCCGCTAGTCAGGTAGCATCTTCCTGACCCTCTCCCTCAGTCCTGAACATGAAGGGGATAGGGACACACCTCATAAACATTGAGGTTTGGAAAAAACACCTGTTTTTCAGGAGCCTGAGGGGTCAGGCTTGCTGCAAAGAGCTATGTTTGGGCCTGCGGGGCCGGAAGGAAAACAAATCACCAATTCCTGCTGGTCTGATTGGCAGGTGCCCAGAGAGACCTGAGGGCCATCCATGAGATGCAGGTGTTCTCGGGCACCTGGCTCTGTGGTAGACGGAGCCAGCTGACTTGGCATGGAAATCTGTGTTGGGGGGCAGGAACTATTGCCACCTTCCCTCTTAGCCAGAAGGGAGTCCTGTAAGTGCCCACAGTGATGCCTATGCCCCTGAGGCTAGGCACCTCTGTCAAGACAATGGCTTAAGCCACAAAAAAGACGGGCTTGGAGCCTAAGTCCAGAAACAGAAGCCAGATACGTCCAGAACCGTGCGTTCCTTTGGCCTTCCTCACAGGGGCCCTCAGCCCCTCTCTGAGACCAAGCCGGAGTCTGGTGGGGACCCTCAGCCAGGGCTGGCACCAGACAGCTCGCAGGAGAATTGCACAGAACCGTCATGACAGTGGTATGCCCCTTCAGAAATGATGGGTCAAGCGGACCCGGAGTAAATAAGAATATAGAATTCTGAGAAACATAATTAATAATTTAAAAATTATGTATATTCTATAAGCAGAATGAATATTTTAAAACATCCATTGAATATTTATAAAAGTTGGGTATGTGCTAGGCTGTAAAGAAAGATTTTTAAATTACACAAAGGGAAATCATACAGATTCCCATTCTCAGACATAATGCAGTAAGATTAGAAATGAATCACAGAGGGATATTAATAATAATAGTGATAAAACCTTGGAAGCAAAAGCACCAACATATCAACACTATCAGTATTTAGAATAGCTCTTCACTTTTAAACAGGAAATAAAAACTATGAATTTAGACTTCTAAAAAATTAATGAAAATGAGAACATTTTGAAATCTGTGGGAGGTGACCCAAACTGTGCCAGAGAAAATTCTGTGGCCTTATGTGTTTTTAAAAGTAACAACAAAAAAGGGAAAGTAAATTAAAAATGTAATAAAAAAAGAACTTAAAAAGAAAAGGAGAAATGGATACAGTTAAAGTGGAAGTTAATGAATTAGGTGGAAAAGAAGTAGGGAAGCCTGGTTAGTTGGGCATCCAACTCTTGATTTTGGCTCAAGTCATTTTTTTTTAAATATTTTTATTTATTTCTAGAAGAGAGAGAGAGACAGCGTGAGCAGCAGAGGTTCAGAGAGAGAGGGAGTCACAGACTGAAACAGACTCCAGGCCTCTGAGCTGGCAGTCAGCACAGAGCCCGACGCGGGGCTCAAACCCACGAACCGCGAGATCATGACCCAAGCGAAAGTCGGACGCTTAACCGACTAAGCCACCCAGGCGCCCCTTGGCTCAAGTCATTGATCCCAGGGTTGTGGTGGGATCAAGTCCCGTGTCGGGCTCCATGTTGAACCTGGAGCCTGTTTGGGATTCTCTCTCTCCTCTCTCTGCCCTTCTCACTCCCCTGCTGTCTCTCTCACACACACACAAAGATGAAAAATAAGTAAAATAGATCTTTAAAACCAAAAACTGGTTCTTCATAACGAATAGAATAAATTTCTGACAAAGATAACCAATTAAGAAAAGAGAATTTAAAAAGCCCTAGAAGTGAAAATTGCACTATTAACCGCCAATATGAAGACAAATTTTAAAGTAATAAAAGAACATGATATGTATCTGACATCTGGACCATTTTCTATAAAAATATGCATGACCAAAATTAACTTGAAAAGAATTAGAAAAACACGAGCAAATTCATGTTCGTAGAAGAATCAAAATAGTTATGACGAGCTAAGCCCCTCCGGAGAGTAGGCCCAGGACTTTTCACAGGTGAATGACAGGTGGGGATGGGGGCACACCACACCCCTCAAGGAGGGGGAGGGGCAGGCCTGGGGGGCTGGCTGGAGAGCTTGCCCAGGTACTTTGTCATTTTTAAGGTAGGTCTGTCCTGTCTCAGCGTGAGCCTGGGGACCCAGTTCTTGGATTGGGGCTCTGAGCTCCTTCCTCTCCTCTCTCTAAACTTGGGACCCTGGAGCCTCAGGCTAGGGGCATCTTCCTCAAGCTGACCCCAAAGGCACAAATGCCAAGAGAAAAATTACCTCAGAACAGGCAGGGGCCTCTCACTAATTAGCACTACTAACACCTTAGGCTGACATCAGGGGAAGTGAGGTGCCCTGTGTAAAGCTCCTCGCAGGAGCCGTGTAGTGTGTCCACCTTTAGGTGATCATGGGACAAAACAAAACACCCTTCTGACCAATGCCTGAAGCAGGATGAGACTCTCCCAGGAGGCAGAGGCCTGGCCCTGCCCCTGACCAGCACCCTGACCCTCTGTTCTAACAGGGCCTTGTGAGCAGTCCTTGGCTCTCTGCCTCTTGAAAGCCACATAACAGGGCTTCCTTGATTTCAGCAAGCAAAGGTCCATGCACTCTCCGACCCAAAGGGAGAGCTGGTGGAGGCCTTCGGTGGGACTGAGACTCCAAAGCCCGCTCCCGGGGTCCGGGTGGGCTACCGAGTCTCCCTCCAGGAAGGATCATTCTCTTAAAGGCCAATGGAGCCCGAGCCCCTGGAGCTTGATGAGGCCTTTGGGAGAGTCCCTGGCATGACTTCCTGGTACTGAGCCCCCTCAGCCTCATCCTTTGAGAAGACAGAAGAACAGACCGTGCAGTTCCATAGAGTTGCTCAGGGGATCTCACCCACCTCTGAAAGGGACTGTGCCATCTTGCAATAAATCCTCTCCATCTGCCTGCCCAGGACAACTACGGGGAGGAAGAAGCAAATCATACAGAAAAGAGATAAGCCTTCCAGGAACCAAGGCCAGTCAGTGCTCCAGGCTGATGGGAATTTGACCCGTCATCTTCCCCAGGGAATGCTGGGACAGGTCCCTTCCCTTCACAGGAGGTCTCTAGCTATTTTCCTCAGATCTGTCCATCTGGTGGACCAGGAACCCCTACCGCTATCAACCAAATGTTTGTGAGCCTCGGCTGGAACCCAGGGCTCTCTCGAGGCTGTAGATGACATCACTGAAGACGGGGTGTGGTCTGGGGTAGCAGGCCTGACCTCTTGGAGCAGGAGACATCTTCTGGGTCAGGAGCCTCAACCTGTGGTTCCTCTTTTTTTTTTTTTTTTTTAAAATAGACTTTATATTTTAGAGCAATTTTAGTTCACAGCAAAATTAAATAGGAAGTACAGAGAGTTCCCATATACCCTCTGCCCACACACACCTCTCCCATTATTAACACCCCCCACCAGAGTGGTACGTTTGCTATAAATGATGAGCCTGCATGGATACATCACATCTCCAAAGCCCGTGGTTTATGTTAGGGCTCACTCTTGGTGTTGAGCATCCTATGGGTTTGGACAAACATATAATGACATGTATCCATCATTATAGTATTACGCAGAGTAGTCTCACAGCCCTAAACATCCCTCTACCTATCCATCCCTCTGCCCCCTCAGTCCCTGGTAATCATGGATCCTTTTACTGTCTCCACAGTTTTGCCTGTTGAAGAATGGCAAATAGTTGCAATCATACAGCACATAACCTTTTTTTGATTGACTTCTTTTGTGTGCATTTTAGATTCCTCCATGTCTTTTCATACCTTGATAGTTCATTTTTTTTAAATTTCTTTTTATTTTTTTGAGAGTGAGAGACAGACAGAGTGTGAACAGGGAAGGGGGAGAGAGAGAGGGAGACACAGAATCTGAAGCCGGCTCCAGGCTCTGAGCTGTCAGCACAGAGCCCGATGTGGGGTTTGAACCCACGAACCATGAGATCATGACCTGAGGTGAAGTCAGATGCTTAACCAATTGAGCCCACTCAGGCTCCCCGATAGTTCATTTCTTTTTAGTGCTGAATAATATTCCATTGTCTGGATAGATCGCCGCTTATTTATCTATTCACCTCTTGAAGGACATCTTGGTTACTTCCAAGCTTTGGAAAATATGAATAAAGCTGCTATACACATTAGCATGCAGGTTTTGGTGTGGATATGTTTTCAGCTCATTTGGGTAAATCCCAAGGAACATGATCGCTGGGTTAAATGGCAAGACTATGTTTGGTTTTGTACTATGGTTCTGCTTTCAACAGCTTTATGGAAGTATAATTTACGTACAATGAAAATTCCCCTATTTTAAGTACACAGTTTAATGAGTTTTGTTTATAGTCATGCTCAAATTGTAGAATATTTCTGTCACCTCAGAAAGTTTCCTCATGCCCCCTTGCCCAGCCCCAGCCCCTGGCAACCACAGATCTGCTTTCTGTCACCATAGTGTTGCCTTTTCTAGAATTTCATGTAGAGGGAACCACACAGTATGCCGTTTTGGGGGTCTTGTTTTTTTCACTTGGCCTGTTTCTCAGAGATCCACCATGTCGTCGTATCTATGACTATTTTCCTTTTTCTTTGCTGAGCAGTATTGCACTGTAGGTATGTACTTGTTGGTTTATCTGTTGACCAGCTCACAGATACTTGGGTTCTTCCCTTTGGTTGGGTCTCTTATGAATAATGGCACTATGAACATTTGCATGTATCTTTGTGGTTGTGGCTTCTTTCCAAAAGAGAATGCAGGAGCCCCACCCCCATTCCTGCCCAGAGCAAGCAGGGAGATGAGGAGGTTGGAGGAGGCCCAAGGCAGCCAGAGGAAGGGGCCTCACATCCAGGCCCCCCTCACAGGCCAGGGGGCCACGCTGCCAGAATTGCCACAAAACCTCTCTCCACTGGACTTTCCCTTCCCAGCCCCACCTAGCCAGTTGCTCTGAACAAAAGGTCAGGGGCCGGGCGGGGGAAGTGATGTGTTTATTTCCTTGTCTCCATGGTGCTGGGGAAGCTGTACTTGGTCTGGGGTGCAGGGTGCACTGGGATGAGGTCTCTGCTGCCACAGCCCTGCAGATGTTATTAGTAATCCTCAGCAGAATGACGTCTTCTCCAGAGGCTCATTTTCAGCATGTTCTATCTACCCTCCCTGTGGTTGCTCTCCATGGCGCATCCAGATCTAGGACCTGGTCATATCCCCAAACCCCCATCCACCAGGCCCCTTTGTGCATCTCAGAGAGCACATCTGCCACATAGGCCATCTCCCATGGCCCCCACTCCACATGACGTGGCAGAGCAGGCTGCCCACGTGGGAGAGGGGCAGACCACGGCTCAGATAAGCCAAGAGGCTGGCATAAAACGACACAGCCTCTCACCTACGGCCACCTTCCTACAGCAAGCCCCATGGCTTCCCCTTACCCGAAGGTCTGTCTCTCACTCTCAGATGAAGAGAAGGAGCCCTTGAACCCCAGAATTACTTGTAGTGCAATAAAAACTGAGTGACAGTGCAATGGAATTTTAATTATTCACATAGAATGTGCATCAGACGCTGATCAAAGAACTTCACAAATAGTAACTCATCTTCTTATAACTACCCTAAGGAAGCAGGTGTGATTATTATCCCCATTTTACAGGTGAGGAAACTGAGGCCCAGAGGGAGTAGGTAATTGGCCCAGGGCCACACAGCCAGTAGGCCGGAGAGCAAAGAGTTGACCCACACTTTCAGCCACTGCACTCTGCTGCCCGTAGGGTGGTTTGCTTGTTTCTTGTGCCAGTCATAAATTTCTAAAACCGTTTTATTGAGGTATAATTTAATATAAATTCATCCTTTTTATGTGTGCCATAAAATAATTTCAGTGGATTTATAGACCAGTGCACTCATTACAACAAACCAATTTTAGAACATTTCCATCACCCCCCAGAAAGATCCTTTGTGTCTGTTTGCAGTCTGTATTTGTTTTGACCTCCAGCCTGAGGCAAATACTAATCTACTTTCTGTTTCTGGGGATTGATTTGCTTCTTCTGGAAATTTCATAGAGATAGAATCATACACTTTGTGATTTTTTTTTAATTTAAAAAAAATGTTTATTTATTTTTGAGAGAGTGCAATCAGGGGAGGGGCAGAGAGAGAGACACACACAGAATCCAAAGCAGGCTCCAGGCTCTGAGCTGTCAGCACAGAGCCTCGTGTGGGGTTTGAACCCATGAACCGTGTTATCATGACCTGAGCTGAAGTTGGACGCTTAGTAGACTGAGCCGCCCAGGCGCCTCCACCCTGGGATCTCTGACACCTTTCACTCAGCATGTGTTTGAGACTGAGTCACACTGTAGCAGGTGGCAGTACTTTGTTACTTACCACTGGGTGATATTCCATTGTGTGTCTGCCCCACCCAGACGCACGTTTTTCTTATCCCTTCACCAGCTCATGGGCTTGTCGGTTGTTTCCACGGTTTGGCTGCGATGAATCAAGCTGCTGTTGTTTACAAGTCTTTGTGGGGCCATATAGTTCCCTTTCTCTTTGCGTATATTCATAGAAGCAGAATTGCTGGGTCATTGTGGTAAATTCATAGTCAAGTTTGAAAAACCTGCCAAGCTTTCACCAAGGTGCTGCAGAATTTTCCATTCTCGTGCTGGTGGATTTTATAGTCTGCGAGGCTGGGGTTCCAATCCCAGGGCCGCTTATAAAACCAGACGAGCCTGATGAGAATCCCAGACCATCCGGCAATAAAACGAGGCCCTTGGGCCACCAGTGGGTCATGCAGAGCCTTTCTGCTGCTCCTGATGGTCAGAGAAACCATGGGGGAAAGGGGGATCATCGGGGGAAAAGAAGTCAGCCGTTCTTCTGTCTAATCTGAAAGAATCACCTTCCCGGACCCACAGCACTTGCTGGGGGGAAATCAGCAAAGTGGCTGTTAAGCCAAAAGGAAAAGCAGAAACACACATGTGGAGAAGTCGAGAGAGATCTCGCAAAGGAAGAAAACCAACTGAAGAAAGCCCCCTGGGCGCCCAGGGAGCCGGCCTGCAGCTCTCACCCTCTGGAGGCCTGTCCCCCCGCCCCCAGCTTTGTCAGAGCCTTTTCCAGCTTCCTCAGAGGCCCAGTGAGAAGATGATAGATGGGGTGACCGCAGGAGGGCAGCCCTGGCAGCCAGCTGGGAGAGCCAGCAGGCCATCCAGAGCCGGGACGCTTAGCAGGAAGGGCCCTGGACCCTCCAAGCGACCCTCCAGGAAGGTAGACGCAGCCCCCTGTTCCCCAGGACTGCTCTGAGCACTGCTGACTCTCCATTTTGTGCCACAGGTTGCTCCAGAGAGTCATTGTTTAGTAGGTGCTGACGTTTCCCTATTTAATAAAGAGATGCAACTTTTGATCAGGAAGTTTGGGCATTTCTGGTGGCAGCTGTGAATGAGAGTGCCCCGCCCCTGGCGCGTGGTGAGTGTCCAAGAAAGACCCTTCCCTCCCTGCTCCCTCCCCGACACAGACAGGAAGGAGATGATAGGGTACTGCTGAAATACAGAGGCCACGGCTTGGCCAGGACAGGATGGGACGCCGCCTGCCTCACCTTACCCCTAACACCCAACGGCTTAGAACGGGAAGTAATTTAGACTCTTCTGGGGCTGCCACTGCCCCGGGGAGGAGGAGGAGGCACGATGGCCCCTGGGGTGGGGGTGGGGCAGGGCCAGGCCACACTTTGGCCATGAGGGGAAGGACCTAGAGCTACACATGTCACACGCCTGCTGTGTCCTGCTCCCACCTCTGGTCATGAGCGATGTACAAAGGCTGAAACTCCTATCAGGCTGGTGGATTCCAGCGTCTCCCAAACCTTCTATAAGTACCAAGTAGCCCCCAACAGGCCTTCAGAGAAGGTCTCTGTCAGGCCCCAATGATGCAGAAATCATCGCTTCTGCTATTAAGTAAGTCAGCCTGCTTTGAAGGTCCCAGGCCCTTAGTGACCGTACTGGGTGGAACAGCATCCTCCCCAAATTCACATCCACCTGGAACCCGTGAATGGGACCTTATTTGGAAATCAGGTCTTTGCGGATGTGATTAAGGTAACATGAGATCTTACTGGGTTTTCCATCCCATACTGGGTCCTAATCCAGTGACTGGTCCTTACAAGACACAGAGAAGACACAGAAGAGATGGCCACGTGAAGACAGAGATGGGAGGGATGCAGTGACAAGCCAAGAACTCCAAGGAGTGCCAGCAACCCCCAGAATCTGGAAGAAGCGGGGAAGGATTCTCCCTAGAGCCTTCGGAGAGTGCGACCCTGTCGACACCTTGATTTCGGATTTCTGGCCTCCAGAACTGGGAAAGAGTAAGTTCTTGTTTAGAGCCACTGGATTTGTGATACTTTGTTACAGTAGCAGTAGCAGGGAGAGCTGGGCTCAGGTTCGGAGCCGGCTCAGGGTTC
>NW_027551571.1:14630812-14643208 GCF_008692635.1 Crocuta crocuta
GTGGGGGGGGGGGGGGGGGGGGGGCTGTCAGAGGGGAGAGAAGAGAGGGAGGAGCAGAACCCATAGCAGGGGCTCAGCATGGCTCATGGCAGATCCACCTTTACCAACTCATGATTTTCCGTCTTCACGACCTCCATTGTGCCTGGGAAAGCTACTGCCCCCCGGAGGTGCTCAGGAGAAGAAGTTGGTGGGGTCTTTCACTCCCTGTGTCCCCTGAGCACCGGGCTGTGCCTCCTGCTTAGCCCCGGCCGCCCTCTCGTTCGCACTGATTGATGGTGTGACTGGCCAGGTGGGCTGGAGCGAGCTAGCTCAGCTTTACTACAAAACCAATTTAGAGGCTGCAGCTATTTGCCAAGTTGGCAGAGAGGCGTCAGCGCCTCTGAAGGTTGTCAGTCGGGATTCCTGCTTACTGAGGCCAGGCGTTCAGCCCATAAGCCCCACCCCAGAAGCCGTGGTTTTACGCTGAATGACACCCGAGAAGTGGAATCCCTCAGCTCTCTCCGGTGGCGGAGCCCTGGAAACCAAGAGCCCGAGGTCAGCCACGAGATGGATGAACACTAGGACTCCAGGCTACCCTCACCACGTTGTTCCATTCACCATGTTGTCTGTAGTGCAGCAGCTGGACATCAGTGCCGGGCTGGGCGCTGGGCTGAGCTGAGGTTGCCGAGGCCTTCTGACCACCCATCCAACAGCCTGCCCCTTCCTATTAGCATCCAGCTTGTCCTGGGCAGAGGTCCCACCGCTATGACCTGGAGTGACCGGCCTATGGAATCTCCTGCAGCACGAAGAAGTCAGTCTACCTGGTCTCTTCACTCGGCACTGTGGGCTGTGGGGTAAGAGAGCATCACACACTGAGCTAGACTGAAACCTAGATCCTTCCGTGCCCAGAGCCATATAGCTGATTCCCCTAAGGGTTCTTCAGTCAATTATCCCCACTGCGAGGCCTCAGGACACTGACAGGGAATGGTTTGGAGTGGTCAGAGTTTGCATCCAAAACTGGCCACTGAAAGGTCAGCCCCTCAAAAAGCCTCTGAGTGTTGACTATGCCCGCTCTGGGCAGCCATCCACCTATGCAAGGACCCAGCAGCACTGGGACGTGCCTGCTGCCTGGTGGGGGCCATCTTGCTGGGGATGAGACCACCACTGCCCTTCTCTCTTCCCCAGGATTTGCTCAGCTGGACACTCGGGGAGCCGGAGAACTGTGCATGCTTTTCCTCGCCAGGCCTCCCTGCAAATTCCAGGGGTGGAGACTAACCAAAGCCTAATGCTGGGTGTTTGAGTGCCACACAGAATTAATCAGGTGCCATCAGGTGGCAGCTGGGCATTAAGTCTGAGGGCCCTGAAGGGAGGCTGGACTTATGCTGTCTTGATGCATCCAGTGTGAGGACTTGAGCTTGGGGCAGCCCCCGGTGCACGGGAGGCCAGGTGAGTTGCAGACAGTTGCAGGGACATGATCATGGGATACCAGAGCCCAGAAGGTGGGCACTTTCCAGCGAGCCTCACCGCATGGCCTGGTCAGGGCAGGAGCTAGAACTGGGGCTTTCCAGAAGAACTGGGGTTCTTAAGGAGCAATGCTGGAAGGGAGTGGGACCCCTGCCATAGACGGCGCATCCTGTCCACGGGGCTCACAGGGGCTTCCTAACAAAGGCTGCTGCCCCAAATTCAACCTCTCTGTTTTCTCTGTATGGTGAGCTCTCGGCTGCAGGCTCTTGGCTGTGGGCTCCTTCTCAGAAGACCCCAACTGTTTGTCCCTGAGAGCCAAGACCCCAATTTAATCTTAGCTATGAGATCCAAAACCAAGTGGTGGGTGGAGGCCAGTGTCGGCCCATAGCATGTCCCCGCTCGGGGCCTTCCTGGCTCCTGGGGACCCGTTTCTAGTTCTCCAGCGGCTGCCAGTGTCACGGGGCCAGCTGCCCAGGACCTCTGGGGCCCAGGCACAAAGCAGTATCTCAGAATCTGAGCTCAGACAGGAGTGTAGGGGCCAGGATGGGTTTGTGTATAGATGGATGGGTTTGTGATGTCAGAGTGTAAAGGGCCTAAAGACCAGTACAAGCCTAGGCCAGTCCCCACTCTAAGGAGACGGTGAGCCTGGAGAAGGGAAGGGTCTTCTTTCCAAACTGTTTCCAAGGGTCCTGGCTGGCCAGTTACTGACCCAATGACCCCTGCTGGGCTGGTCCTCTAGTCCCTCTGCCTCAGTCTACACAGTGGAATCTTCCCTCTGGCCTCAACTCACCCTACCAAGCAGTAGCCTGGAGGGCTAGGTGGAGCTGTGGCAGACCCCAGGGTCCGTCAAGGGCAGCTTCCCTTGACCTCACTGTTAACAAGATACCCTCCCCCACACTGTTCCCCATCAGCCCAGGCACAGAAAAAAACACCACTAACAGATGTTGGAATGAATCACTGACATGTACTTTATTGGATCACTGGGTGTCATCAATTCACCAGTAGGTCACAGACCCGTGGTGGAGAATCAGCCGCAGTCTGAGGATGATTCTTTGGGGATGTGCACATCTTCATGAGGTATCTAGGCAGCGCCAGACACAGTGGATGAACCCACACCACCCACGCCCCCATGGCAGCCTCCGTCTACGACCTCTTCCAGTGGGCCAGTCCCCAAGGGCGCCAGGCACCTGTCTGCTGAGCCCTCTGCACCTGCGCCACAGCAGGTGGTAGGTGGCCGCTGGGGAGCGGGCCCAGGAGAGGGAACAGAGAGGCAGCCCTCAGGTGGGCACGCGCCCCTCCCAAGGCCTTCCGGGGTGGGGAAGTGGAGGTCTGGCAGTGGAGCTCTGGGGAGAGCGGCCTTGGAGCTGGATGCCGGGTAAGGCAGAGAAGAAGGCATTCAGCTCTAAGACCTCACAACTGCCGATATCCTATTGCTTTGGCCCCGGGTGGGGGAGGGCAGTCTTCTCAGACTGGACAGCTGACGAGGGTGCCAGGGTGCATGAGATAGACAACAGCACAGAGGGGGCATTCCCCGCCCCCCACCCCCTGCAGGACCAGCGCAGGAGCAGGGTTCTAGAAACTGAAGGCAGCAAGCAACCAACTTGGTCGGGGGGCCTCCCTTAGAGCTGGCTGTTGGCCCCGATCGGGAAAGCGTCTGGGGGCCTAGCCCCAAACCCCCTTCCAAAGTCTCTGTCAAGCAGGAGAAGCCAAGGGACAATGGTGGTTGTGTTTCATTAAAAACCGTGTTTCATTAAAAACTAGTTTTGAAGACGAAGAATATATCAAAAAAGAGATTCGTTGCTCTATTAAACGTCATTCGTGGAGAATTTCCCGAGCGCTGTGCTGTGCGCAGACCCGCGTGCTGGGGCGTGGGGGGTCCAGGAGAAGTCTAAGGCACTGGCCCTGATCCTGCACAGGGCTGCTTCCCCTGCAGAGGCGGCCCCGACTGCCGCAAGGCTGGTGAGCATGTCCAGATCTGGGGGACAAGGGAGGCCTGGCTGCATCCACCACTGGACAGGGTGCTCGAAGTCGCAGCCAAGGGCGTCCCGCCGAGGCCCACTGGGGCTCGCGGGGCCACCCCAGCTGCAGGCACAGGCAGAGCGCTAGAGGATGCTACGATCATTCTGCTCAAAGCTGCAAAGGTGGGCGCTGACCATGGGAGCAGAGGCCCCAAAAGGCCAACGTGTGGCCAGGCCTCCCCTGGGAAAGGAGGAGGGGGAAGACCAGGGGCTTGTCAGGGCTTGAGAGGCAGGGCTAGGCCTCAGGTCTCCCTCAATTGGACACATGGGAAAGCACCTGCTTATTAGCACCTGGTGACCAGAGCCAGGGACACCTGCCTGACCAAGAACCCTCCCAGGCACCCACTCAGCAGCCATCTCCTGGAGACCTTCTCAGAGCAGGTCCCCGGAGCCATACTGCCCAGGGATCCATCTCGCCCAGGGACCCACCGCTTCCCCCCAGGCCGGGCAGACCCTCCCTACTGTGCAGTTGGTGTAAGTGGACTCAGTTTCCCTTCCAGGATGGCCTCCTAGAGCCCCTCCGGTCTCCCTTCATCCTGGGGGCCGAGCTGGTTAGCAAGGCAGACNTATGGTGACCTCTCTCTCTGTGCCCTGCAGGGTTCTCTGACACCCCACCCCCCCAGACAAAACAAAAAAAGAAAGGAACAAGGTAGTACTACAGGGACCCTGTGACTCGGGCGTCCACCCCTTCCCTTGGGGACAGAGGTCCTGGCCCAGCAGGGCACATGCCCACCTCACCATGCGTCCCTCTGGGGGAGAGGCTCTCCCAATCTAGAGCCAGCACAGGGGTGGGGGTGTCAGAAGAGGCTGGGGGCGGTCTGGCCAGGCGCATCATGGTCCTGGATATACTGCAAGATGTCCATCTCGTCCATGGCTTGAATCTGCTGCTGCTGCTTCCGCTGCTCCACCGCAACCTCAGGCAGGCCCGCTTTAGGGGGGACGGCTGGCTTTCTGGGTAGCGCTGGCTTAGCTGCCACTGGCGGTTTGGGCTTAGGCTGGGGCTTGGGTGGTGGCTGGGGCTTGGGCTCGGCTCCCAGGTTCAGAATCTGGTCCAAGTCTTCTTCAACTCTAAGGAAACAGAGGCGGAAGCCCTGAATATAATCTCCTGCAAAGAGAGCAAGGTCCCAAGGCACCCCTGGGGACTGTGACCAGGCCCCGCCCCAACCTGGCCTTCCCCCATCCTGCCCCTGGGGGAGGATGTGAGGGGAGGCTTCCCGTTCCCTGCTCCTGCCCAGCACAGTGGGAGCAGAGCCAGCCCGTCTACAGCCTCTGGGCCTCCCTTTCAGGTGGCCCCCCTCTAGACGATGGCCCTATAGGTGATTGATTTGTCCTTCAACCTCTCAAGAAGTAACAGCAACAGCTGCCAAATACAGAGCGGCTGCTCTGTGCCAAGCACCTCGGGCATGCCATCTTGTGTTATCCTCAAACCCTTTGGGGGTACGGCTGATCTCTACCCTGCAGATGTGGATGCTCAGGCCCGAGGAGGCCAACCTACCCGCCTGCAATGACAGCGTGAGACAGTGCCTGAGTCAGAACCAGGGTGTCGGACTTCAGAAGCTGAGCCCTCATCTAGGCCAAGTTCAGCCAGGGAAAGAATAAATGAGGGGATCTGAGCACTGTGGGGTGGGGCTGCCCATCTATGGTGCCCACTGTGGGCCACACCGGTGCCAGACAGAGCCCGCCGAGGGCTGGTGCCACCAGGGCCCTGGACCTGGCAGCCATCATTGGGTGGGCCGAGAGCCCAGAGCAGTGTGACAGTCACACAGGACCAGCCCCAGGTACCAGATGGCGTGAAAAGCACGCCACAACCTGGTTCTGTCCTCTTTGCCTGAGGGGGCTCCTGCTGCCAGCTCCTGCAGAACTCATTTTCTGGAGACCAGATGCACAACGAAAGACCCATTCAATCCTTCCCACCACCCACCCATGCATTCAATTGACATCGTGCTGAATACCTACTGTGGCCAGGCATTTCCACATTCATCAACTCACTGAATAATCACAAGACACTGTAGCAGATATTAGCCCCATTTTCCATATATGAAAGCTGAGGTACAAAGAGATAGAGGCCTTTGCTTGGGGCCCATGGCCAGCTCATGAAGGAACAGGACTTGGCCTGGGGGTGGCTGGGTCTCTCGGGTGTGTCTGCCTTCCTGGGGGCACCAATGCAACGAAGCCCTCGCAGGTTAGGGTTTCTCCCGGGTGGAGGATCCCTCCTTATGCTGCAGCCACAGGCCCCCCGAGGCCCTTCAGGTGACACTTGCTGGACCTGTTGCCTCTAAGGACCCGACCCAGAGCCCTGTTGCCTTCTCTTGGGACTCTGTGATAACCTCCACACGCCTGTGTCCCCCGGGCATTCTCCCTGGCTGAGGCTCCAGGACGCTTGCTGTCCACTTTCCTGTCCCTTGACAGATGACAGTCCCATCTGAGATGCAGTGATTCAGAGAAGACACAAAGCAAGAACTGCGAAATAAGTGACTGACAGGTCTCTTCCCCTCCCTGAGCCTCAGTTTCCCTGCTGGTGAGGGGCTGGATGAGGTCATTTCGAGGGTACTCTCACTTTCACAGGATGCTAAGGAGGAATGGCCTGACCGGTGCTTTCACGCTCTTCTTTGGGCCGGGTGGAGGGTGGACAGCACGCTCTCCCCCTGGTCCCAGGGGGCACAGCAGCCTCTAGCCTGCTCTCGGGGGTTAGCTGTGCACGGATCAGTCTGGTCTGGAGCCAGGAGACCCAGGGCTGGGGGGAAGGGTCTGGGAACACTATCCTGGGGGCTTTCATGAAGTTACATGGAAAATTCCCATGGAAATCCAAGGGCTAGTGTGTGAATTCCTCAATGAGGGTTCCTGGCCCTTTATGTGCTTCCTCAACCAGTGACCAGCAGAACTATCCAGACAGGTGCTGCCCACACCCAGGCCAAGTGTCTCAGGCTATCTCAACAGGCCTCATTCAGCCAGGCTGGGGTCGGGGAGGGAGGGCACGGGTGCCGGAGGCAGAAGGCCGGTGGGGGGTGGGCTTGTACAGGCCCCTTGGCTTCTCCAAGCTTCGGTGCGCTCATCTGTAGGAAGGTGATGGCAGCGTCGCCCAGCAGGCCTGCAGAGCCACCGCGTGCCCAGAAGCACAGTTCCATTCCGCTCCCGCTATTCCTCCATCAGGGGCCTCCGGTCGGCTTCCTCACCTCCACTTCCCAGGTCCTCAGTCTCCCCATCTGTCAATGGGATCCAGCTCAAACATCAGCAGGATCAGGAAGAGGCCTGAGCGTGGGGCGCCCAGCACAACCATGCCCTGGAGGGGCTGCCCGCCAAGTACCAGCTGCCAAAGTTGCTCTGGGTCACCCTGCCTGCTTCCCAGGCCAGCCTCCTGTGGTGGGAACAGACCACAAAGGGGGAGCTCGTAGCTTCTGTGGATGGCGCCAGGCCGAGCAAAAGGTGTCCTTCCAGTCTAGACCCAGAGGGACCCCGAGCCAGGCCTTCAAACAGAGGCAGCCGTTCTGGGTTCGAGGCGACGCCAAGGAGTGTAACACAGGGTAGCTCACAGTTGCCCTGGCCCCCTGCACCGGCACCTTCCTGGTGCTGGCTCCTCCTGCATCTTCCACAGGAGGCTGGGGCCCAGGAAACGCTCAGAGGGACTCAATCATCCACACCCTTGGAACTAATCAGAAGCTGCTCTGAGGTGGCAAGTGAGGCAGTCACAGTCAGGGTACAGGTGGCTGCAAGGGCACCCCTTTCCATGTGGGCTCCCTGAGTCATGGCTAGAATAGGTCCCACTAAGGCACAGTTAGCTTTCTTCTCCTCCAGGCTCTGCTAGTACAAGGTCAACCCTTGAGAGGCTGTGGGGAGCTCTGAAGACCCCAGTGCCACCCCTCCTCCCCAGGTCCCTTGGTTAAAGACCACACCTGGAAGCCTTCCACTGGTGTGGCTGCACCGGAAGAGGGAACTGAGGCTTATCCGCATCCTGCTGGGCACGCCACTCCGTGCCACTTCGTGCTAGCTGACGGCCGTGATGGAATGAATGGAGGGGTGACGGCATCAGTGAATGAATGAGGGTTAAGAAGGTTTTTGCTATAAGGAACCCCGATCACTGCCTGGATAGTCACAGAGGCAGCACAAAGGAGAAGAAAACATGGCTCCAGCTCTCAGAGAGTGACTTCTCTGTCACCAGACATCTGGCAGAGTGAAGGCAGGGCTGCAGGGCTCACATTCTCTAAAGCAGTGGCTCCCAGAGTGCTCTGCGGGACGCCAAGAGATGTCACAAAGGAAAAGGTCGCAGGGACCAGTGAGAATGTGAAATGCTACACGATGTTTCCCACTCAGGCCCACAGAGTCCTGCTTCACACCAGTATCACCCCAGCCGTCTGGCCACAGAGCCCCTTTGAAGGGAGCGTGACATTCTGAAGAACACGGGTCCAGAAGTGCTGGTGTTGTGGATTTACAATAAACTGTGCCAGGAAAGTCGCCCTGGAACGGCCTCCCTGGGACACGCGGCGTCCTGGAGATCGAAGAGCCTCCCTGGGCAGGGCACACTCAGGAGAGCCTCCCTGGGGCTCATTCTAGTGCTCTGTTTCCCTGTGCCTGTTTCTCCTCTAAAGTTGTAACAACCCCAGCTTCTCCCAGCCTGTCAGGGGTGAGGACACAGGATGACAGTGAACAGATGCCAGGGGCCATGGGGAGATGTAAAGACAGGAAGCCTTTGCTATGACTCAGGCTTGGTGGGCATTTACAGGGCTAATAGCCCGAGACCGCTAACGAGGGTGCAGATGACAGCCTCCCAGACCACATGCCCCAGCTCCACGTAACCGTTCTGGGAAGGAGACGGCTCGGCTTCCTGTAAACCACCGAGCACAGCTGCGTTCTGGGGGGCACAGATGATGCCACGGAGACGCACAATACCAGGCATGCTGGGAACGCAGGCGGCACGCACAGAAGCCCAGAGAAAGCTGCTGGCAGAGGGCGGGAGGCAGATCTCCCAGCCTCTGCCCTAAGTCCTCGGAAGGAGCGGGGAGGAAAGGACAGCGGCGGTGCCCTGGACTCCGATCCTGGCTCTGTCCCTTGGGAGCTGTGGCCTTGGGCCAGTCACCTTTCCCACACTATTGTCTAAAACAGAGATAAGAGCACCTCCGTGGGGGGCTGGAGGACTGAACGAGGCAGCGTGCAGAGTCCAGCACACTGAGGCACTGCACGCACTCTGGAAGGAGCCCCCTCTGAGGCCTGCCGGGCCCAGCCACTGTCCGGCATATCTGCGCTCCACTCCCTCTGCGAGAGCTGCGAGCTGCCAAGAATCCATCTGATTTGTTCCCAAACCTGTTCAGGCCAGTTACACTTGCTCTTGCGATTCCCTAATTTGATTATTCCTCACATCAACTTTTAAAGTAGGAGTGTGAAAAGGAAAAGAAAAAGACTTGCATTCATGAAGTCCTTTCTGGAACTCGCTGAGCTGCCCCGGGCTGCTGACCACCCCCACTCCCACCCCCCACCCCGGTCCCTGGCACCGCCCCCTGGCCAGCGCCCACCCACAGGCTCCTGCCTCTGAAGGGCCAAGACTGCTGCCCCTGGAGGCTGAAGCTGGTGAGATGCTCCCACACTGAGACGGGGCCCTGGCTCTGTCCAGGCACTCTCAGGACAGGGGGAACACCGCTGGGGGCACGTGGTACCTGAACAGCTCCGAGTGGGACGTGGGCCCTCCACTCGCATGCGCGGCAGGCAGCAGTAAGGGGTCCCCCAGGGGGACGGCACCGCCGAGATCAGGATCTTCAAACAACTTCAGGGCTGTGGGGAAGGCAGGAGCA
The DNA here is from genome assembly GCF_008692635.1 of Crocuta crocuta. Lineage (NCBI taxonomy): Eukaryota > Metazoa > Chordata > Mammalia > Carnivora > Hyaenidae > Crocuta > Crocuta crocuta. Next base: position 14,640,054 of record NW_027551571.1, read on the forward strand.
GAGGGGTCAGAGGAAGTCCTGGCCCGTCCTCAGCTGCCGGAGGGGGACAGGGTGGAGGTGGCCTGGTCCAGCCAGGAGACAGTGAGCCGGGGACAAGACAGAGCACAGAAGAATCAGAGGAATGGGCCCAGGTGGGGGCAGGAAAGAAGCAATGGACAGGGCCTCAGAGGCTACCCTGCAATTGTCAGATGTCTGGTCTCCCGCAGGAGCCCCGAGGCTAGGACAGTGCCTTTCTCATCATGCGCTCTCAGGCTCAGCAGAGCCGGGCCCTCCGTGGGTGGTCACCAAGTGCTGGCTGCATCAACTCTCCACCCTGAATGAGGAGCCAGGTGGGATGAGGACAAATACAGAAGTCCCCTTTCCAGCTCTGCACGGGACCCTCCTGTGGGGTCTGTGCAGGCAACGCAAAATCTCTCATCACAATCCAAATCGTACAGCATAGCCAGCCGGGGTGCCGGAGTCTACTTTCCAGCCAGGGGCCACACCTGGCCCTGGAATGACAAAGATGCTTTGGCACCAATCACAACCCATACTTCTCAAGTGATCAAGACGACCACCCTCTCTTCCACAGGATGAGCAGAATAAATATATAGCCCTGGGATGTTCCAGGCTATGGGGACACAAAGTGCAATACTAGATTTCTCCAGCAGAAAATCTCCGTAAGCTGAGTCTGTATCATGTTGAAACAGGACAAGGGGGAGATTTCTAGGCTCTTGTATGGCAGGTCCAAAGTCACTGACAGAGGCTGGGGGGTGGGGGTGGGGTCGCTGGGCAGACACCAAGAGGAATGGCAATACCTGGAGGCTCTACTTACGGTCCTTGAGGGGCACGTCCTCTGCGGGGCCCTTGGGGGAGATCTTCGTGCCTGGGCCAAAGAGCCCCTCATCGGGGTCCACCTCCTCATCAAAGATGGTGAGTCGGGGTGAGGGTTTGGGCTTCACGGCCACTTCGGGGCGTTTCTTGGGCTTCTTGGAGCTAGGGAATCAGACACAGCTCAAGGTTAGGACTTCTCATGAGAGCCCCCACAGTCACCAGGTGGCCTGGTCAGAGGCTGGGCAAGCTGGAGCTGGTGTCAAGAAGGAACTTTCCAGTGCCTTGACAGTGGAGCCATGAGGCCCTGCTACTGGAAGCGGCCGAGCCCAGTGCCCCAGGAACCACTGACGTCTGGACGCGTGGGAGGAGCAGGTGAGTGTCTGAATGAGCCAGCAGACTGCCAGACAACTCCCAGCCCTGAAGGGCCACCCAGGACTCAGGCCTGCCTGCACGGTCGCAGGTCAGAGAGGCTGTTCTCCTTTGGAAGCTGTGGGGTCCAACTTCCCGTAATGCTCCCAAGGGCCTGGCTCAGTCACTGCACAGCCTCTTGGAAAGGGGGCTGGTTACAGACCTCAGTGCCTTGACCCAGGGAGCAGCAGAAAGCAGCCTTGGTAAATGCTTCCTTGTCCCTCACCCCGCCCATACACACACACACCCCACTGGGTGTTGGAGGGCAGGGCACTCAGAGGCGACCATCCACACGCTCTGGATTTGGACTTCTGGTGGAATCTCAGGCTCCAGCCGAGATGGGAGAAGCTATGACAGCTGGAAACGCACCTGGTGGAGGCCCCCACGCCCAGCACGGAGCACACGTATGCACTCAGCGCCGAAGCCCCGCTCACAGTCCTGTGCTCTCTTCCCCTCGATGTGTCAGGATCAGGAGGGAGACCTGGGCTGGGGTGAGGATAATGGTCTCGGTCCTGCTGCTCTCTGGGAGAAAGTGACACACATCGAGGACATGTGTGCCCCATAGGCCCCAGTCCCTGCTCTCTCTCCATCCTGGGCACATCCAGACAGACTCATGCCACAGGCCACCAGGGACTCGCCTCTGCTCCGGCACCACCCCCAGGCTCTGCTTGTGGTGCTGGGCAAGGTGAAAGGAGCCTGGCCTCCTCCCTCCTCACAGGAAATGCTTTCCAGAAACTTCAGGCGTGCCATGGCACACACCTTGAAGGGCCAGTTCAGCTTTAATGACCCCTGGGAAGTGGGCACCAAAGAGGCCATGCCCCTCGAGGCAGGCCAGCCAGAGACGGCTTGAGCTGAGACCTGCTGAGTCAGAGCGCCGGGGGCGGCCCAGGAAGCTGTGTTGGACTATCTCTGTGGAATCTCATGATCAGTCAGGTCTGGAGTCACCGGACCAGCCTGGGGCCTGTGGGCTCTACCCTAATGCTTCCCTCAGTCACCCACCAGCCACCCCTGAGCTGGCCCTGCTCCTGGATCCCATGCTCCACCCTGCACCTGACTAAGGAGGGCAGGGCTGAGGCCTTGCTGTCTGCGGCACTGCCCGCAGGTCCGCCCTGCACAAACACTAGCAGGCCCTGAAACAGCTCCTTAGGAAAGCAAGCCCATATCCTCCTCCAGCACAGAGTTCCCCAGCAGCACAGGGGAAAGAGGCTTCCCATGGACCAGAAACCAGAGGGAACATGGAAAGAAGGGAACCTTGTAGAACAATGGAAGTGAGAGAGATCATGACTGATTACATTTGGAGAAGCCATGCAGACTCCAATGATTTCCCTCCTTACACCTACTTCTGGTCCTGAGAGCACAAATTTGGCCTGATTTCCTTGCTACATCAGTTTTCCTCTCAAATTGAATGAATGTTCTTGTTTTTTCTTCCTGAAGATATTTCTGATCCTTCATTGCCTTGAACTGAAATAAACTGAATCTATGGCGCATCGAGGTGTTCAGCTGGGCACCATCTGTACTCTACCCCATTATTCCATGCAGGCCATCCCCTGTCTCCCCAACTCTCCCCGACCGTCTCCAAGGGAGACAATGAACGAGGAGAAAATATGGAGGAAATACGGAGTTTCAGGAAACAGCTGAAAGCCCCAGGGTCCCTTGCTGGACCCCAGACTTTAGTCTCTGGGACCCAGCAGTGTGCCTGGTCCAGAGCAGATGCTCAATAAATACTGGATGAAAGAAAAAAAAAAAAGAAAGAATGGAAGGATGGGTGGATGGCTGGAGGGATGGATGGGTGGAAGGAAGGAAGGAAAGAGGAAAGGAGGGGTAAAAAGAAGGACAGACGAATAGATTGATGGACACACAAGTGATAATATATCTCTTTTAAATAACTTTTTTAAAAAATGTTTTTACTTCTGAGAGAGAGAGAGAGAGAGAGT
>NW_027551571.1:14643317-14662207 GCF_008692635.1 Crocuta crocuta
TTCGCTCAGCATAACACCCTCAAGGTCCATCCATGTTGCTACACATGGCCAGATTTCACTGTTTCTCATTGCCATGGAGTATTCCATCGTATAGATAAACCACATCTTCTTGATCCATTCGTCCGTTGATGGACACTTAGGCTCTTTCCATGTTTTAGCTATTGTTGAGAGTGCCGCTATGAACGCCCCAATATGTCTCTTATCCAGACTTACTTCTACCTACTCCCCCAGGAGAAGCAGAAAGAGAATGAAGAGAGGTGGGATCCCAGCGCTGGTCTGAGACACAGATGGAGGCTTCACTCTTCCAGAGCTGGAAGCCATGTCAGCCGGTTTCCTCACCTGCCCTCAGCCACCCTGTAAGCAGCTCATGCATTCACTCTGAGTGCCCTCTGCGACCCAGCGCTGGCTAGACACCTCCCTCATATAAGATCCTGGGCAGTGCAGTTAGACCCGCTACTGTCCCCAGAAACTCGCAGCTGAAAATCAGAGACACATAAACCGATCACGACCACATAGAGTGGCAGTTCCAGAACATGCAGAGCACAGAGGGAGCCCACCCAGCTCAGGGGGCTCCCAGAGGAGGTGAGGCCATGTAGAGGGGTACTCAGGCAGAGGAAATGAGCCCCCACCTGCAGGCAGTCTGCCAGGGGCATGACTCAGGCAGGACCATGACCCAGGTCTCCACGGCAGCTTGGCTCATGGTCTACGAAACGACCAGAGCCTGGCCTGGGGGAGAGCCGCAGTGTGCCGAGGGCACAGGGTCAGGGAGAACATCAGAAGGCAAAAGTGCTCCTAGAAAATGTGGACTGTGAGGGGATCAGTGGGCAGAAGGGGCGCAGCTAGAATGATGCCAGATTTCTGGCCTCAGGGACAGGGTCAGGCACGTCATGTCTGAGGGGAGTCTCCAGGCCCGGTTTCTTCCCTTGTTCACAAATTGCGTGGGCACGGACTCAAGCCGCACACACCACCATGGCCCCATCCCTGCTCTGCCCCTGCTCTGCCTGCATCCGCCCGGCTGTCTGCGGGATGCACCGCCCCGCTCTGCGGTGCCTGCCCACCAGCCTTGCCTCTGCACCAACACAGTAAAGGGCACCCCTCTTGTCCCTTCACCAGGGGAGGGCTGATATGATTAGTCTCTTGTCACCAAGGATGGGGCACCTGGGCCCTGAGCAGAGAGGTGTGAAACGGACACACCTGCTGCTGCCTTCCTGGTGGCATGAAGGGGGTCACCTGCACTCGTGCAGGCTCTGATGCACACGGGTGGTGGGAGGTGGGGAGGGGGGCTCCCTGGATGGGTGCAGCATGTGGAAGCACGTTCCTGTAGCGTGCAGGTGTGTGTGTGGACGGACATCAGCTCTTCTGCTTTGCGTGCCCGATGGAAGACAGATGTCCAGACCAGGCCGCATTCTGCAGGCGGACAAGGTGCAAACGTGAGACGGAGGCGGCAGACGCCGAGGCTGACAGCCCTGCCCATGTGGCTCAGGCAGTTCTGGTGACAGTGACAGACATGTGATAGCAGCCTCCCCTCTGGCCACCCAGGGGCCCGCGTCCATGGTCCCGGATGCACCTGTCCCCCTGGCAGACCACTGATGGGCGCCAGCTGCCCAGGACCTGCATCACCCGAGTTACAGGTGCATCTCCTGGACTAGACAGAAGGTGGCAGATCCTTCTGAAGCCAAGGCTCACAGACAACATGACTTAGCGTCAAAGCCAGAGTGATACGTAACCAAATACGGAAATCATTCTCCTCTCCAATCATATAATTTTCCTGCTTTCAAATAAAGCATTTTTCATTGTTTAATTTTAAATTCGGTTTCTTTTGCATTGAGAGAAAATTCTGAGTGCCAGTAAATACACCTCTGTGAAACTTATTCCGGGACAGTGCTATTTGCAGCAGCACCAGGCCTGGGGCTTCCACAGTGGCCCGGTCACCAGGGCGGTGCGGGTCACCGAGGAAAGGCCGTCACTGCACGAGCCAGGCCGGCCTTCCCCCGGATGGGAGCTTCAGGCAAGCACTAGATGGGCTATGAGCAGAGTCGGGGAAGCTGTGCTCCAGGCAGAGAACAGCCATGTGAAAATGCCACGGTGAAGGAGGAGAGTCTGAGGGAAAGTTAGGGCCACGGTCAAAAGAGTCTGGGGAAGATTCTGGCCTTTCTGCTCCTGGGGAGGGGCACTGGAGGTGGGGGAAATGCAAGGGAATCCATGTTTGGCCTCGGGCCAGTCATTTCACTTCCCTGGGTCTGTTTCCTTGTCTGTGAAATGGGAATGAGGAATGCTCTGGAAGATGTGCATGGAGCCCGCACACAGGCTGGCCCAGGGCACAGCAGAGGCCTGTGATCCAAGGCTCACCTGATGCCGTCTAGGGTCACATCACATTTCAGCCCAACAGACTTCATTCTGGGGCCTAAAAAGCAAATAGGGCCTGTGTGGTAAACACCCATCATTTGCTGTAACTCCAGAGTTAACCTCAAGGATCTGTTTCTCAAGAGCCATAGCCTGACTCTCCAGGCTACTGGGCCCTGCCTGGGGGACCAGGACTTCAGCGAGTCCCCCTCCTTTCTGGGCTTGTGCATGATGACATTCTTCCTTTATGCACTGGGGCCAAACACTGCCCCGCACCTACCACGGCACCCACACCACCGGCTGTACCTCCCCTCCACCCCTCTGGAAAGCAAGGACCCAGCTCTGGCCACGCCCAAAACAGCCCTGTGGGATGGAATATACAAACGGGCAGCTGGCAAAACACACGGAAGATGGAACTTTGTCCCGTGACCTGCATAGACCAGCCCAGGAGACCAAACCACAGTTGTGTGGCCATGGCCCCAACAGCCAGGACTTGACCAATAACTGCCAGCCACCCTAATCTTTCCCCATTTTCCCCTTAACAGCACTGGCCAAAGAAAGCCAAGTATGCCCCCCAACCAGCCACGCAGTGTGCAGGACGCCCCTTTCCCAGTTAGCAGCCTCCCTGGCCGACAGCGTCCAGTCGGGACACACCTGTGCTTTCTCTTTTCCTACCAAGAATCGCTCCTACTCCCTGCGTGCCTTTGAGCCTCTGCTAAATGCAGTCCTGGGGGTGGATCCCTCCCTTGCCTGGTCTCACCTGGGTGGCCTGGGTTTATTCCCACCCCCCCGACAATACCCCAAATGCTGACGTGACCAGTGGGACCTGGCAGTCCCTGCACCTGAACAACCCCATCACCCCCACCACCTAACAAGGAGAATGCGTGGACGAGGGCCATGAGGCTGGCGCCCTGGCACAGACCGGGTCTCAGTCTGGGGGTAACAGGCAAAGTCCTGGGCCAACGGTCAGGAGGCTGGAGCTCCCATTGGGAAGATACGTGGCTGTGTGATCTCAGCTCCTCAGTAATACTCATGAATAAACAGTGGATTTGCCTTCAAGTCCCTCACAGTTTAAAGGCTCTTTTTTTTTTTTTTTTTTAAGGTTTTATTTATTTTGAGAGACTGAGCAAGTAGGGGAGGGGCAGAGAGGAGAAAGAGAATCCCGAGCAGGCTCTGCAATGTCAGCATGAAGCCTGATGTGGGGCTCGAACCCACAAACCGCGAGATCATGACCTGAGTTGAAACCAAGAGTCAGATGCTTAACCGACTAAGCCACCCAGCACCCCAAAGCTCTGTCATTTTAATGCTCTTACTTGGGAGCAGCCTGAGGCAGAGGAATGACAGGCATGAGCTCTCAAGGCTCCATCCCCAGCGAGTCAAGCAACCATTCAATTCCATCAAGGACAGCCGATCAACCCCCTGGCTGGAGACCGAGGCTGTGGGAGGCATCCCTCTAACCTGCAGCAAGTCTCACAGACTGTACTGGGTGACCTGGCAACGAGGTAAGCACGCTGATGTTTGCATAACACACCAGGAAGTGGAAAGGCTGCCTTCAGTTCCATTCAAACACACCAGGGCAAAGCAAATCTGAAATAATGATAACATTGTACCGAGGAAATTTCTTATACCCCATCTCACTTTATTCTTCCTATCACCGGGACTTTGTAATTTAAAAAAGAGAAACTGCCCAGTGCCCTCCAGCTGGTAAAGGGCACCTCTGGGATTTGAACCTGGGACTGCTTGCCTCTAATTCTGCTCTGGGGTATCTGCACATCCAGCTTTCCCAGTGGCTTTCACACCACGCTCTAAGGGGTCTGGACCTTCCACAGAGCCACTCAGGGCCACGTGAGAGGTGAGCTGAGGCTGCGGGTGCAGAGATCCAGTCTCTCTAGTCCTGTTCCAACCAGGCCAACTCTACCTCCCTCTGTTTTATATGTGTCGGGGCTCTGTAGGAGATTTCTCTTGAACTGAAATTCTTGCTACTGAAGAGAAAAAGGAAAGCACGGTCACGTGGTGCATTCAGGCCAGACTGCACACGGACGTGGATGGGGAGATGGACGCGGCACAGCTCTCACGGGGGACATGGCCGCAATCGATCAGTGGGACAGCTCCAGGGTGCAGCCGGGCGTGGCTGTCACCGTGCTCCTTGGTGATTTGTGTCCCAGGCCGGGTGGCAGCTGAATGCAATCTGCAGAGGTACAGGACAAGGCCCGCTGTGACCAGGAACAACTGCTCTCCAGCAGGTGGCAGGGAGCAGGAGGGAGGAGAGAAAGCCTGCGAGCTGGAAGGGGATGGGGACCGAGAGCAGCAGGGAGGACCCCTGAGCTCACCCCCCTGGAAGCCCTGTGGGCAGCTGAGCTGTTGCCGGATGGCCTGCTGCTCCTGGGTCATTTCTCTCCTGCCATCTCTGAGACCAACTTTGTTTCTGGGGCCTCTTAAACGTGAACTTCTCCGGGAATCACCTAAGGGGCATCTTAAAGCCCAGGTCTGAGGGCGCTGGCAAGCTCCGGGGCGGTGCAGGTTGCCCAGCGGGGGCCTGCCGTCTAGGCGGGGCCCAGAACGTTACAGGGATCCCAAGCCCCCGAGCGAGGTGGCCGAGGAGAAGCAGCTTCTGAGGCACCTCACCAGGTACGGCCGGGGCCATCTGCACAGCCCCTCCACAGCCCACCTTGGGGGATCTCTCGCTTCCAAATCCCAGAACTAGTTTTGTGAGGTGATGGAGGTGTCCGCTAACCTTACTGTGGTCCCTGTTTCGTAATTTATACGTTCACTGAATCATCACGTTGCACATCTTAGGCTCATACAATGTTATGTGCTGATTAGTTCTCAATACAGCTGGGGCAAAAATAAGTAAATCCCCGGGGTGCCTGGGTGGCTTAGTTGGTTAAGCGGCCAACTTTTGCTTAGGTCATGATCTCGCGGTTCGTGGGCTCGAGCCCCGCGTCGGGCTCTGTGCTGACTGCCAGCTCAGAGCCTGGAGCCTATTTCAGAGTCTGTATCTCCCTCTCTCTCTGACCCTCCCCTGCTCACGCTGTCTCTCTCTCTCTCTCTCTCCTAGGAAAAAAAAAAATAAGTAAATCCCCACTGGAGCAAATCTGGGGGTACCGGGAAGTGTGCTGGGAGGTTTTCAAAGCCAGAGGGTCACCCCAGAGCAGTGACTTCATCCAAGTATAGGGATTAAGACATTTTTATACTAAAATACATAGGACTCTTTTATGAAGATAAGGCAAAATTTGTATAAATAATTGTGACAAAATACATGATTCACTCCAAAAAAAATGTCCAGCTTCCCCGTTTGAGGCCATGCCCGGGGCAGTGGGGGCTGGCCCCCCCTCCTGTGAGCAGAGAGCGGGAAGCCTGGCCTTAAGGGAAGGCGTGTTCATGCAGGAACCAGCCTGTCCCTTGGGGATCTGAGGGTCCTCAGTGACCCAGGGCTGGAAGGGGGCTTGCTGGGCACTGGCGCAGAGGTGGGAGGCAGTGGACTTCTCGGATGAGCAGGGTTTGGAAAAGCAAAAACACCTTCCCGAAAGACAGGGACAAAGTCACTGAAGAGTAATCCTACACAAGTGAGTGGCACAACCAAGGCCCCTGGGCAGAACCTTCCAGAACCTTCTTATCTAGAAGGAAAGGCTCTACACATGATAAGTTCCTCACTGCCGGTAACAGCAAAAACCTATGGAAAACACCACAAAGCCCCCAGGCAGGCACCTGCCAAAGGCATCAACCCAATGGACTAACACAGGATTAAGAATGTAGAAGCCTATTTGCTGATCTGGAAAGACCCAGTATGTAAGCTGGAAAAAAAAGCAAATTATAGATTAAAAAATGTACATCCAAAAGCCTTACCTCTGTGGCAAAAGGTTTTTTTACTGTATTTTCAATTTTTCTGTACTAATCTGTATTATTCAAGTTACAATTAAAAGTGTTTTTAATGGAGGGGCACCTGGGTGGCTCAGTCGTTTAAGCGTCCGACTTCAGCTCAGGTCATGATGTCATGGTTTGTGAGTTTGAGCCCCGCGTTGGGCTCTGTGCTGACAGCTGGGAGCCTGGAGCCTGCTTCAGATTCTGTGTCTCCTCCTCTCTCTGTTCCTCCCCTACTCACATTCTGTCTCTCTCTGTCACAAAGATAAAGATTAAAAAAAAATTTTTTTTAAATGTTTTTAACAGAGTGTTTCTAGCAGAAGGCAGAACCATTACGGCAGAACTCCGTCTTTCGCAGACGTGCGAAGTCTCTACAATAGAGAGATAAACACGAAAACAACGCAGGACACGGAAAGCGACTGTGAGAATCCATAGTGAACAGCACAGCATTAAAGGCACGGATGCTGTGTATGTAGTTATGCGGGTTACACGGGGACACGGATGCCCAGAACCCTGTGAGCAGAAGAGCAGCAGAGCCGTGATGGGCTGAGTGAAAGCTCTTTCTATCTTTGAGCACTTTCTACTGGTGTAGCAACTCGTCTTTTCCCTAATCAAAACCAGGTTTAAGAGACAAAGAAAAGCCGGCCAGTCCCTGCACGGGGCTTTGTGCGGGCGACCTCCCCCCCTTCCGGCAGGCTGCCGTGGAGCGACAGCGCCCCGCCGGGTCCAAGGCAGGAAGGACCGACGCCTGTCACCTGCAAACGTGGCTACCCTGGAGAGCCAGGCCCAGATGGACCCTTGGGGGTTGAGGGTGGCACTCACCTGGGACAGCGGGGGGTGGTGCATCTGCAGAGGAACTGAGGGTGGGGTAGGGGATGTTTATACAAAGCATAAGCTCCTGCAAAAACCAGAATGTTCCCCACTAAAAGGCAGGGCAGGCAGCACTGTGCAAGAGTCAACAGACCCACCTGGGTCCCTGGGCGGAGGCCAAGGGGGAAGCCTGAGTTCAAGCTGGGGCTCTGCCACATACACATGGGGCTCAAGTCCCTGCTCAACTGTCCCCAGTTTTCCCATCTGTGGATAATCCCCGGCCCTGCCCACCCAGACTGCACAGGGCTGGAATCGAGACATTGCATGCAAGGGGAGGGCACTGAGTCCTGACTGCTTTTTGTGCCTGCATGAATTTGGATGAGCTACTTGTCTCCAAACTTCAGCTTACACACACACACACACACACACACACACACACACACACACACACACACACACACACACACACACACACACACACACACACACACACACACACACACACACACACACACACACACACACACACACACACACACACACACACACTGAGCCTGATGCCACTACTGGCTTCCTAGAGCACCATTTCCCAAACCAGACCCACATAGGTCCCGAGAGCAAGGTGGTGTGTCATGATCTTTAAAAAAAAAACAGAAAAAGAAGAGAAATACCTATTCATGAGAGTAGGAATCAGTTTCTCACATTTACCAAGCTCTCAAAAAATGTTATTCTTTACTTTTCCTAACAGAAGCAACAGTGCTAACTACTGTCCCCCAGTCATTAAAGGAAAAATTAGCAGAAGGTCTTATAAGGCCTCTGGGATCCCTTTCAGGTGCTAAGCTGTCCCAGGATTCAGGAATAAGCCCCTCTTCTCCCCCCAGAGCTGGGGACAGTGCTGGGGGGCGGGGGGGCAGGTGGTCCCAGATGGCTGACACATCTCCCGACAATCTGCTACTGAAATAAGTAGGAAATTCAGGGCGGCCTTTGCCAACCCCAAAGAGCATTTTCCTACCCAAAAAAGGAGCCACTTTGCTAAGCATGACCCTCAGCCAAAGGCTGGCGCAGACCGCTGGACTCCTCAGTTTGGCTTTACGTGTGGTTACTCAGAACAGCAGAGAGCGTGAGTTCAAACAAAGCCTTATCCTTCCCAAAACAAAGGCCGATAAGGAGTGCCGATTACAAACTGCTCCCCAAATAACCTCGCTGCCTCCTCCGCAGAGCTGCTGACCCCTCATCCAGGTCAAGGCGGCCGTGGAGGGCCAGGGGGAGCTGACTCCCGGGCCCCAAGGTGCTGCCCAACTTCTGGCTCTGGTCCCGTGTCTCCCAGAGCACCAGACCTTTCCTGAGAGTGAACCCTTGTCCCCTGTAGGCTGGTCTCACGGGGGCCCTGCGGCCACCCCTCCTGTGTGTGCCCAGACTCACACCCCCATCGGGAGAGGAAAGCTGGTGGATGGAGGGCAGTTTTCTGGGCTGGTGATTTTCATGACATTTAAGTGGAACTGGCCCCTCCCCGATTTCTGGAGCAGGACCTGCGAGACAGGCCTCCCTTGCCTGTTGGCTGAACTTCAATCTCTCATCAGGGCAGAGGGAGTGTCGCCGCGGGTCTGCGGCTGGCTCTGCGGAAGTGTCGGGCTGCAAGCTGGCACCATGAGAAGGGCGGTCACCACCAGAGCCCTAAAGAGAGCTGCTGGCAGCACCCTATTTTCACTGCAGGAAACTGACGGGGGTAAACTGCCAGGGACACACGCTAGTAAGTGCAGAGCCAGGATTCAAGCCCAAGCAGTCTAGTCCGCACCACAGCCCAGGACCCTGAACTGGATTTGTACCATTATTTACCAGCCATCTGACCCTGTGCACAGTACTCGGCCTCCGCAGGCTTCAGTTTCTTTAATCTGTAAAATGGGATAACAGCATCTGCTTGCAGGCAGGACATCAATGAGACACAGTACGTGAAGTGCAAAGTACAAAGCCCAGCACCAGTGTAGTGGGTGCTAAGAAACACCTACCAGTTCCCATCTGTTTCTTGCAGATTTGGGCCAAGCAGCAGTGAGGGCCCTGGAGTGGCTGAGTCTGTCTGCTTGGGAGGGTCCCCGTCCCCACCCCCCCGCCCCCCCAGCCTGTGCCCATCAGGCAGGCCTTGGGAACAGAGGTCTCTCTCGTCTCATCCTGCCTGTGGCCCCCTACCCCCAGCACAGGGGACGTCACACAGTGGGGGCTTGAGCGCAGCTCAGTGACTGGTAAAGCAGTCAGAGGGCCAGGAAAGGAGAAGGAATCAGGACGCCAGGGACCACTGAGACGGCACCTGGCTTCCCTCTTCTCCAGGCAGCATACGTGTGTGTGCGCCTGTGTGCGTGCATGGGCATGGAGAGGGGACCCCAGGGCTCACTCTACCTTCTTCGTCACATACAGTCGGCACCTTGAGGGTATTCAGTCTCCTCCACTATGTAATTCACGGGCCTTAGAACCGTCTTGTGGGGAGACAGGGCCAAGGCAAACACCCCTCTTTAACAACAGTGAAACGTGGCCCAGGGAGCTCCGGTCACATGCCACAAGTCACAGGCTGTCAGTGGTCAGCTGGGTGGAGACCCCGGGGCTCTTGGGCTGCTGAGGTGGGGTGTCAGGGGTGGGGGCAGCGAGGACTCAGTGCGGAGCTGGAGATCAGGGGCCCACCCGGGGGCCAGGGAGAAGGCAACGCCTGAGCCCAGTTCTCAGAGTAGGCATGTCGAGGGTGAGCAGAGAGGCAGTTCCCTGAGCACACCAGGTACATGGGGTGACGACCCAGAGAGACAGGCTTTCTCGGACTCTCGGGACGGAGGGCGAGAAGAGCCATCACCGGGAGCAAGCCAGGAGGGAATCTGGGATGGGGAGACCTACCGCATGATGCCCAGAGGGTCCAGCACCTCTTCCTCTTCCTCCTCAGAGGATTTCCCCGCATCGTCGCCCTGCAGGCCTGGGATGGGTACACCCTCACCCTCTGCTTGGTCCTGCTGCTCGAAGAAGTCGAAAGCCTCCCCGTCGTCCCGGGCCTGGCTGTGTGCCTCCAGGACAGAGACATCTCGGCTGCTGAGGTCCGCAGCCCCTGGGGATCTGGTGCCTGAGGGAGGAGACAGAAGAGGGGACTGACACTCGCCGCAGGGAATGAGGCACCACACCCGGCCTCCTGTGCCAGGACGTGAGCTGGGGGCTTCCTGCAGCATCCTGGGACCAGGGTGGTGGGTCTGGGAGGACAAGGGGCAGCCTCGGCTCAAAGCACCTGCTGCAGCCTGTCGAGGGGTGACGGGCACCAGCGAGCCCTAGAGCGGAGTGGTTATAGGTGAGAGCTGTGAACAGGCTGGCGTCACAGCAGCAGAAGAGCCTGCATGCACGGGCTAAGGGCCGGAAAAGCCAGCCAGTGCGCATTTGCCGGGCACACCAGGGAGCTCTGTGATCCGGTGAAGACCTGCTCCAAGGGTCTGGACCCTTAGACGAGCCCAGTGAGTGCATGGTGAGCTTGTGGAAGATTCAGAACAAACTGTAATGGTTCCATTACGAACCAGCTTACATCAGCACTTCTCAAAGCATGGTCCGTTGACGGATGTCCACGACGTGGGAACACGGAAAGGGAGAGCAAGCATCCGGAAACTTCCATAGCAGCTTGACACTGTCACGACGTCCAGGCATGGGATTTTTGTATTTGTGAAAGTATCTGTCTGTGACAGATTGGGAATACAAAAGCTAGTTCTTCCCCACAGATGGAATGAAAAACGGGCTTAGTACTTGTTCCTCTCTACCTAAATAGTCATTGAGTGGTAGATCTTTGAAAGCAGTTCCTTTTTAAAAAAAAAAATATCATCCTGAGATAAAGAACTTACAGAATGCCTGGCATGTAGGGTATTAATACGTTTACGAAAACAACGTGTTACTATAATAAGTAAAACTAAGCAGTAATGATACTCTGCCTTATATTATCCTTTGTTATTTTATTAGGACAAATGTGAAAATACCATTCAAAATGTCATAAAATTTCATGTAACAGGCACCATGTAAGAAGCATTTTACAGGTAGGGGCACCTGGGTGGCTCAGTTGGTTAAACATCTGACTTTGGCTCTGGTCATGATCTCACAGTTCGTGGATTCAAGCCCTGCATCAGGCTCTGTGCTAACATCTTGCTGGAGCCTGCTTTGGACTCTGTGTCTCCCTCTCTCTCTGCCCCTCCCTTGCTTGTGTGCTGTCTCTCTCTCTCTCTAAAAAAATAAAGAAAAATTTTTTAAAGAGTATTTTTCAGGTATGGATTTATCTGAATGTAAAAATCCCATGTGAGAGATCCTGTTTGCACCTTCACTTTACAGATGAGGAAACTGAGGCACAGAAAAGCTAGGAAAGTCAGACCACCTTATCCTCTTCTCCATAACAGAGGGGGCCCCCCAATTATGGATCAGCTGGAGTCCCCATCTCACAGTCAACACAGCCCCCTGGGAGGCAAACAGGTTGTGATGTCAGAGCAAACAACCCGGGGGGGGATGGGAAAGGAGAGGAGAAACCTGGGCTCTGCAGCCTTACCCAGTCCCAGCCTTCCGTGCATTCACTGGTTTTGTTTTATTCCTCACCTGTTATAATTATTTTATATATATATATAATTATACATATTTATATTAATAAATTTATATATATAACTTATATATATTTATATATAAATATATAAAAATATATGATATAAATTAAATATATATTTATATATTATATAAATATATATAATATAAATTAAATATATGTTTATATACAAATTATATATAAACATATATATTTATATATAAATAAACTTATACATACACACACACACACACACATATGTTTTTTGGTGTATTTGCTGTTTGTTAATTGTCTTCTGAAAACCTCCCACCTTGTGAAGATTAGAGACCATGGTCATTAGGAAGAAACAGAATGGTCCAAAGAGGGGAGAAAGTCAGGCGGAGAGTCCAGCACCTCCTGACGGGACCCCTCCCCACCCAGAGGCGCACAGGCACTGCATCTGCCCTGGACGTGCAAGCCTGGATGGCACCTGGGTGTGCCGAGTGGGGGGTAAAATGTCAGCCATCCTTGTACGGCAGGCTCTGTTCTACGTGCTTCGCACGTGTCAGCTCACTGGATTCTCATGCCCCTTGGCAGCCAGGCATTGTCCCATCTGACAGTTAAGGAAACTCAGAAGGGAAGGAGGTGGCAGATGACACCATACCCCATGTCCGTGGGGGACAAGCTGAGGGAGGTGTCCCCAGGGACCAGGTCCCCAGGGCTGGCTGGCAGGAGACAAAATGGAATGTGTGTGGGTGGGGGGGGAGCTCTGGGGATGCCAGGAGGGGAGTGGGTGGAGTCAGACTACAGAGAAGACCCATATGAGCCCCGTCTGGCACCCGGGCAGTCAGTCCTCAAAGACAGGCGCCAGCCTCCCCCTGCACACAACCCTGGCTGTGCAGGGGTAAGGCCCACCTGCTTCAACAGCCTGACTGAAGCTTCCTGGCTGCACGCAGCAGCCGTGGACCCACACTGGCCCAGCCAGGGGAGTGAGGCCTAGTTCTGGGCCAGGGGACACCTCAGGGCTTTGGGACAGAGCCTCAGGTACCTAAGAACTCTAGCAGCTCTGGGCTTCCTGCCAACTCGGCATCCTTTGAGACACAGCGCAGAATCTCATTGAACAGGACTCTCCTTTCCCGGATGTCAGACTCCCCAACGAACAGGACCTTCCTGGGGAGCGGGGGAAGGCTGGCTGTGGGGTAACGGCTGCTCAGTTTCTGGTAGAACTCCTCGATCTCGCTGTACTTTTTGGAGACCTGGAATGAGAGGAGCGTGTGGTTTCCTGAGTACTCTCCCCCTCGCCCCGACCGGACAGCCCAGAGGCCGGGCTGGAGAGCCTGTTCCCAGGACGGATGCCCTGGGGCACCTCCGGCCCTCCCCACCTCATCATGCCTCAGGCTCCATTCCCGACAGCCCCTGATCAGTGCTAGGCTCAATTATGAAAGTCTGAGTAGCCAGAGAGAAGATAAGGCCGTGGTGGGTTCTAGGCAGTGCCACAGGTCCAGGAAGAGACATCTGACACAGGGACCCCGGCCTGGCCTACAAGTGACCAAGGAGGCCAGCTGCCTCCATTCTGGGCCTTCAGCATATCAGCAGGGTGACCTCATGGTTTGGCCGGCTGTTAGGTCATCTTCCGACAACGATATGAGTCACCTTTTCTCAGCACGGATCTCTGGATCATTCTCCCGCGTGCAAGCAGTAGCCTTCTATCTGGGATCATCCCTACAGTGCTCCAGTGGAGAAGAACTGGATATTGCAAACCTGTTTCTCAGCACTGCTGTCAGTTAGGACCCCACTGCACCCTGGGGCCTCGGGGAAGCAGGCCGGCAGGTGGTCCCAGGCCACTGAATTCACCCTGAGACTCAGTTTCCAGCTGAGCTCACACTGCATGAGGCCACCCCTGCCTGCATGGTCTCTGCCCCTATAAGGCTCGGGCCCTGCACAGGGGGAGGGGTTGGGGAGCAGTTGCAGCACGGAGGGTCAGAGGCATTGCTGCGGTCTGCAACCCAGTGTGGGCGCTCAAAGAGCACCTGCTCTGAGCCACACACCCACCCCAACAGCCAGCGTCCTCCCTTGTCTTGGACTCTGTGCTCCCCTCCGTATGCTGGGCCTGGCTCCCCAGCTCCTCTGACGGAGCACTGAGTATAAAACCAGAGACAGTGCTGCCTCTGCTCCCGGGCCACGGCCAAGCCCACAGCACAGCACTGATGCTGGTGCGGCTGAGGACTCTGGGGTGTGTGGAGGTGCTGAGCGGAAACTTGGTGATCTGGGAGCACAGGAGCGTGCAGCCCCGGCCAACTCCGCCTTTCACCAGAACCCCCAGCCTGTGAGGGTTTCAGCCGCCCGGCAGGTGGCTGGGGCACTGGGGGGATTTAAACCCTGAGCCCCCTTCTCTGCCCACCCCCCTCCCCGCACCAATGGGGAGTTCCCTGGGCCAGGCTGCTGCAGCCTGCAGGTCCCAACACAAGAGGCTGGCTCTGGAGCTGTCCTGAGAACAGTCCTCAAGCAAAGAAGTAAAAGGATCCTTTAAGGGAAGAGATGCAGGCTCCAGCCCCTGGGTCCTGAGAACAGTGACTCCCGCCAGGCAGCAACTTGGCCCAATAAGGGAAGCTGTGACCCTGAGGGTTGAGCGCCCTCTGCTGGCCCGACAGGCCCACGCGATCCATCACTCAGACCCACCAGGGGTAGGGTCTCCAGAGCTCCGATAGCGTAGGAGGCCAGGAAGTTTTAAGTCAGGGGTGCCCACCCCCCACCCCCATCCAGGACCCGCATTCATCAGTGCTCCAATGCAAGGGCTTCTCAAGCAGCTACCTGAACAGATGGGAGAGGAGGCTCAGGGGAGGCTGTGAGTGCAGAGGATAGGAGCTGCTGTGGATCTGGAGCCCCCAGGTGAGCCTCTCCGGGGGAGATGTGTGTGTGTCTGTAACACCAGCACACGCCGGGCCGAGAAACGGCAAGCACACCCCGTGCCCCTTTCTGGAGGCCGCTTTTACTTTCTCATGAGCAGTTAAATTCATGTTTATATTGAAATATGTATCCTTTTCAGGAGTAGAATGCAAAATGCCCCCACCTCCCCTTTTTAAAAGCTAAATCATGAAACTTCAGAGATCTGAGGCTCTGGGTTGTGTCCTCAGATTTCCTGGAGGATAAATGTATTCCTCCTCTGCCCTCACAGGTGGTTCGAAATGTCTGAGAAGCACCTGCACGAATGGCCACCCATGCATGCACTTACACCCTTCGCAGCTCTTGGCTGGTCAGAAAAGAGTGGCACCGGTGTGATGCATGGGGTGTGAAGATGCCTTCACGCACAGCCTTGCACATAAGGCTGGCCCTCACACAGGACCCGGCAGACCTGCCTGGATGGCCTCACCAGGGCTCACTGAATGTTGCTTCTCTGTTATGACCAAAGACAATGACCTCAGACACTCCTTTTGCTCCCAGCCATGAAACCGTGTGTGTGTTCAGCTCCACGGTGGATCAAGTCAGATGATCAGGAGTTGCAAAACCCCAGCACTCAGAGCCAAGCAGAACCAGATCCAGCACCTAACATCAGACCTTAATTCTTCCCAAATGTCATCGATTTAAGTGGGCGCCTGGCTGGCTCAGGTCAAGTGTCCAACTCTTGGTTTCGGCTCAGATCACGATCTCACAGTTCGTGAATTCAAGCTCTGTATTGGGCTCTGCGCTGACAGTGCAGAGCCTGCTTGGGATTCTCTCTCCCTCCCTCTCTGCCCTTCCCCTTGCTTGCTCTCTCTCTCTCTCTCTCTCTCAAAATAAATAAAGTTTAAAAAAGATCAAGTTAAGTAGCAAATGAAAGACCTCATGCTCTTTTAGAGGCTTCCCATGTGTTAAATACCCCTTGAAGACCTGTGTCTTTACATTTTTCTCTCTTAGAAGGTGGTGTCTCTTCTAATAGGTCACCAGAGCTAGGTAATTCACTCTTTTCCTTTCTGTCCTGGTGGCCAGGACAGTCAGAACAAACCATGTGCAGACCTGTAGCTATTGATCCTGTCTATACCACAGGACTCTGGTATACACCACAGGACTCTCTCTTCCCTGAGCTCCTGCGACTCCACGATGTCCCCTTCTCTTCCCTTGGCCTCAGGGGCTCCTCCTTCTCTGTGACTGTCCCTGAGTTGCCTGTGTGTCTGGGGTTTCCTCCTAAGTCCTTCCCTCTGCCTTTCATATCCACTCTTTCCAGGCAACCTCATCCACTCCAGACTTTCAACATCACCTCCAAGCTGGCCTCCAATGGGCCTCCTAGGCCTGATCAGTCCCTCACTGCAGCCTCATGTGTCCACACGAGGTAGATGCTTCACACTCCATACATCCCCCAGGACCTGCCCCTCAGCCGGTGCTTTGCAGGTGGTGCAGTCAGTCAGCAAATGATATGCATGTTACTTTGGAAACACTAGTATTTTACAACCAACTCCTGCTGGCCTGTCTCCAGCACTCCCCTGGGGCATCACTGGGCTCATACCTGGGCTCCCTGCCTTCTGGCCAGTTCTTTCCAACCCAACCCTACTTCCCACCAGATGGGCCAGTGAGTCACTCCCCTACTTCAAGGTCCTCTGTGGCTGCAAGCCAAGTCAGGCTCCCTACACGCCCCCCGTGACCTGGATCCCGCCGTCATCACCCTCATTTTCTCCCACTTCATCCAGGATGACACTCAACGGCACACAGCTCCTCACAAACAACACCCTTCTGTAGCCTCCATGCCTTTGCTTACACTGTGCCCTCTGCCTGGGACTCCCTTCTCCTGCTGTACAGCTCTACGGGCTCGGTCCTCACCTCCAGAAATCCTCCAGAACGTCTCCCAGGGGTGGGTCAGGTGCTGCTTCTCTGCACCCCCACAGCCCTGTGCACTCCTGTCACGGCCTTTCTCTGTCTCCCCACCGACCATAAGCTCCTGAAACGCTCCTGCGCCCTTAGGCCCAGCACGCTCGGCACCCTCGGGCCCAGAGCGAGTGCTGGCTAGAGAAGTGCCCTCTCCCTGGTGCTGCTCACACCCTGGTGTAGATGTGTCTGTGCACCCAGTCCCCTGGTCCCCTCAGGAGCACCCTGGGAGGGCCCCCAGCTCACCAAGAACTGCACGACATCCTCGGGCCTGTGCTTAGCCGACTTGAACGCAGCCAGCCGGGTTACCACCAGGATCTGGTACTCCACGTGGCCCGACATCATCCTGCCCCGCACCTCCTGGTGCTGGGGCACGGTCAGGTCGAGGCCCGTGTGGACATTCTGAACTCGCCTGCCAAAGGGAAAGAAGGCAAAGGAAGCTCAGGTTCAAGTCAGCAGGCTCTGGAGCAAAACGCAGACGGGACCTTAGGGCGGACCTGCGGGCCTGTGGTACGAGCCTCCTCTGCTAGCTGTCCTCGGTGGTCACCGCTCGAGGCCACCTGCCCCACTGCACACCGGCCCCTCCCAGGGCCTGGCTTCCCGAGCCCTAGGCCTGGGCCGTGCCCTTGGGCTGCTCCCTGACCAGGGGCCGTCCCCAGCAGGGAAACGAGTGGGAGCAGAGATGGGGCTCATGGAAAATCACCAATGGGAAGGTGTGTTAACACTCAGCGCACGCGCCCCTGAAGGATGGAGGGGAGGCATGTGGGGGTGTTATTCCCACCGAGGAAAGGGCATGGCTTCCTGCACCAGTGCAAGAATGACATACCTCCAGGAACCTGGGCAGAGACACAGCTCTTCTACCTGGGGGGCGACCCAGCTACTACAGAACCTGTCCAGCAGGGGAGGATGGAGAGGACACTGAGTGTAGGGCACACGGCACTGAGAAGGCTGCCGTACGAGGCTGCGAGAGGGTGTGCTCGGCAAAACATGCTGCAGAACCTGTTAATGCTGCAGAAACATGCTGAACTGTATGGGGGGCTGCCAAGTCATGAGACATTTCCTCTGAAGTGATAAAAAATGGTAAGAGCGTCCTTGTCCTCTGTATGTGTGTGATGCAGGCAAACACACATCACACAAACACCTACGACAGGGCCCCTCCTCATCAAGGTTGAGACCTACTATGTGCTGGGCAGGACCTCCAGAGCACGAGCAAAGGGATGCACTGAGGAGGAGGGCGCTTCTGGGCTAACACTGTACCAGAGCAAGGCCCTTTCCCTCTCAGACTAAGGTCCCAATGCATCGAAGACACTCTGTCCCCCAGGACTCCTTCCACGTGGATTCCTCCCACCTCCACGCTGGCACATGACACTGTCACGGTGGTGATGCTGTTTGTCACCCACCAGCGAGGACAAGTGCGTACAAAGAGTATACACACGCACTGGCCACACATACCTGTGCACACAAGAACATTTTCATGTGACATGAGCATGCCGGAATGAGCACAGATCAAATAGGAAGGCCCAGGCGAGCCCAAACGTACCCCTGCGAGGTGGGAAAACACACCTTTGCGCACGGTGTACACGGTGCGGGAGCGCAGAGCGGACTAAATGTGCGCCTGGTAGCAGCCGGCACTGCTGCAGGCTCTGCGGACCTGACATAAGTCGCTCCCGCTCTGGCAGCTCTACAAAGGGGCACAACCGCTTAGACCCATTTCCCAGGAGGGAACCAGGCACCACAAGGGAGTGGGCTGCCCAGCTGCCCGGGTCTCAGCAGGTCAGAGGTGGAGCCAGAGTGCACACCCAGGTAGTTGCCCCAGAGCCCAGTGGAGTGGGTAGGAATTAGGATCATTATCCTACAAAGCACAGGTGGGAGTGTAGCGGGGGGGGGGGGGGGNGCCTTCCCTGCTGAGAGGCACCTCCTTTGAGCTGGCTGCCAGGCTGGCTCTCTGCCTCTTAGTTCTGTCCCTGCAGTCCAGGGTCCCCCCACCTTCCCATGTTCCTTCCGTCACACCTCCTCAGCTGGGAGGTCCTGGTGAGCCACAGCTTCTGGCCTCAGCTCCCCTGCCCCCTCCAGAATTCTCCAGCTCTCTGCCTCCGGCTGATGGGACTGGGAGACACACACAGACGTGCCTCCTGGCCCCACCTGAAATTCACGGTCACAACCTGCAAGCCGCAGCCCAGGCCTGGCACCCCTTCCTTCGTCTAGACCCAGGCTTCTCAAAGTGTGGTCCCTGCAACATCTGTGTCACCTGGAAAATTAGGCCTCTGATCACAGAGGAAGGGAAGGGGGAAAAATAGTTAAGGAGAGGGAGGGGGACAAACCACAGGAGACTCTTAAATACTGAGAACAAACTGAGGACTGATGGCTGTGGGGGGGAGGGGGGTGATGTGCATGGAGGAGGGCACTTGTGGGGATGAGCACTGGGTGTTAAATGGAAACCAACTTGACAATAAGTATATTTAAAAAAAAAAAAGAAAAGTAGGCATCTGGT
>NW_027551571.1:14662241-14681850 GCF_008692635.1 Crocuta crocuta
TGCTGCCCCTGAGCCTGATTCACTCACTCTCCCACCCCCCAGACCCCAGGCAAACTTTTGCCATAAAGGGTCATAAACATTTTTGGCTTTGCAGGACATCCGATCTCTGTCACAACTACTCAACTCAGCCACATGGCGTGACAGCAGCCACAGACAACACGTAAACTTTATTACAAAGGCAAGAGGTGGGCATGATTTGGCTCACGGGTACCGTCTGCCCACCTGCGCCTTAGACCAAGCTTCTCGAACCGCAAGTGCATCCAGGTCAACCAGGGAAGCGGTCAGTGTGCACATCGGGTCTGGGGTGGGACCTGGGAGTCTGCATTTCCAGCCAGCTCCCAGGTGATGCTGCAGCTTCTCAGCTGCTCCTGGGACCCGCTGAGAAGACACAGGGTCTAAGCCGCCTCTCTCCACAAGCTCCCAGTAACCGCCAGTACCTGTTCTCCCCTGACAGCCCTGCTTCTTAGTTCACTGAGAAGGGCAGCAATCGCAGCAACCCCCAAGCTCCCCTTCACAACGGGCCTGCGTCCCACGGGCACAAACTGGCTGCCTCCTACCTGAGGCCATCACCTACTGGAGGCAGGCTTCTGCAAGTCTTCCCTGTCCCCCATCCTTCTCCTTCTCCCTTCCCCCCCCCTTTCCTCTCTCTCTCCTGTGAGCCCCTTTGCTCCTAAGCCTGGTGCCTTAGTGCCTTACCCAACACTCCCCCAGGCCCACGCCACTCCAGCCATGCCGGCCTCCTCGCTGGTACCCAAGCAGCCCCCTGCCCCAGGACATTGGCTCTGCTGTCCTCCCTGCTTGGTACAGTCTTGCTCAAGAAAGTATCATGGCTCTCTCCCTCAAGCAGCTTGTCAGGCTCTGCCCAACTGCCATTCTATCAGAACAACACTCCTGGACGAAAGAGCACACCAACAAAACCACACTCACTCCTTCTTTCCCCCTTACCGTTGTATTTTCCTTTGTACCATTTATCATCCCTGACACATCATCCATTTACGGCCTGTCCAACTGTCCCCACTAAAGCTCCATGAGATGGGCTTCATTTGGGTGACTGCCGTACCCTAGACTCTGAACCAGTATTGGCACAGAGTAGGCACTCGGTAAGTCACTGGTGGATGAATGCCAGTGTGAACGCTTGGGGGTGGGGGGTGAGCACTGTGCCAGAAAGCTGAGCTGGGGCCCAACCATGAAGAGCCTACCTGGGGCTGGTCTGGAGCCTTCGCAATTACCCTGTGGACAGCCCCTCGGGTTTGCCAGTGCCTGCCAGCAGAGCGGAGTGCGCATGCCCGCTTGGCTGTCATCACCAGCATGGGGCACTATGAGCAAGCCCTGTCCAGGCTGGGGCAGGGAGGGAAGCCACCCCACCTTCCCAAGCACCCAGCACCAAAGTCACACCCCATCTGCGTGTGGCGGAGCAGGGCGTCCGCTGCCGGCCCTACTCATACTTGCTAATCTCCGACCTCCTTTTCGCAGAAAACGAAAGAGACTCAGGGAGAGGTGACTTAAACGCAGTATCAGGTAAACCTCTTCTGCCAATGAAGACACAACCTGCGACATCACTGCGTCACGCACAGGACACCATGCAGGCTCTGGCATCAGGGTTTACTTACGGAATTACATTTTTCGAGACCTGAAGTCACAGGGAAATTCAGATTACGGCTGGAAAAAATAACAGCTGCGCTGGGCAATATGTTTATTTATGCAATAAACTGGCATCTTAGACCAAGACTTTGTGTAGGGGG
This sequence comes from Crocuta crocuta, assembly GCF_008692635.1. Lineage (NCBI taxonomy): Eukaryota > Metazoa > Chordata > Mammalia > Carnivora > Hyaenidae > Crocuta > Crocuta crocuta. Next base: position 14,663,984 of record NW_027551571.1, read on the forward strand.
AACAAGAGTGGCGTGTAAGGGAGTCACCCTGCAAAGGGTAAACGCGTGTCCATCCCGGGCTTTCCAGGACCCACCCGCACTGGGTCCTCCCGGTCTGGGTCAGGGTGGCCCACACCGCACCTTCTGCCTCGGAGGCCTTTGCGTCACTTGCTCTTCTCCTGGGCTACCTCGTGAACCTCTCCCCTCCACCTGCTTACCTCCCACTCTCCCTGCGGGACAGGACGCGGCCTCCGTCACCCACCCCGGAGAAGTCTGGGTTCAGCCCTTGCACTGTGTTCCTACGGCGACCAGAACCTACTCCCCACACCGCGCTGGCGTCCCGGCTTCGTCCCTGCTTCGCATCTGGCCCCGCAGCTCGGTGTTCGTTCCCCCGCCGGGCCGGGCCCTTTTTCTAGTTCACCCGCATCCCCAGTGCCGCGCACCGCGCCTGGCACAGCGTGAGCCCCGACAGATGTATCAACTATGTTTTCGGGCGAAAAAGAAATGAACGCACGTCAGCAGAGAAGGGCAGAGGAGACCCCTCTCTGTGCCCGCCTGCGGGACTAGCCACTCCCGGCCTTCCATTGGGTCTTGGGCGAGTTCGTCACCCTTTTAAGGGCCTCAGTTTTCCCCATCTGTAAAACGGGGGTACTCGATGCGTCCACAGCTCCTGCAGGACCGTGGAGCGGTCGACCCCAGAAAAACCGCAGGCGCGCAGGGAAGGCCGGGCCGCGGGCCCACGGGGTCGGCCGCCTCCCCCTGCTCCGCCGACCGGGGCGCGTCGGGCTCGTTCGCGCGCACCCGAAGTCCANGTCCTGAGACACCCAGTAGCCAGGAGGCACCCAGGAAAAACGGAGGAGGCCAGTCGGTAACCCCAAAGCGCCCGTTTCACCCTTAGGAATGCCCAGAGGGTCCAGGTTCAGAAGGTAAATAACTTGGCTCCCTTGCCTTGGGGAGGGTGTTGGGAAACAGGGCGGCCGGTCATGGCCCCGGAGATGCTCAGAGGAGGGTTAGATGAGGAAACTTACGACCCAGCGAACAAGGTCCGTGAGACCGGGTTGTGGGGTGTTATCTAAGGAAGCAGCGGCTGACTCCGAGGCCTTCCCGGCAAGAGCTTCTCAGAGCTGCCTTCCCTGTCTTTCAGCTGTCCCCTGCTAAAAGGTGTCAACCCCGTCCCCCTCCCCTCATGGAAGACTCCGCGAGACCCCTGCAAATAGGCTCTGGGCTATCACAACAGGGGCATGAGGCCCGGCCGAGGGCAGCCAGGACGAGGCGGGGGTGGGTGGGTGGCCGAGGGTCTGCGGGAGGGTCAGGGATGGAAAGTCACTGGAGGAGATTGCAAGTGTGGGGGGTTTCTTGCTAAACCGGGATTCTTGCTGAAGGCAGGCCAAGGCCTAGACATCAGGCGGAGGTGGGAGATGTGATCAGAGATGGAGGGTGATCCGAATGCCCCGTGGGGATTGTCTGTCAACTGACTGAACAGGATTCTTGCTAAGACTGGGCCATCCACGCAGGCTGAAGGAGGAGAGTGGGGTCAAGGGCAAGGCCAATTGGAGGAGAACGATCAGAGGAGCCTGAGGTTTGGCCAAGGAGCAAGTCTTTGTCACCCCAAGGTTTCCCTCTCACAGAGCTGGGTGCGGGTGCAGACCCCTCTCTCCAGGTACCCTTCCTGCTTAATGACACCCCCCTCCCACAATGCTTCCATCCTCTGGGAAGAGGAGGGGAGGCTTTTGCTTGACTGCATTTTCTCAAAGAACCAGCCTTCCTTCCCCACCCCCACCCCCCAGTTCTCCTATGGACAAACTCCAGCTCTGTGGACACCTGTAAAGCTCGGAGGCCAGGGTGGGCACAGAGTGACATTAGTCAATGTGTGGGTGCTGCTCTGATGTCGAGAAACTAAAAAGACAGGATTCTGCTTGGTTTCTGCCGGTAGCCACACTCCATCACAAAACTACTCTCTGCTTCTCTCGTGGCCTTTTCATGCATTCATTCATTCATTTTTTCTTTCTCTCTCTCTCTTTTTCTTCCTTCCTTCCTCTTCCTCTTTCCTTCCTCCTTCCCTTTCTCCTATCCCTTTCTTTCTTCCTCCCTTTTCTTTCTTTTTATGTCTTTTCTTTCTTTCTTCTTTCTCTCTTCCTTCCTTTCTCTGCCTCCCTCCCTCCTTTCCTCTTTCTCTCCTTTTTTCTTCTCCTTTCTTTCTTTCTTTCTTTCTTTCTTTCTTTCTCTCTCTCTCTCTTTACCTTCCTTCCTTTTTCTTCCCTCCTTCCTTCCTCCCTCCCTTTCTCCTTTTCCCTCTCTTTCTTTCTCTCTTCCTTTCTTCCTTTTTTTTTTGCCTCCCTCCCCTCTCTCTCCTTTCTTTTCTTTTTTCTTCTTTCTTTCTTTCTTTCTTTCCTTCTTTCTTTCTTTCTCTTCCTTCCTTCCTTCCTTCCTTCCTTTCTTTTTCTTTCTTTCTTTCTTTCTTTCTTTCTTTCTTTCTTCTCTCTCTCCCTCTCTCTCTCTCTCTCTCTCTCTCTCCTGAGCTGGGCCTCTGTTCTGGGTCCTGCAAGCTGCTCAGTGGACAGGAAGCTCAGCCCCGTGGGGTTGGAGCCCTTGATACTGGGGTCATAGATAGAAGCTGCTGAAGCCGCCTGGGGCTGAGCCTGCACTGAGCCTGTGGAGAAGACAGCCCAGGAAGATCTAGGGAAGCACATACTTCCCAAGCACAGGTGGGGGTGTGTGTGTGAAGAAGGGGACTCCCCTGTTGTCACTACAGCTGGCAGCTTGCCAGTCACCAGTGCCTTGCAGAGAGTGAAACTCAGCCCTGGCCCAGGGTTCCTGAGTGCACACCCCGGGGGGGACACGGCGCTCCTGGTGCTTGCCAAGAATATGACTGGTTCCCCTACCATTGAGTGACCCCGTCCCTGAGAGCAACTCCATTTTCTGTCTCTGTGGGTCCTGCTTGCCCCTGTGCAGCTCTAGTGGATAATTGTATACAATGCACGGAATGTGGGATCTAAATCTGATATTTTCTGCTTCCTGCCCGACTCAAGGAGCCCCCTCCATGGCTGAAGCTGCAGTAATGCAAACCACATTGCAGAGGATCTTACAATTTCCCTTCGCACTGCCCTAGGGGAATGCTCTGGGCGCCAGCCTCCCCCCCCACCCCAGGGCCTCAGGGGCGGTGCAGTCCACAGCTCACAGGGAGTCTGAGCTGGGCTCTGGCCGCACTGTGCACGGATGCTGCCCTTGTTTCTGGTGGGGCAGGTCTTCGGGCGGTCTGACTTGCCTCTGTCCTCTGAAGCAGTGCTTCAGCACCCTAGGGGGCTAGGCCTCCCAAGTGGAGCAGGTCACCACTGCCCTGGGTATTCAGCAGCCGCTCCCAGGCACAGGCTGTGACCTTGCCAGGCTCTGAGGGTGCAAGAGACACAGGCTTCCTTGGTGGGGCTCACAATCACTCAGGAACAGCGAGGGGTCAACATGGATGCAGGCCCAAGATGCAAGAGGAAGGGCATATAGGTAACTCCACCTGGGGCTGGGGCAGACAAGGAATTCTTCCAAGAGGAGGTCATGCCACACCTGGGTCATGAAAAGGTTATCTCTGAGCCTGGGGTGTTCTCATTGGCGAAATGTACATAATGGGAACCTTTCATTCAAAGTACTGCTGTGAAGGAATTGAGATTAAATATGACTGGAATGGCTGGAAGTGTATGAAAAGCACTGTAGATTAGCTACAAAAGCTATCCACAATGCCTTCCTCTTAACTTTTACTGCCATGGAGGCTGGAAAGGTAAAACACTCATAGCCCCAGCCTCTCTTGCAGTTAGGAGGACACATGTGACAATTCTGGCTGTATATACAGAAGTCCCTGCGGACGATTTACCTTGCTAGGAGAAATCTCTTTGTTTCTTTCCTGTCTTCTGCCTGGAAGGGATATGTAATGCTGGAGAGGCAGCAGCCATCTTGTGACTGTGAGGCACAAGCATGAATTTAGAGCCTACACATTAAGGATGGAAGAGGCTGGGGACCCGATGGCTTCTGAGCTCTCATACAAGCCCTATACTCTTTCTTGAGATTCATAAAGACTTCTCCTTGCACGACGCTTAGACCAGTCTAAGTGGGGTTTTCTGCAATGGATTCCTTGTTGGTACAGGTGTAACGTACTTACATAAGGCCTGAAATCAAAACTGCTCAATATGGGAGGGATGGTAAGGAGGCTTGAAGAGGAGGAGGAAGAGAAGACATAAAATGTGTCTTAGGCAGGGGTGCAAAGCCAGGGTGCCTGCAGACAGCACAGTGTGCTCAGGGCTGGGGAGAAGAGCGTGCAGAGCCGGTCTGGGGGAACTTGTGCCACGCAGAAGCATTTACATTTATCCCAAAGAAGTGAGTGGACTCCCACGATGAACAGAGGAAAAGAGTATTTCAGGATGGGGATGGGGGTGCTGATGCACAGCGCCTTTCTAGGAAGAAAGTTATCATCCGTCTTCATTGCAGAAAAAATACAGAAAACATGGATAGCACGAATAGGAAATAAAATAAAATTCATTCATTCTATACCAGGCATAACAACTATTCCCCTCTTGACATTTATTCTCTATCTACGTACAGCTTTTAAACAATACAAAATCTTACTGGATGTCCTGTTTTGTAACTTGCCTTTTCATTTCCCACCCTGTAAATATCTTTCCATAGTAAATTACCTTCCAAGCCGTCATTTGAAATCTTTTACTTAGGATGAGGCCTCGTGTGGACACACTGTAACTGACCTACCCAGTCCTTATGCTATGGATGTGTAATGAAAGCGGCGTGCTGTGTGTGCCCTGAGAGATGGGTGGGTGGGATCTTTTGAATGCTTGCTAGCGGTTTGAGCCAGATACACCAGGAGGCAGCTTGTGTTAGTGTGTCAGAAAATGCTTTGGTGAGTCTCTGTGTACTCTGTTGAGTAAGGGAGGGTCTCAGATTATTGGGAGAAGAGCAGTTAGACCAAGAGCTTAATATCTTTGCATCAAAAAGTAAGCAACATTTGGGAGGAGTTGATTGCTGGCAACTTCTGAGCTGGTGGAGAGATGGGTGGACATGAGCCAGGCAGGGAAGGACCCTGTGACATGGTGGCATTCAATGGCAGCTTTGAACCTGTTCTGTCTGTGAGGCTCCTCCTGGGGCGCGGAAGATCCAGCCTTTCCATCTGGATGGTAAAGGAAAGGCACTTCCAAAGTCTGAAGAACCCGGGAGCACACACAGGGACACAAACCTCTCCGTGGCTTTGATAATTGCCGCCAGACATTCCTCAGGGGGGGCTGGGCGAAGACCTCCTCCCAAACCCACACCAGCCCTGGATTCATTTTCTCAAATCCTCTCAAATTTGTTAAGTGAAAAGTGGTATTTCTTGTTTTAGGAGTGCATTTATTTGACTCCTAGTGAGGTTAAACCTGTTTCCACCAGTTTGTTGGTCTCAGGATGTTTCTTTGTAACGCTCTTGTTTATTTCTTTTGTGTGTGTTTAAAGATTGGGCTGTTGTGGACATCTGGGTGGCTCAGGCAGTTAAGGATCCCACTCTTTATTTCAGCTTAGGTCATGATCTCAGGGTTGTGGGATCGAGCCTGTGTCAGGCTCTGCACTGACAGCGTGGAGCCTGCTTGGGATTCTCTCTCTCTCTCTCTCTTTCTCTCCGCTCCTCCCCTGTTTGCATGCATGCACTCTCTCTCAAAGTACATAAATAAACGTTTTTAAAAGATTGGGATGTTTGTCTTTTTCTCATTGATATGTAAGAATGCATTATAAAGATACTAACCTTTTCTGATATGTATTATCCCTATGTGTCTTTAACTTATTTTTCCCTTAAGTTTTAATTTTGAAAAAGTTTCAGACTCACAGAAAAAAGGAAGGGTTCATGCCACATCGGCTCCCTCTTCACCTAGACTCACACTGGGTTCCTGAGTTAGAACTAGCAGATTACCCAGGGAGGAAGCAGGGCTGGGCAGAGGGGGCTCAGCCCACAGTCACAACAGAAGGCCAGCCTGTGGCAGGAGGAGCTCAGGTACCCGTCCTCCCCAAGTCCTCCTGAACTGAGATGAGGAGGCAGGACTTTACCCCCACATTGACTAGGCCAGGCCTCAGCTGTGAGCTGCCCCAGGAGGGGCCTGACCTTGGTGAGGCAGCGCCCTTCAGTCCCCCTGAATCCCAGCAAGGACTGAGCAGAGACTCAGTACTCCCAACAGAGAGAGCACTTAAGCCCTGGAGAGGGGAGTGGGGCAGCCGAGGAGCTGTACAGGTGCCTTATTCTTTCTCACTCTGCATTTTTCCGAAAACACTGAATAGTTGCAGACACCATGACACTTCACTCTAAATACTTTGGCTCGTCCTTTCTTAGAAGGACAGTGTTCTCCTTCATAACCACAAGGCAGTGGTCATACTCAGGAAATGTGACATGGATACATTACTGTTACCTAACATACAATCATATTCCAGTGTGCCCAGTCGTCTCAATAATGGTTTTTATTTACATCTGCTCCCTCCTCCTCCCAATTCAGAATTGAATTGAGGGTCATGCATTGTGTTTAACATTGTATTTAATTTCATGTGCATTTAGGCTCCATTCTACGGTTCTCAGGCTTTTCCATCTTCTGTGATGCTGTCATCTTTGAGGGGTCCACACCAATCGTGCAGGCTGCTCCTCAGCTGGTATTTGTCTAATGATTTCTCGTGGTTTGATGCACGTCATTGTTTGGCACATAATCACATCGGGGACACGTGATGCCAGTGTCTCCCATGATTGGTGATGTTGAGTTGGTTGTTTTTTTTTTTTAAGTTTATTTATTTATTTGGTGGGGAGCGGGGAGAGGACAGAGGGGAGAAGGGGGAGAGAAAGAGAGAGAGAGACAGAGAGAATCCCGAGAGAGAGAGAGAGACAGAGACAGAGACAGAGACAGACAAAGACAGAGAGACAGAGAGAATCCCAAGCATGCTCTGCACTGTCAGCGCAGAGCCCGACCAGGGGCTCGATCTCACAAACTGTGAGATCATGACATGAATCCAGATCAAGAGTTGGATGCTAACCCGACTTAGCCACCCAGGTGCCCTGAGCTGGATTGTTTTCTTAAGGTCAGTTCTGTTTTTAAAAATTTTTTGCATGTAAGTTTTAAGATTTTCATGTAGTTCCAACCCTGGACATTCCTGTTAGTAGTTTTTACAATAAAATTATACTTAGATAAGTTTTCCTTACCCCAGACTATGTAAATATTCACAACTTTTCTCCAAATGTATTTTCTACAATTGATTCTTTGATTCACTAGGAATTCATTTTGGTTTATGTCATGAAATAAGGATCAGTTTTTTTCTCCCTAAATACTTAGCCAAGTATCCAGTACCATTCATTGGTAAGTTTTATTGAATAATTTGTCCTTTCTCACTGGAATTGTCACCATTTTATATGCTAAATACTCACAAACACTGTTATCTGGACTCCCTATTCTGTTGTGTTGATCTGTCAGTTCAGCCTCCAGTGCTACGGGAGTAGCTGATATCTAATAGTGAAGCTCTCCGAGGAAGATTTATTGTTTTATAATATAAAAAAGACGTGCATCTGATTTCAGATGGAGGAGAGAGAAGTGAGAGGGACCCCGCGGAGAGAAGAGGTCTGGGATACGGAGGAGGGGTGTGAGGACAGCACAGCCACACACCTTTGCTGTGGATGCTCCTTCTTCTTCCTCTACTCTGTCCACCTGGTCTTTCGCCTGATACATTGAGGGCATTTTTCATGCCACACACCAAAATCTAATTCATTCTTTTTTTTTTTTAAGTTTATTTATTTTGGGGGGGGGAACAGCATGAGCAGGGGAGGGCAGAGGGAGATGAAGAGAGAGAATTATAAGCAGATTTTGCACTGTTAGCATAGAGCCCAATGTGGGGCTCAAATCATGAACTGTAAGATCATGACCTGAGCCGAAATCAAGAGCCAGATGCTTAACCGCCTGAGCCATTCAAGTTCCCCTTAACTCATTCTCATAATAGAGGAAGAGCAATCCATGTGAGGGTGTGTCATAATTTATTTTATTATAGCCCTATTAAAAGCCCTTTTGGTAATATCCAGTTTCCGTGACTTCTTCAATTTTAAAAATCCTTGTATACTCATCTTTGCCTATGTGGGTCGACTCATAACAAATTAAATTCCTACAGTGAAAATGCTGAGTTAAAGGATTTCCTTCTTTAAAATGTTGGTGCTGTCATGGGGTGCTTGGGTGGCTCTGTCAGTTAAGTGTCCCACTTCAGCTCTGGTCATGATCTTGTAGTTCGTGGGTTCTAGCCCCGTGTTGGGCTCTGTGCTGACAGCTCAGAGCCTGGAGCCTGCTTCAGATTCTCTGTCTCCCTCTCTCTTTGTCCCTTCCCCCACTTGCATTCTCTCTCTCTCTCTCAAAAATAAACATTAAAAAATTAATAAAGTAAATAAACATTGGTGCTGTCACATTGCTTTTGGAAAATCTATGAACTTACATTTCTGCCAAGGGTATATAGAATGTCCACTTGTCCATTGCTCACCAATAATCGGTTTCACTAACCTGAGAGGTAAAGAAAAAATGGCATCTCCCTGTTCTTTTAATTTGCAATGATTTGCTGGTGGCTTTGGCGATTTTGATTCTGTCTCCCCATGTTTTACTAACTCTCACAGATTTGTGTCCCCAACATCATGATAAGCATTTTGATTAGAGTCTTCTAACTTTTTCTCCAACCCAGGAAGGTAGTCTGGGAGGACAGAACCGAGCTAGGGCGTTGTCTTAAATTAAGGTAGTATTTAGACGTGAATCAGCTTCCTAGGAAAGTGTGGAGCCTGTAGTGGAGACCATGGCCTAGGGCCAAGTTTTATAGGCATCTTCCTCCTCTGCAGGGCAGCCTCAGAGACTGTCTCTTGCAGACAAATCTCACAGATGCCTTTATCATACGGACTAGAAGACCTGAGAGAGGCTACCCAACATTGGACATCGGGTCCCCAGGTTAGCCCCACGATGCTTCCCCACTGGACACTCTGCTGTGGAAACCACAACACATTTTGGTCCCAGTGTCCTCATCATTGGGAGCAGCTGCGAGGTCTCACATCCCAGATTGGGGGACACAACTGGTTCCTCCAAATGCTGCTCCTGACCCATGCCCAGCTCCCGTCTGCCCAGACCAAGTCTATGGTCCCCTATTCATTGTGTGCCTAGAACAGAAACCCTGGGCTCCTATTTGACCAAGATTAAAGGACGGGGCATTACCAATCATTGAACATTCTAAGAGCACCTGTTTTTTATTCCAGGAGGAGTTTTGTTTTTTTAATCTTATTTTTCCATAGAAGTGTCCAAGAAAATCTCCAGGACATTCAGACCACTAATATTCACAAGATGGCAAGCTGATAGAAGGGAAAATTCTCAAAGACAGAGGCCCTACAGAGAATACTGGATGCACAGGTTAGAGTTACTAGCCTTCCGAAGGTTAAACCAAGACTTGCCCAGAAAACAATAAAAGCCACCACTATTGAGCCAGGCACTGTGGTAACGACTTTACCTACTTTATTTCCTTTACCCTTTGGCACGCTCTGACAGATAGGATCCGTATCACGAGGAGGTGGAGGATGGCAAGCTACTTAACCAAGGCCACAAAGCTAGTGCACTGCAAAGTGCACTTCCTAGTTTGGAAGCCAGGTCTTTATCATGACCCCATACTGTAGTCTCTTTCCTGACTTCAGTGGAGGCCTGTGGTCCTTGTCCCCTCTTCTCCCAGATACTTCACAGATTCAGGTAACCTGGTTCAACTGCAGGGGTCCTGGAGCCAGGCTCCTTAGTCTTCCCCTAGACTGGCAGGGTGGGCCTGGGCTTTGTAGACCTGAGTGGGCGCGGTTCTGCCCTACTGCGGTGCTGTTATAACTAGTGGCCAGCAGATGGCAGTGTCCACCAGCCCTTCACCATTTGTTCCTAAGGGAAGGAAGGGCTCTGAGAGGTCCCCTGTGGAACTTCCAGGAATGAGGCCACCCACTCCCTTCCTCTCTGTCCCCTCCCCTCCCCCACCTAACAGCCCAGGGCCCAGGGGCCAGGCAGAGCAGGTGGCCCCAGGGCCAGGCTGCAGCCGACCTGCTGTGGATGCCAGAGCTGTTGCCCGGCAACTTCGGGAGAGGCAGCATGGGAAATTCCTGGGAGCCTGAGGAAGGCCAGTCCGGGCATCAGACAGAGGGCGGAGCCAGAGCCCTGCTGGAATCTTCCCGCACACACCTGCAGCCCAGGCCGCCCCATCCCAGCTCTTTCTGGGGGAAAGGACTGCAGTACGTCTCCAACTGAGGGGAGCCTGGCTGCACCAGATGCAGCCGTAGGCGGCTTCCTCTGTGTCACTGTCTTCCCTTCACACCCTCCCAGGGAGACCTTCTCCAGGGGCAGAGCCCCGGGCTCACCCAGGGCCCTGCCTCCTCACCCCCAAACACTCTCTCCAGCTGAGTCCCAAAGAGCAGAGGCGTGGAAGGTCCAGACTGAGGGGGGCTCCTGGCTGGGTCTCGGGCAGGGCTGCCCACCCTCACATGCTCTCCACCTCTCGCAGCTTGACCCATGGTGGCCCTTTGATTGTTAACCTCACTGTGCACTTGCCTGAAAGAGCTGAGGGACACGCAGCCCAAGGTTAGGAGCTGGAGTTGGATTTCAGTCTTTAGACTCTCAGGAGCATCAACCAATCAGTCAGGGGGCATCTGGTTTATTCTCCAATATAATGCTTGGTGGGTGGACAGGCAGAGCCTGAGATCTCATCTGCCTCACCTACAGGGCGCCTGCGGCACAGCTGGGATGACACCTGCTGAGCTGCATGGACAGCAAAGGCGCAGGATCACAGGAGGGACCCGCCATCCCAGATGGCTCGATGCTGGTCACTTCCTTTCCCAGAGACTTGGCCTCCTTGTAGACGATGGAGCCCTGGAGCAGGCCATCTCTAAGGGACCTGTCATCAGACATGGAGGCCCGGTGTCTGGTGTGGCAGGAGTCACTTGCTCCAGGCTGAGCAGGCTGCCTCTGGGGCTGGTGCAATTTCTGGTCCCTGAGGGTGACTATAAGGTGGAGCTAGCTGGCAGAATCCAGGACAATGGCTGGCCCTTGCACAAGAGGTTGAGCTGCATGAGTCCACTTATACATGGATTTCTTTTGATAAATACAGGACAGTGCTGTAAATATGTTCTCTTTCCCTTATAATTTTCTTAATAACATTTCGTTTTTTTCCAGTTTACTAGAATACAGGTTATAATACATATAACATACAAAATGTGTGTTAATTGACGGTTTCTGTTATCTGCGAGGCTTCTGGTCCACAGTATACTATTAGTTAAGTTTTGGGGGAGTCAAAAGCGATATTCAGATTTTTGACTGTTCAGGGGGTGGAGGATGGGCACCTAACCCCTGCCTTGTTCAAGGGTCAAATGTAACTTCCCAAGTGGCATCAGCCCAGTGAGCCAGGCTCATGCTCCAGATGACAAGTAAAGGTGCCTTTGGGAGACGCTCTGGCTCTCTCAGGTGCATATGAAGAACTTCTTCACGTTCAGAGCTATCAGAACGCTGTGTGGGATACGGGGATCCCCATCTGTACAGGTACACAAGCACAGCTGGGTAGCAGTTTGTCACACTTCAGGCATGCTGTGCAAAACTGGCCCAAATGTTCCTTTAGATCCTGGGATTCTATGACCTGGTCAGAATCCTGGTGCTCTGAGTGAGCAGACAGCTTCTGCAGGGAATGGATGAGCAGCAAAGTGTTCTCCAAGGGAAGGGTCTGGAGGTCTGAATGTGGGGACCATTCCTCTCCACCCGAGTCAATAAACCACCACCAGGCTGCTTTTACCCTATCTCCCCACCACTCCCTTGGAGCCAGTCTCAGCCCCTCTCTCTGAGGTGGTAACTGCTGGAGTCTGGAGTGCTGGGGGCTTGGAGGGTGGTCATCAGACTGATGGACAGTGAAAAGGTTTTCTGCCAGCCCTCTCTGAACTTCCTGCACTGGTGTCAGGGTCTTGTCAGCAGCTTCCCAGTGACGTCTGGGGTGAACACAGATGACAGAGGAACTCCCTTCAAAAGCAGCATGAAGAACACAACTTCCAGGCCTCTCGCCTGGCACACCTACCAAAGGCCCCCTGCATGCCCCAGGAGGAAGCCCCGGGCAAGCCTGGGCCCACCTGGCATCGCAGGCCCAGCAAAGGCCACCTGCTCCCCAGAGGCCTCAGCTTTGTGGAGCCAGGAATGGAGGACCAGGAACTCCCGGCCTCACATTTCTCCATCCTCAGGGGGGGCACCATCTTCACTCCAGACGGATACCAATTTATGGGTCCAGGGCATCCAGAGACGTGGATCAAGTCAGGCCCTGGATATGGGCCTGACTCGGGAAGCCTTTGGGTCACATCATGGAAACTTAGCCGTTGGACCACATGTTCCTGGTAGCCGGTCCTGCTCTGAGCCCCGGGGCTTCTGGCCCTGCTGCTGCTGACAGAACATGCCCAATAGCAGATGTCGTGAGCTCCAGCCTGGCAGCAGGGGCAGGAAGGAGTCCCCAGGGGGGTGCTTTCATGGTTTTCACCTAAACCTGATCTGAGAGTTCATTCTCTGCCAAGAATTTTCCAGCCAAGGGTTGGGCAAAAATAGCTGGTGACTCCAGGCTCTGTCACTCACCAGGTGAGTGCCTGTGCACGGTGTGGAATTTCTTTGTAACTCAACTTTCTTTGTCTATAAAATGGGAACAATAATACCTACCTCACAGGGTATAGGTGGTGGGAATGAAGTAACAGGAGGTGTGTTAAGCAGTTGGCATGATGCCCAGTATTCAGAGAACAAATGGTTACTGTCACTATTTCAGGGGAAGGGGACTGAGCCAGACATCCAGATGTGGCTCAAGCGTCCCAGTGCCTGCCTCCTCTCTGGGCTCAGCTCTAGAGTGTCCCTCGCTGACCCAAAAGCTCCCCCGCCGCCAGCTTTCCATGTGTCTGTCCTGTGCATTGCTGAATCCACAACACATAGAAGGCAACTGGCAGTTGAGTATTTACTGGAAAGAAGGAATGAATTGGGGGATGGATAAATGATGAATGAATGAATGATTAGCTCACTTTACAGACAAGAAATGCAGGTAAGAGCGGTTAAGTCCCGGCTCAAGCACAAACAGCTGGTGGGCAGTCTTTTCCCAGGGCGTTCCAGTGCCTATGAGCTGATTCTCTGTGAGCCATCATCACCCTTGGGCCCCAGAGCAGACCCCCGGGCAGCGTGGGGTGGGGGGCAAGGCTACCGAGCCTCATCTGTGTCAGCCTTTTATCCTGGCCACACACACACTCCTGGCGGTCAGAATCCTTCCATTTTACAGATGAGGAAATGTGGCCTTAAAGCAGCTAAGTGGCCTGCTTCCACGGAGACATCAAGAATTCAGGAATACTGATTCTGATGCCCAAAGGCAGCTGCAGGGCAGAAGAATCCTATAATCAACACGTGTTCATTCAGCATGGGCTCTGCCAAGTCTGTGCCAGCACCTTCCCATTCTCTCCTTGCTCTTAAGAGGTCAAGGCCAGGGCTAGAACTTGCACTACTGACCCCGGCCCAGGGTTCCCAGGGTATTTGTACAAGTCATAATCAAAGATTGCTCACATGTAGGGAGAAAGGAGCTAGAAAGACAGCAGGGCCCAGCACTGGCAAGGACCTAGCGGCCCCTGGCTGGGCTGAAAGAGCCTCCCCAGTGTCTCCAGGGGAAGACCCTGCCAGACAGCCTGCCTGGGTTTCTGCAGAGCCACCTTGTAGCAACACCGCCCAGAGAGGGAGACCTGTGGCCAAGGCCTTGTTTGTTGCTGGCACTCCATCCACAGTCCCCAAAGCAGGGTGGGTTAATGCAACCCGTCCAGATCCCTGCCCATCTCAACCACACCTTCCCACACTAATCTCTGGCCTTCCTCCTCCATCCACCTGGTGGGCCTGGGGTCAGGGAGGAGTGGCCCTTCGCCAGACCTCCGGGGGTGATGAGTGGACCAAAGTGCCGGGATGAGCAGGCGCCGCATCTCCGCGGTGGCCAGCATGATCACTGAGGAGCTCGCTTGGGACCAAACAGCTGGCGCAGGGGAACTCCCCGGGCCGGGCCTCGACCCTGGGTCAGTGATGCGCAACCGGGAGAGACTTGGGACTCACTTGGCTTTGGGTCCCGTGGGGTCGTGTTGACGCCGATCAACTCAAAGTGACCATGACGCACCGACCCCGTCTAGATTTCAAGTTTGGTAGCAAATGAAAATTTAGAGGAGAAAGCACGCATCTGCTCTGCTTTGAGGGTCCGTCCGGCTCAGGTTCTCCATCTGCCTTCCCAGAAGACCTCGTCCATCCGCGGGACGTGTCCGCACTGGGGCACGTCGGGGCTGCCGGTGGAGCTGAGCTGATCAACAGCCATCGACGAGCTCCTGACCCCGCCCGAGTGAGCTCAGGGTGCCGCGCCCTGGCCTCCGGCCGTCCCCTCCACCCATCACCCACAACCGCTGCCAGAGAAGTACAGAGGCGCCAGCCTGGGGCTCTCTGCTCCCCGCCCTCCCGGCTTCTGGCCGCGCCCCAACATACCCGGTAGCCGTTTCCGTTGGCCGGCCCCCCAAGAAGGCCGGCGGAAGGTCATCACTTTCGTTGCACAAATGAACTCGGGGCGCTGCTCCTGCGCAGGACTCCCACATCACCCCCGGGGCTGCCTCCGTAATTCCTGCGCTCCTTCGAGGTCTTGGCTCCGGCTTAAGCGCACGTTCTGAGCGCAAACCGTCGCTTTCCAAGTGTCGGTCCACGTCCGTCTGTCTTCCGGCCTGCTCTTCCAGCTGCTAACCCTCTTTTCCCTGGGGGTCCCCTCCCCTGCTCCGGCAGCGCGCTCCGATCTTTGGAGGCTGTGTCAGGCTGGGCAACCTTCGAACCGGTGATGGAAAACGCACCTTTGTGGCAGCCCTGCCCGCGCGCCCTGGTGGCCTCTCCGTGCGCCCTGGCCCCGAGGTCGCGGCACTGCCCCGCGGGGATGAGCCGGTCGGCGGCCCCACCTCTAGCGTCTCCGGCACTCTAGGAATTGCGGCGGGCGGGGGAGGGTGCTCCCCCGCAGGGCAGCGGGGACGAAGCTGGGCGGGTACGCGCGGCGCCTCGGAGCCTCTAACTCCCGAGGGCTCATTGGGCTCGGGGGCGGCGTGGGCGGCGGGGGGTCGCACCTTCTTGGGGAAGGGAGGCGGGGCCCCGGTTTGTGGCGGNGGACTGTGGCGAGAGGCGCGGCAACTCCCGGGGCCCGGTCCCCCCGCCGGTTTGTCCTGGCCCTGCTGGCCGGCGGGTCCCCTCGAGGAGGCAGGCTGAGTCCAAGATCCGAAGCAAGACGGGGCCCGGGCCGAGAGGGCGTNTTGGGGGGAATTCAGGGGAATGAGGGGAAGAGGCAGGCATTAGACTGAAATCAGCGGCCCGGACAGGCTGGTGGCATCAGCAGGTACACGGCAGTCCCTTCTCGGCGTGCTGTGTCAGGGTGGAGCTGTGTGGCTGAGTGCCTGCGCCCGGTGCTGGCCCCTGGGACAGCTAGAGGCGGGGACCCCAGTCCTACGAGGAGGTGAGGATGGTCACTGAAATCGTGCAGGAATGCAGGCCTCTCTGGGCAGCCAGCAGCCCACCTTACTCTGCCCCGGGTCCCTCAAAAGTAGGACGTGGGTGAGATTGTGGTGGTGGCTGTGTGTCATCTGGATTTTATTAATCTCTATTGAAGTCATTAAAGCAGACAGATAGGGAAAATGTAACTAATTTCAGGCGGAAATGCAAGTAATGTTGGCCTTAATTCTATCCAGCCAAAGATCCAGCGTGGAAGGCAGGAGGGGAAGAAAGGCGGGTGGGAGAGAAGGGCTGGAAAGGAAGCGGTCTGCCGAGCCCGGGAGTGTCTGCTGGCTGTACATCCCAGACCCTAGCCTGGGAACGCAGGTAGATATGACCAAGGCATCCACCCCCTGCAACACACACACGTCTACCCACAGACTGCTTTATTTTGAGTGTGGGACTTCCTGGGCCCAGACGGCTCTCTGGGTCAGTGGCAAGTATCTAGCATTCTGTGTGCCCCCCTGGACTGGATGCTGGAGGACTCCTACAGAGGTGTCCAGGGCCAGGGAAGGTTCCA
Source organism: Crocuta crocuta (assembly GCF_008692635.1). Classification (NCBI taxonomy): domain Eukaryota; kingdom Metazoa; phylum Chordata; class Mammalia; order Carnivora; family Hyaenidae; genus Crocuta; species Crocuta crocuta. The sequence continues at coordinate 14,680,055 of NW_027551571.1, forward strand.
GACCTAAGCCTGCTGTGTGGGCTCTCAGGATGCAGGAGAGGTGGGTGTGCAGGGCTCCAAGCCGGCAGATGCACCAGCTGCTCTCTCTTAGGTAGGGCTAGGCCTCCCATTGGCTTCCGCCTGAGCGAAATCTTTTCCTGGGGAGCTTCGCTTGGCTGGCCAGGCTCTCAAGGCAGCTCTCCTTCCTGCCTCTGTAAGGAGGGGGTGCAGCGGTAGCCCATTCAAGTGGGGAGACGCTGGGGTGGGAGTGGGGGAGAAGCTCAGAAAAAGTGCCACAGGGAGCCCGGGGAGAAAGCAGTGGTAGGGAGGAGGAAGCGCCGCTAGCCTAGCGGTTCGAGCCTCCCTGGCTCTCCACCGTGCGGTTCAACTGGGAGCAGGGCTACTTGAGGTCCCCAGAAGCCACCGGCAGAGCCCAGACTTGGGACCTAGGGAGGTGAGGGCCTGGCGGTGGTGGTCCGGGAGCAGATCTCCAGAGGTGGGGGCCGTCTGCACAGTCTCACCGAGTTTGGGGCAAAACGAAACCATATGACCTCTTCAAAGGGAACTCCTTATCTGCTGCTCGGTGGAATTTCAACTTTTTCCCCCCCTGAGCCCAAAAAGGAAAAAAAAAAAGTGTCCACGACCAGAAATAAAACCCTCCAAACCCTGAGAGAGAAGTCATAACGGAGGGAAAGAATACGTTTGCGGAGGGATCGGTGGGTCCTGGAGGCGAGAGTTCTTTGAACCACTGCCTTCACTGCAGTGAGGAAGGCAGCCCTTCCAACCCCCCCCCCCCCCCCCCCCCCNGTTCCTTCCTCTCCTTTACTGCCTTCCCTCCTCCATCGGAGTTCGCAGAAAGCTGGGAGCAGCTTAGCCGGGAGTTTCCCAATGCAACCAGCTGCGCTCCACGCTCTGAGACCTTGGGCCGAGCCGGGGCCCTCCCGAAACGGGCCTAGTTCCCCTTCAGCACGGCCGGGAGGCTGGACGCACCAGAGGGTTTGTTCAGCCCCGCTGATGGGTTTTCCTCCGGACGACTCGCACGGAGGGCCAGGCCAGCAGGGCAGATCGTGGTCAGCGAGGATGTCCAGGCTGAGCTGGGGAAGAGAGGTAGAGGAAGAAGCAGAGTTTTCAGGGGACAAGATTTTTCCGTTGTCGCACAGCCGGGGCTCAGCGGGGCAATACTGAGCAGTCCCGGTAGAGCGCGGGACCTCGGTCTGGCCTCCAGACCTCGGAAAGGGCGCAAGGCCTCCGACACGCCCCGCGGAGCCTTCTGCCCGCCACGGTCCCGAACGTCTGGCTTCCGCTACGTAGGCCCCGCACACACCCAGGGCTCTGGGTCAGTCCGCGGACCTGCCGTGGCATCGGGTGCAGGTGTATGGTCCTGGCCCCGAGGCTCAGCGATAAGTCAGTGCCCGTGGGTCGTCGAGGTGGCGGAACTTTGGCTCGATGAGCCGAAGCCCCGGTCCCTATAGTCGATAGGGCGACGGCCCCCTTCACCTGGTCCAGGCTGGCAGGTGTCTGGCTGGGCCGAGACGAGAGGTGCGCGCCAGCTCCAGCCGGCTCGCTCCCGCCTCCGGGGCAGTTGGGCTGCACGCGGTTAAGAGGCCCCGCGGCCGGGAGCGCGGGCTTCGCTCTCCGCTCTCACCGCGCTCTTTCTGTCTCTGCTCGACTTCTGCAGACGAATCCGCAGCCGAGACCGGCCAGAGCTTCCTGTTCGACGTGTCCAGCCTTCCCGACGCCGACGAGGTGGTGGGAGCCGAGCTGCGCGTTCTGCGCCGCCCGTCCGCGGAGCTGGGCCCCGGCGCCGCGGCTCCCCC
>NW_027551571.1:14681996-14692610 GCF_008692635.1 Crocuta crocuta
GGAGCCGCTGTAGCCGCAGGCCGCTGCACGTGGACTTTAAGGAGCTGGGCTGGGACGACTGGATCATCGCGCCGCTGGACTACGAGGCGTACCACTGCGAGGGCGTTTGCGACTTCCCGCTGCGCTCTCACCTAGAGCCCACCAACCACGCCATCATTCAGACGCTGCTCAACTCCATGGCGCCCGACGCGGCGCCGGCCTCCTGCTGCGTGCCCGCGCGCCTCAGCCCCATCAGCATCCTCTACATCGACGCCGCCAACAACGTGGTCTACAAGCAGTACGAGGACATGGTGGTGGAGGCGTGCGGCTGCAGGTAGCGTGCGGGCCCGGCCCGGCCAGGGAGGGGGCGGCCGCGCCACCGAGGACCCCCTGCTGAAAAGCAGCTGCGGCCGGGGCCTGTCGCCGAGCGTAGGTGCGCGTCCAACTCCGGCCCCGCGCATGCATGGAGGGAGAGCGCACGTTCACACTCACACAACACTCGCATCCGCACACTCGGTCACTCGTGCACACCTTCACCGTGGGCAGCGTCCGCCAGCCCTGGGAAGAGATGATCTGACGCTACCGAATGTGTACTCTGCAAACACATCACCCTTTTGGAGAGAGGACGGTGTTTGTGTTAATGTTACAATCAGAGGCACTAAATCGGGGAGAAACGGATTAGGGAAGTAGGGGCTCCAGAATGGGTGAACTAATGGGATACTGGAGTGCGCTTTATCTGACCCCTTTCTGTTTGTGGCCGAGTGTGGGGGAGCACCCGCGGGTGCTGAGTGTCTGGTTTGCACCCTGGGACCAATTGAACAGCTGTAAGAATGTCCTTTCTGAAGGTTTGCGTTGCACGGAGGCCATTTACTCTGGGAAGGAACCGCTGCAAAAGGCATCTTTTTTCTTTAACTTAAAAAAAAAAAAAAAACTAACATGCCCTGTCAGTTTTGAAAGGGAACATTTGTCCGAAAGAATGCATCGTGAGGAACTACCCAGTTCTACGCAAAGGCCAACACTGCCCTTTAAAAAAAGTCAATTCCAATTAAGAATGATCTAGAATGTGGAAAAAAATATTTCTCTTTTTGGGAGAAGTGAAATGGAGGAGAGTTTTTAAACTGCCAGCCTGATCTGATATGGAATTGGGGGTGGGGTGGCATGTGCCAGGTTCTGAAGCTCCTATGGGCAGTTCATGGAGGTAGCGAGCCTTGGGGGTGCTAAGGAGGAGGCTTGGTGCAGCGACTGGGAACAGGGAAAGGCGGGCAGCTCTCCCGATTCCTAGAGACCTGCCAGGAGGGTTTGCTAAGGAGCTAGAGGCAGGGAGGCGTCCTGGGGCCGGCTTCTGCTGAAGGCTCAGGCTTGTCTGCCAGGTAGGCACAGCCGTCTCCAAATGCTGTACTCAGAATGGGCCAACATGTGCTTGCGCTTAGCTATCAAGTCTGTGTCGGCTTTTACACGCCATCACAGTGTTGTTGCTGTAGTTTTTGGCAGTGTGATAGTAACGGGAAGTGAAGCTACACAAAAGTGCTTTTGTGAGATTTCAGCTCCCCACAACCCAGTGGTGCAGAGTGGGAGGAAGGCCCCCCTTCCCTGCAGTGCGGGGGGGAATTTTTGGTTTGGCTGCTGTGGCCCCTTGGGAAGGGCAGCGAGGGGCCTTGGTGTGGCCCAGCAGAGGTGGAAGTCTGTCCCCCAGTCCCCATTGTTTTATTTGGTTCATTTCTGCCTGGTAGTCGTTTGTGGCTTTGTGTAAATGGTTGAGGGAGAGAGGAGAAACAATTTGGATGCCACCTGTCTGGGGCTCTGAGGGCTTCTTTGAAAAACTCTGCAGCCCTGCTCGGTTCTCCTATTTAAGGCTTTGTTGGGGTTTTTCCTTAAGGTTCCCCAGGAAAGGCATGCATTCCGTCCTTCTGGTCTCAGATGGTAAGGTCCATAGGTGATTTATTCAAATTTTAATTCTCGGTGATTAAACATGTAAGAGAGAGAGAGATACTAAAAATTTAGACACAACTAATTTACTTAAGGGCCCCGCCTGAGACCTTTTTATTTTGTAAAATTCCCTCAAAGGAAAAATACATTTATAATGTGAATTTATATGCTGTGGCTATGTGAGTAGCTATCAATAATGAGAAAATGCAAGTCTCCTTAGGTTAAAACAAACTTCCCAAAGTGGCAGCTTTGGTATATGCATGGTCTCATTCCGTTTACGGATTTTTGCCAGCAAAGCTTCACTTTTCTAAATTGATTTTAATAATTGCATGGTGATTGCTCTGTCATAATGAAGAATAAAAAATGACACTAAAATATTAAAGTTTGTAGTATTTGACGTTTTAGGAAGGGAGTTAATAAGAAACTAGCTATTATTTTGAAGAAATTCTAGGTTATTTAATATCTTGAACAAAAGGAAACATTTTGATTCTTTTTTAGTGACTAGGAAAAACAGGTTTTGGGGAAGACATGTTTTGATTTAGCCTGAGCTCTTTGCGGCAAGAAAAAAATGTCCATTTTCTTTGTTTCTTCCTAATGACCTCCTTCCACCGAGATATGTTGTAAGTGATGTAGGAAGTAGGCATCTTCCTACGTCTTGAGGTCCAGGCTGCCTCTTGTGTCCTTGGGCAGCGACAGTTCCCTCCAGAGTCTCAGATGGCCTCAGGATGTTCTTGTTTACTGAATGGAAGGAATGCCTCCTGGAATTGCTCCGGAACTGTGTGGAGCCACCAGAGACCACCTGTGCCCGCTATAGCTCTGCCCGAGGCCTCGGGCATTTTTGAGTTCAAAGTAGGCAAACAGAGAAGATGTGTCACACCTTGTAAAAGTAGAGCAAAAGGGCCACCGCGTGCAGAGACAGACAGGTTTTTGCTGCTATGATGTGGTTCGACCAGCTTGGCTAGGATTTGGAGAAGAATTCCGCCAGCATGCTTGGTAGTGCCCTGTACTGTCTTCTGGGCAGTGGGGCGCGGGCTGAATCACTCAACTGGGAGCCCCAGTCCCCAGTCCCCAGCCATGGGAGAGCTGCCGACTGGTAAGCAGGGATAAAGTGTATAATGACTGTGAGTGAAGGCAGCCCCCCACCCCCACCCCAATTTGGGTCCATCTGGGTCTGGGACCACCAGAACCTTCTTCCTAAAGAACATCGAGTTTTCCATTTTGTGGGGGAAAGACTTGTGTATTCTAGTTGAGACCATTTGAACCACTCCTTTGTGCTGGAGAACAGGGTGGGCATCCCTGCTTGGGGAGTACGGGGCAGGTCAGCAGGGGCCCGAGGGGGTTGGTGCTGGGTCTGCCAAACACCAGGACGGTCTAGTCACTGCTGCTGGAAGCCAGACTTCAGTATGAAGGGAGACATTTCCACTGGCAGACAGCTGTGTGCAGCGATGCCCACGATTCCCTGGTTGGATTCTGGCTTTCCGAGCAGCAGCGTTGGGTCCTCCCAAGAGGGTGGCACGCTCTGTTGTCTTAGCTTGAGCTCTGCCCGTCCTTTATGTACACACTGCCCTTCGCCCTGGTGTCCTGGCGTTTTACTATCAAAGTGGCATGGGAAAAAGAAGAGCTGTGGATTGTGTGATGTCGAGTCAAATCCAGCAAACCCAGCGCAGTGTCTGGCCCCCCGACAGTCTCCAGGAAGTGTCAGCAGGAGTGGGGATCTTGCTGTCAGTGCTGAGGGGAGTATGGACCACCCTGTGGATGTAATCAGAGTGTAACTCAAATCCTACAAGTCATTTATCCTGTTTGTAATTTTATTCAAACTCATAGCAGAAAATAACCCGGGATTGTAGACTGATTTTCTTTCTTAAAGCAGAGAGAAAAATTGAATTCTTTCCAAGAGGAGCTTGTGCACAGAAAAAGGCAGACTCTTGCCTCGCTTGAATCTGGTGTCCAGAAAGTCCAATGAGAAGCAGAGAAAGCACAGCATCTGTGTCTGGGACACACACATCATTAGGGCCTTGGCGGTCTCCTGAGAGCATGTTTGTGGGGAGCAGAAGCCTCCCCAGGCCCGGAAAGCAGGGCCCCCTCAGTGGGCCTGGGCCAGGAGCCTCCAGCAGATGCCAGGTGGGCTGGGAGTGCCGAGGGTCTGGAAAGCAGCCATATGTCGGAGGCAGTGAAGGGCTTGCGTTGTCCCCTCAGGTGACTGGACTGGGAAGGAGGGAGAGGCAGCTGGCGAGTGAGTCCAGCAGTTAGAAGACGTTGGGAGTAAGATGGGAGGGACTAGGTCTCTCTGAGGTGTATCTGAGCAGCACTGGGGTGTCTGTGGACTTCTGCACACCCAGGAGTGAACTACCCCAGGCTGTCACATGCTGTCTGCCTGATGCATGTCACTGCAAGGTGTCTCCTGAGAGGTCTGGGACAATCTGGGCAGCTGCCTCCCTGCCCGGAGCTCCTACCTCCCCCCCGCACCCCCCCACACCCCAGTCCCATGGTTCTAGGGTTCTACTTGGTCCCAACATCCACTAAAATAGTTCAAAGGCAAAGCGGATGTGACTGTTCCTGGAAAGGGTCACCTTCCAATATCAGAGCCGTTTCTCACAAGTATGACAGCTGTCACCTGTGTGTACATGTGTGTGTCTGTGTGTGTCCATTACACTTCTGGTGGCTGTTGGTGCTTCCTGGATGTGGCTTTGGTTTCTCCCTGGGTCAAGGCAAGTGCAGGGGAGGCCAAGATCTTGGGGGTAGGGCTCACCTCCCCAGACCCACGACCTTTCCTGTGTCGCAGGTGAGGAGCACTGCCAACCCAGCTGGAGTTGACCTGTGCCCACACAGGGGTGGGTAGAGCTGCATTCACTGAGATTGTTCTGGGACCGGATGCTGGGAAGGCTGTCTCCTGCCGCTGGTGCGTCTGTGGGAGCAGCAGAGGAAAGAAAGGCTGGGCCTTGTGGGCAGCCCAGACAGGGACCTGGGACTGTCCCAGAGTCCCTGGAGGAGACAAGCAAGCCTGTGTAGGGGTGAAGTGTCCCATTCCTCCTCACTGCCATGCCTGTGTCTGGTCCAGCTCGCTGGAGGCGTGACCCGGGGGGCAGGCATCAGGAAAACTTCTTTTTCTTATGGCCTGCATAATGGTGGCAGAATTGACCGCGAAGAAACACTAGAAGGGAGGAGGCAAAAGATGTTATTTATAATTTTTCAGACAGCTCTGCCTTTTGTGCCTGGAGCCTTCTGGCCATTTCAGCTAGAACAAGCTTCTTCCTCCTTTTGTGCCATTTCTGGACTTGAATCTGTTAAATAGTTAAATTTTGATGGAGCTCAAGGCAAGAGATGCCTGTTCTTGTCAGGAAGGCCACACTTCACTTTTGTGGAGTCCCCTACCTGGATGTAGCTGCAGGAGGGTTGGGAATTGGCTCTGATCATTGGTTTGGGGATACTCTCTGCTCGTGATGTGCACACACCCAGCTTCCCCAGAGCTCGGCCTCTCCCCGCCTACCCCCAAAGCTGCCCGTATAGGCACTGTACTTGCAGCTGGCCTGGGACTGCTCTAGACCATCCGACTGAGCAGACTTCGGCTTGGGGCTTCACAGTGGCAGCAGCAATTTCTGCAGAGCAACCCAGGGAGGGTGGAGTCGAAGAGTGTGAGGTCATCAAAAAACTGGTCTGCATTTCTTTTCTTTAATGTTTATTTTGAGAGAGTGTGAGCAGGGAGGGGCAGAGAGAAGGAGACACAGATCCGAAGCAGGCTCCAGGCTCCCGGCTGTCAGCACAGAGCCCAATGCAGGGCTTGAACCCATGAACTGTGAAATCATGAGCCGAAGTTGGATGCTCACTGACTGAGCCACCCAGGCGCCTCAAAACTGGTCTGAATTTTGAGCTGTGCTTGTTGTGTGTTGTTGAAAATACAAGCACGTCCTCCAGCAGCATGAGTGGAAGGCGACGGTCCGCTCGCTTCTGCCTGTGCAGCTCTGCCGGGAGCGATCCTGGGGGCCCCTCCAGTTTCTGTGGGTGTCAGTGTCCGCGTCTGGGCTGAAGAGAAAGGGCTGGTTTCTCTCTCGTGCCTCCCCCTACAATGGCAAGAGGGCTGCAGCATGTGTGGAAACTTCCAGAGAGGGGGTTTCTATAGTCAGGTGGGTCTGTTAGCAGGACAGACAGCTTTGCACGCTGGCCTATGAAGCACTTCCTTCTGCTAGTTTAGAAACTTCATTCCAGAGAGGGTCCGGGATAAAAGCTGTGGTGCAGAAACTTTGTACCCTTTTTCTAAGTCCGTTATAGGAAGCTGAAATAAGTTATCTAGAAAAACAAGGAAAAGCTTCTGGTCGTCCAGTCCCAGGCACCTTTCAGCCTGGCAGTACAGACCTCTCGGGATGCGGCCAGCTGCTTTGTTTCTCTGTTTCTAGTTCACAATCTTTTGAGCGATTGGCAAACAGGAGGGTAGTGCAGTGGTACCTGGAGATTTGACCAGGCAGGACGTGGGCCAGTGGCTGTCTTCTTTGCAAAATCATCTCTGCACTGCTCCAACTAGCAGTGGCAACAAACACTCCCTCCTACCGCGCGGCAAGATGCCTGTTCTGAGCTGATGCTCTGCTCAGACACTTGGCTGCAAGAATCTAGAACCTCATCTGAACCCTCTGGTGCTGAGGTGTCCTTGTGGCTGACAAAAACCAGATTCCCTGTAAGGCATATTCATCGGAGTCTTGCTGAATTGGAGGCAACCACAAACCGATGGGAGGGACACAGGCTGCACTTCCCCTGAGGGCCCTCCCCGGGCTGCAAGATGGGAAAGGGCATGGTGGTTTGGTGCATCTGCACATAGTTCGTAGCTGTTTTACATACTTGCTCATCTTCCTGACGAGTCTGGCTTCTCTCAGACCCCGTACACCTGGGCAGCCCTAGCCTGGACTTCCCAGCGGAGTGAGTCTGAAAAGCGAGTCTGACAAGGTGCACGGAAAGCCTTTCCTGGTCTGCGTGTGTATGTCGGAGTGAACGAAGGCTGCCGAGGGCAGAAGAAGACACATGGGTCCGAGGTTCGCCTGGGGCCCGGGACAGTAATAACTTGGCTTGAGGTTGGGCAGGCTGGTTTGAGGAAGGGGTGCATCCACAAGCAGGGCTTATTTTTCTTTGCAACTTATATTTCCGGGTCAGGGCCGGTCAGAGTCCGAGGAAAGCCAGCCATTCAGTATTCTGTTTAGAAAATGATGATGCATGTTCAGGGAGAAAGCAAGAATGTATTTTCTGGCTGGGAGATACTCAAGTGTTCCGAGCCAGGAACAGAGACTCTGGAAAGCGGAATTTCTCTGGCATTCTCTGCCTTGAATAAATCACAGCTTGAACATAAGCTTCCTTACAATGATTGCTGGTTTGTCGTTGCTGTTGTTTTGGATTTTTGTGTTGTTCGTTTGTTTTTTGTATTACACTTTTTAACGGTAGTGCAAACGGCTTTTATGTTTTCTGTGACAAAGAATCATAACTGAGTCACCTTACGCCTTTCAGCTCAAAGTATTTTGCCCCAAATGAAAAGTTAATGGATTTTTTACAAGGATTAGCATGGTGACTACGCTTGCCCTTCAGCACATGAGAATAGGAGATTCTGAAAAGTTTGGAAAACTTTTACTACACATACATATATGTGTGTGTGTATGAAGAGGTTTCTGCAGAATTCTTGCACCAGCTTATAGCATGCCTCTGTTTCAGCAGGCTCTGCATTAAGGTGGCCAGCAGCTCCTGGCATGATAGACCCCCAGTTCCTTAGCGAGCCACCGTGACCCTGCTGCCAATACTGTGATTTTTTTAAGGAAACGGGCAAAACTCAAAGTGACAGTAATGCCATCACAGCTCAATACGTACCAAAATTGATTATTTTGGGGGGTTGAAGTCTCTTTCATTTCGCAGTGATACCCACTATTTCTCAGCTTGGCTCGGGAGTAAAACAGGAAAAGTGGTGAGAATTTTAAACTCATTTAATGCAAGTTGAACTCTCCTTTGCTGGCAGTCTTCCAGCTCTGGTTTGGCCAGAGCAGAGCTCTGAGGCTTGGAGGCTGGAGACCGGGCTGTCTCTCTGCTGCTCCACGGGCCGCTGGGGCAGCATGAACTGATGTCGTGAAGGCTGCCCATGCCCAGGGCGGTGGGCAGGGAGCTCTTCAAGGTCAGGTACAAATCCACTGTGTATATGTATTCTCAAGTTTAAATAGATTGTACATATTGGAATGTAAATGAACTGTAAAACAGCAATCTCTATTTTTCTGGACATTTCTATAGCAGTATATATTTGTTAAACATGCTTGTATACTCTTCATTAACCATTTTAATATTTTGTACAGATAAGTTGATTAAATATTTTATTGAGAAACCTGCTCCTGGCTGGTCTTTAGAGAACAGTTTTTTGTCTTCTTATTCAGCCTTTCTCTCATGGTTGGCGCCTACCTCTTCACACTAAGAACAGAAGCCAACCCGTTAGGCCTTAGGACGACTGTGTGGAAACAGGGCTGTGTGGGATCTCCGGGTCTGTCTTTATGCGGACCGTTCCCCCTTGACACACCTCAGGCTGTCATGTGCATGCAGATGGGGGCGTCAGCATTGCGGCTGCTGCTCCCTGGGGCTCTGTGACTGGTGTGACTGCAGGACACTGAATAGCCCTGCACCGCATGAAGCCACTGCATGGGGAGGTATCCGAGCTTGGGTTCAGGGACAAAGAGGCCAAAATGCAGTGGATGACATTTTCCCTTTGGAAAACGAACACTGCCATATTTATTTATTTATATGTTTTATTTTTGAGAGAGACAGAGTGAGTGGGGGAGGAGCAGAGAGAGGGGGGGACACAGAATCCAAAACAGGCTCCAGGCTTGTCAACACAGAGCCCGACACGGGGCTCAAACCCATGAACTGTGAGATCATGACCTGATCTGAAGTCGGACACTTAACTGCCTGAGCCACCCAGGCGCCCCAGAACATTGCCATTTGTGACAAGTGAGCGTCATCATTGCAAACACAGTCTGGGTGAAAGGTTTTGCTCTATATAGGCCGGGCTGCTGTGGGATCTGTCTCACGTCAGAAAGCCTGAGCACTCCCATTCTGGAAGTGGCACTGCAGAGTCTCAGAAATCCAGAGGCAGAACACCCAATGGTAGCAGCTTGCTCTGCAAGGCCAATTACATTTTAGGGACACCAGTGAAGTCCTACAGCAATTGGATGGGCCACTTCGGCTCAGTACTGTCAGACAAGTACAAAGATCTGTACTCAGCGGCACCACCTTGGATCCTTCAGTACCTGTCCCGGACCAGGCAGGAGAGCAGCAGCCACACAGCATTCTACAGCTGTCCCGCCCTGACAACTTTTTCTACAACAGAGGAAGGAGAATGTGATTTCATCTGTTCCCTAAGTATTTCTGGGAGAGGATTAGTGACAGAGCAGCAGTTGTGGGAAAATGACAGGGACTTGCCCTTACTAATGACTTGTTACCAGAATGACCTCCTCTGGGATATGGATATGGCCAGTGGGACCCAGCTTTTTGCAGAGCAATGGCAGCACACGTCTGCTGTAATTGGCTGTTCCTGCAACGTGTTAATGTTAGTCCCTACGGTCATGCTGGTCTCTCTCTGGTGAAAGGTAGCTCAAGAAAGTCTGCTCCCCTTTTGCTTCTTAATTTCAATACTACTACATGAAGGAGTCTTTTTCTTTGGAAGAGAATTATATTCACCTTTCAGCTAACTCATTTGGTAGGTATGTGAAAGTATAAGACTTGTGACTCTGCCATTGGAAAGTGTAGTCTCATCATGCAGTTTATAACAATCCTTGGCCAGTTCTTCATTTTCCTATTTCTGTCTCCACTTGGCTTACCCTGGCCTTCGGTGGTTGGGAATTACCCGGTGAGCAGAGAAGGGGTAAGTTACAGGGAGAAAGCAAAGTCAGGGGTGGCATTTAGCATTTTATCCTGTTCCCAAAACACTGATGAGAGCAAGCCGGAAAGGTCCACAGTGACTGATGCTAACGAGAGGTGGAGACTTCCAGCCGTGCTCCCTCCCGTGCACCCTGGTGTGCCCAGTGCTCGCTCACTCCCCAGCAGCCAAGGCACACGCTGAGGGTGGTGCTGCCTGAAGCGGTTGTGGACGCATCGTGCCCCTGTGTCCCCCGGGGATCCCACACTCTTCTGTACAGAAGGAACAGTGATCTGGGGAGGAGCTCATCCGTTGCAACGTGTCACCAGTGTGCAGCCACCGCCTGCGAGGCTGTGGGCGTCTGCCAGTCCTAATAGCATGCAGGTGCACGGCCCTTCGGCAGTGGTCATTAGGAGGGAGCCCAGCTGCGGTGCGGGGCCTGAGCAGGGTGGATTTGCAGAGGCGGGATCGCAGTCCCCCTGTGAGGAGGGAGGCCCCGCAGGTGCACCCGCACCCCCTGGCTGTAATGGACGCCCAGTCACAGGGTCACATTCCCATCCCAGGGAAGAGGAATTTTCCCATAGACTTAACCCAGCGAGGAAGTCTGTCCCAATGTAGGGAGGTCAGCACAGGTCCCTTTGCCAGAATGTCTGAGGAATGCACCACAAAATGAAAACGCTTTGCTGTCCTGGAGCATAGTCCTGTGTATTGTTGCTGTAATTCCCACTCAGGGGTGCTGCACGGGGCTCGCGCTCAGCAAATAATAACCGCATATTTGGTAGTTGCTAATATCCAAACTCCAGAGGCTTTCCAACCATCGAAGAATGGAAATAACAGTTGCATCA
>NW_027551571.1:14692623-14854418 GCF_008692635.1 Crocuta crocuta
GGGGGGGGGGCGGGCAGAATGGCCGTGAAATGTGGGGGCCTCGCTTTCTGCAGTCGCCAGAGCCAGAAGGCCAACAGTCAATGTCCTCGAGTCTGTCCATCCCAGTTGTGCACAGCTCAGCTGAGGAAAGGCTTAAGGAATAAAAGAGCTGGTCCACTTTACATTTCCATTTACACATTCAGCTGTGAGGAATGAAGAGTCCCTGTGATGTGACTCCCTGAGAGTCTGACCAACTGAGAGGATTGTGTTTCTTGAGAGCTTGACTCTCAGGCATGGTAGAAACTTTTATTAATTTAGGTAAAACTTACTGAATATTCTGTGCGGCAGGTCCTATTCTATAAGCCCCGAGAACACAGAGATGAGGAAGACACAAGTCCCATGGTTCTTGAACTTTCCTTTTAAGGCCAGGAAGGAGCTTGGCAGTAGGGTGGGAGGAGCATACTGGAAAAGTAGAATTCTGGGAATAGCTGGTAAGTAGTCCAGTAGAGACCTGGCCAGGGAACCATGACGGCTCCCTCCCTGTGGGGGGAGGAAGGGTCTACACTGGGAGACAGGAGTAGTTGGTGTTGGGGGCCGAGTCTGGGGGTGGGCAGTAGAGACATGGGCGTTCTCAGAGCTGGAGCAGGTGACTCCACAGTTCTCAGGGCGCAGGTGCGGTCTGAGACACCAGCGCCCGGAGGGCCAGAGCAGCTGTGGCAGAGAACAGGGGTCAGAACAGGGGACGGCAGCCTCTGCTGTGACTCCTTGCAATCTACTACCCTATGCACCCCCCACCTCCACTCCCTGCAAGACACTCTGCTCTTTCACTCTTCTCGAACTACTCCATTGCTGCCAGACAGCTGCTCTTCCCGTGACCGGCCAGCCTGGCCCTCATTGGCCCTTCCCTCCACTCCCGTGTCCAGCCCTGCACTCTTGTTGGGCTGCTTACTGGTGCCTCCAGGAGGCAGCATGGTGCCATGGGAAGGGGAGGAATCTTGGCTCTGGAGGAGCGGCTGCCTTTGAATTCCTGCTGCCTCTCAGCTGTGAGATCTTGAGCCAGTCACTTAACTCTCACCTCTGTGGTGATCCTTAGTGAGTATGGCCATAACCTCATGGGACCGCGAGGCCCACATGAGACACTGTGAAGGGAGGGTGGTGGCTTCTTTCTGCGGGCTCTCTCCTCTCTCCCACTTGTCCTTCTGGCACTAGGAGCAGCCTCCTCTTCTCTCCCTCTGGCGGTTTCCTCCTCACAGAACTACGGCAACCCAGGGCATTCAGTCTGGCGGGAGAGGCCAGACCCATATCCCACAGCGGCTCCCCACATGGCCCAGAGCCGTCACTCACCTACATCTCTATTGGGCTCAACAAGCAGGAATCTCAGTTCCTTTGGAAATGGACTCCTGCCAGAGAGCTTCAGCCTTAAGACCTCAGAGACAGATGTGTTCACAGAGCGCACTTAGTTCCAGCCACCGACTCCTGTTTATTTATTTAAAAAACAAAATTTTAAAAATATTTTTTTAATGTTTACTTTTGAGAGACAAAGAGACAGAGTATGAACAGGGGAGGGGCGGAAAGAGAGGGAGACACAATCTGAAGAAGGCTCCAGGCTCTGAGCTGTCAGCACAGAGCCTGATGCAGGGCTCGAACTCATGGACTGTGAGATCATGACCTGAGCCGAAGTCGGATGTTTAACCGACTGAGCCACCCAGGCGCCTCCTAAAAATTTTTTAATCTTTACTTTATGTCTGAAGGAGAGAGACAAAGAGAGACACAGCATGAGCACGGGAGGGGCAGAGAGAGGGAGACACAGAATTCAAAGCAGGCTCCAGGCTCTGAACTGTCAGCACAGAGCCTGACGTGGGGCTTGAACGCACAAATCATGACCTGAGCCAAAGTCAGATGTTTAGCTGAGCCACTCAGGTGCCCCTACTGACCTCTCTTTATACCCCACCTCCCATGGGACAGAGTGGCCCAAGTATGCCCTCTTTTCTCCTGCAAGAGAAGGCCAGGAACAAAGATGATGCCTCACATTAAGGAATGTTTTGCTTCCTGCATCTTTTCTAAATTTACCGTAAGGTCCTCAAGGTGCTGTTGGAGCATCCTGCATCCTGTGCTCTGTGTGGGAGGACTGTGTGGCCCAGGGCCAGAAAGATTAGTGTGTGGGGGGGGGAAGGGCAGGCAACTGCTCCCCTCTCCCCCTCCCAGTATGAACTGAAAATGCTAAGACTGCAAGAATCCAGTTGCAGGCTGGGTGAAACAATGAAGAAGCTGAGATGTCACCGGGTCCTTCGCTGCACCAAAGAGAAGACACAGTAAAAGAAGCACAAGTTTGCTAGCCTTTTCTCTTAGGTACCACTTTGCAGTGCATCTACCATAAGCCAGACAGGGTGCTAGATGCTATATGCATGACCTCAATTAACCCCATCAAAAACAAACAAAAACCTACTCAAATCTAAAATCCCATCAGTGCAGAGCCCGATGCGGGGCTCGAACTCACAAAATGTGAGATCATGACCAGAGCCAAAACCAAGAGTTGGATGCTTAACCGACTGAGCCACGCAGGCGCCCCAAAGAACCTTACTCTCTAGAAAATGAACACAGATCTCTTACTCCCAGTTCATCTGTAGATCCCAGTCAAGTTGTGCAAACTTCCCAACAATGTTTTGTATAAGAAAGTATCTAATCCCGAACGAAGCACTGCACTAAGTTACCATGTCTTTTTAGTCTCCTTTAATATGGAATTAATTTTAATATGATGTAGAGTGAAGAAAAAAAATCAAGTGTTCAGAGGTCCCTGGCTCTCCAAGGGTTGGGTGGAGAAGTGGGTAGTGAGAGGTCCCTGGCCACCTTGAATATGAGAGACCCAGGAGCTGCCTCTGAAGATTCTCTCTGTCCCCTGGCCCAGCGCAGCCTGACCATGGGCACTGGTCATGACTCCAGTGTAGACTTTTCACTCAGCATTAGATAAACCCATATAAAGCAATATCTTTTTTTTTTTTTTTTACTGTTTATTTTTGAGAGAAGAGAGAAAGACACACACACAGAATGTGAATGGGGGAGAGGCAGAGAGAGAAGGAGATGCAGAATCTGAAGCAGGCTCCAGGCTCGGAGCTGTCAGCACAGAGCCTGACGCGGAGCTGGAACCCATGAACGCATGATCATGATCTGAGCTGAAGTCAGGTACTTAACGGACTGAGTCATCCAGGCATCCCTGAAGTGAAATCTTTGACAGGGACCATTCATGTGGCTGAATGCTTCTGGAAAATGGATTTCATCTACTGCTTAGCAATTTTGTCTTTTGTTTATTTATGACAATGATGTTTAATAATAATAATTATTACTATAGCCAATCTTTATTAAGAAGATCCTCTTGGTCAAGAATTGTGCTAAATGCTTTAATTTTACCATCCCATTTAATTTTTCCAACAATGAGGTACACATTATTTTTAATCCTATAAGTGAGGACATTGACGTATGGAGAAATTAGAGAAAGTTGTCTAAAAATCACACAGATGATGAAGCCTCCAGAGTCCCTGCATACCTTACCACGTCACACACATGCATGGAAACATGAAGTACTGTGTTTGCTTCCTAAGGAAATAAAATGAACTTCAATCTCCTGAAATTAGATTCTTCCTTCTCTAAAGGGAGTATTGAGAAAATTCAACAGACTTGGGTCCAAGTCTAACTCAGGAGGACTGTTCAGGCTGTACCATGCACCCTCTGCCCCCTGTCCCCCACACAGAGGTCAGACCAGGCAGTCCGAAGTGCTGGTAAAACATTTATTTTGAAAATTCATTTGGTGATTAGATGATAAACAGAAAACAAGCCAGTATCTTCTTCTATTTTTTATCATTTTTTTAAAGCTCTGAAAAACTGCAGTAAGACATAATGCCATACATGTGGACGGAGTAATACAAACTAATGTTGAAAGAACAGCTGGGGATGTTATTTTCTGAATAGGTGTGATTCACCCAGGACTTGGTCAAGGGCTTCAAGTTAGCACTATGAGCATCTCCTATGTGCAAGGCACTTCAGAGCTGTGAATCTGAGCTTCTAACACCAGATTTCTGGAAGGCCCACTCACACAGCCGCCAATCAGGATTTCATGTGTAGCCCTGTGCCAGTGGCCTGTGTGTCTCCTGGTTTATCTCCAGGGCCAGGAGCACTCCTTGCCTGGGGCTTGGCTCTTCCCCTCTGAGAAGTCATTTGCTCCAATGCAGAAGCTGTGCCAAGGGACAGTAACTCGTTCACCCCTCACCACTGGGTTGGCAGCATATCAGAGCCAGAGCTTTCATCAGGGGGCTTTAGGCTTTGAAAGGAAGGACAACATTCTATCGTTCTTTAGGAATGATAACGCCATGAGGGTCCCTCTAGGAGAAAACTGAATGTTTTTGATCAACTGTCAACTATTACTGCTGTCAGTGGGATTTACTGGTTCCTAGGATCCCAGGATTGGGTCATTTTAGGGAAGACAGAAATATCGTGAGCCTACTATAGGCAGGAGAGCAAGCTTCTTCTCTACTGGTCCTCAAGGCATCCAGAGAAGGTGAATTCACATAATTGAATGGCTTGTTTTGGTGCATTAGTAAAACAGTTTCTTTCCAACTCACAAAGCCAAGGCAGAAATGTAGAACTCATTTATGGTCATTCTCTATTCAGCAACTGAAAGATGCCCTCTCAAAAATTACTTACTAGATGATTTTCAGAAGAAGAAAAGAATCATGGCATGGCTAAGAACTCTATCCTCAATGCCTAGCACAGTATTTAGCTCATGGCTGGCCCTCAGTGTAGTTTTATTAGAAAAAAATCGCAGAAGAGGCAAGTCCACGAGGCAGGGATAGACCAGCTTTGGGACAACCCAGGGCCTCCCCATCCGGGCCCTTCAGAAGAGGGGCCTGCAGCGAGCTCACAACCTGGCAGACTTGGCCCAGAGCTTGCTGGTTGTCTTGTGGCAGGAGGAACAGTCAGGATCCTTCAACAGCTCTTACTGGGTTCCTTCAACAGCGGAATGTCTGGTGAACTTTATCCTCTGTGCAATGCAGGAAGATCAGGAAGTCTCCCTCCGCAGGGAAGCTTTTTAGAGATAGAGACAAGCAGTATGTCCCCTGATGTTGGCCCTGCTGTGGGGCCTGTGACACGATGCAAGGTAGTAATGGGTAGGAGCTGGGGGTTGGGGTGTGTGTGGGAGGTCCTGCAGGCTGCCTGGCATCCAGTTGGATTCTGATGACCTCAGACAGACGCGTACAAGGTTAGTCTGGGCTGATCTTTAGCTTCTGTGCTTAAGGGAGACCCAGGTCCACTGCCAAGACCCCCCAGTTATCACTTTCTGCTACTGGAATGTGTGTCCTCATAATCATATACACTTATATATCTGACTTAGCATTCACTGATCTCTTTTATATTTTCATAATTTCCTCTAGGAGAGCCTATTCTACAAGGTAACTCAATTAAAACCAACGAAATTTAGACCTCCTTTTGTCTGCAAGTATCCTGCCCACTAGAATAAACTGCCCGTGTGGAGCTGACATCAAGCCAAGTCTTCTAGCATCAAACATTAACACTGAACACTTACCTACTAAGTACACTACTAACAGACAGCACACCTACCACTCCTATGTACTAGCGGTCAGTGATGCTTCCACGTGTCAGGACTTATATTTTGGACAGATCATCCTTTAGCCAGTCAGCTATCATGTCAGCCATTTCTCGAGAAGAATGGAGGATAAAAGCATGACGTAAATTTTTCTCGCACAGTCGAATATCTCCTTCTGGAAAATCTCTCTTTATGTCTTCATAGTATTTCTTTGGACACCAAGCATCTATAGTACCATAGTAAAACGTAAGCTAAAACACAAGACAAAAACATTTTATTAGAAAACACTTTCCTCTGCCAACAGAAACATGATACCATCAACCTGCAAGGCTTTGGTGACAGACCCTGTACCTGGCCCTATAAGACAGCCTCAAGTCTCCCTCCAGACCATGGCTCTCTTAAGGAAGTGACCTTGATGGTTTATGAGAGTGAATCAAGAGGCATCTGATGGAAAGAAACCCATGCCCACAGAGGGAGAGTCTTAGTGACAGATCCCTCATGATTCACTAAAAGGATGTGCCAGCAAAGTTGTGTACATTGAGGGTGGGATGGACATGGGAGAGATGGCTGCGGAGGACAAGGAAGAGTTACTGAGACATAATCACTGAGGGGCTAGTGACCATTCATACACACTTCACAGTTTTCATGCAGCCACATGGTAGGCATAAGGATATGTTTGTTGAATGCATCGAAAAGGGATTCAGAGAGACTCAAGCTTTGCAATGTAGCAGATGAAAATGACCAGAATCCTGAGAGTGTCTGTAAAATTTCTATGAACAGGCTCCACACAGTAGAAGAGTATGCAGATTCAGTGGGCAGGTGATCTAATCATGCTTCAGGTGCCAGCAAGCAGCTGCATGGAGACAAAGCCTCCTTTAAGACATTACTAAGACCCTTACAGGATACTGATCTGTACTTGCCCATGATACACACACACACACGCACACGCACACACACACCAACATGTGTATGTATGTAGATACATGAATGTGTATATGTGTATAGGTACATACGTATATATGCACATACAGGTGTCTCCTGCTTTTCCAAAGTTCATGTTATGCCACTTTGCTTTTATGAAACACCTATATTAGTACCTGTTTTCATTAACTGAAAGACATCCAAAGAGGATTTTCATCTTTATGAATAATTCTAAAAGTGGAAATTGTGTTCAGTGTGTGTTTGGCAGTGGGCAGGTCCAGAGGCAGCACGCACCTGGAAGAAGGAGAGTGGCTCCACCAAGCTCCTTCCCCCGGAACTACATTTCACATCAAGCCACTATAGCTTTGAACTGTGTCTGCAAGCATGTGGGCTTTACCTGGACTTATTTTGGGCATCCACTAGCAAGATGTGTCCTAAAGTATCTGAAAAGCCTAAGCGAGGTTAATTTTTGGGTCTGGGAACACTCAAAAAATTTTCCATATAAAATAAGGTAATTACTTCTTTGCTTTACACCATTTCAGCTTCTGAAAGGTTTTATAGGAATGCTCTACTTTTGGATAGTGAGTGGGGGGAACCTGAAGTTCACAGGAGCTAACAAAAAACTTCACACAATGAAGTGACATGATCACGTCTGCACTGCAGGTCACGTACTCTGGCTACAATGGCAAAGAGAGATGGGAGCAGTCAAGGTGTGTTGGGAAGATGATGGGGGACACGTGTGTTATTGCCCACTAGGTGATTTTGCTCTGATAGTCATTAAACCCATTATCTGAATGTGGGCAAGGGAGACTCCTCTGATAAAGACACCAGTCTTTATTACAATAACCTTATGACTTAACCAATATTTAAAGGAACAGTTAAAACAATACTTTAAAGAGGAAAGTATGCAGACAGTACTCCAGAGAGTCAGTTACTAACAACTAAACCTTGAGTTGCAGACTTAACTCTGAATTACTTCATAGAGATTTTTCTGGGTGTCACCTGAGGTTTTAGTTTTGAAAGCTGCAGAGGATCTGTGGCTCACAGGCTGCTCACTTCTTCCTGTTCTCCTGTGTTTTGCCTACTACATCCATTTCTGGGTACTCCAAAGCCTCTAAAACCAAACTTCATTTTGTCGCGGCTCCTAGCGGCATATGAAGTCCTTTCTGTTGCTGGAGAACAGGGAATCTGGCAGCTGCCTGGTTCTTTCCCCTGGGAAGCAGTCTCTCTACAGCTCTGCCATACTGCAAACCCCATCAGCAGAGGGTGATGATTCTAGCCAGCAGCACCCTGCCTGCAGACATTAATTACCTACCAATAGGGCTAATAACTTTAGGTTCTCTCTAAAGCATAACCTATCCTTACCCGCAAGAATCTTTTAAATTATATCCAGGAAGTAGTCTACAGAACAGTCAGCATGCCCAGTGGTTCAGCACTGCCTCAGAGTATGAAACTGCTGAGAAATCTCGAAGTACTGACTTGGGCCTGTGTCGGTCATGTGTGCTCCTCTACCCCAGAGCACTCTCTTGCCTGAAGATTTCTGAATGCCAAGAAAGGTACTCTGGGAGCCCTCACACCGGCCCAAGCTGGAGAAGTCTTGTGAAAAGCCCTACCACAGAAGGACAAACTAGAGGGAGAGCAAGGCAGAAAGAGCTCCCCAGGGGTCTCTGACAAGGAGGGCTCATCACTGTGTGCACCTGCTGCTGCTTTCTGCCTCAGATTTCAAAGACTATTTCTATGGAGAGCTTAGCATTTGCTTTTCAGTGAGGGAATTACAACTTGAAATGTCTCCACTGAAAAGTCCAGCTTCATGAGCTGGAAAACACCATCCCTTCCCTCATGAATGAAGGTGTGGAAAGTTGAGCAGGAATAACACACATGGGTTACAAAGGCCTTATACCTACTTCAGGGCGTCCAGAGACAAGTCATGTCCATGTAGTTAAGCTACCCAAGGCATGTACTAGGAACCTTAACACAAAGTGTAACGACAGCATCACCAGCGAGGATTCCAGATTTTCCACAGGTTCATCTAATTTTATTTCTCAATCCTCCCTGACCAGTAACCATTTAGAGTGGGCTGTATTTCATTAAATCTCTAAGTAATGGTGGGGTACGGTCTTTTTGTTTGGGGTTTTTTAAAGTTCTTCTTTAGACTATATTCACTGAAGGGTGGCCTTCTATGAAAATCTTGGCTTACAAGTAAAACATGTGGTTAGTCTAATGCCTTTACATACACTGGCTCAAGATACTTTCCGTCCCTATAGATTATAAGTCACAGGCAATAGATCTGGACAGAAGACCCTGCATCTGTAACCCTAAACAGGAAACAGAAAAAGTATGGGGTGTATGGAGGTACTAGTGGGGGTGGGGGGAGTCAGGTGAAGCAGAAAGAAAGAAAGAACTAGACACCAAAGCATGGTAGTTAAGAATGTGTACTAGTATAATATTGATGTATCAAAACAAATAACCATCACAACATATAATAATGAGCTGTTAAAAATGGAGAAAAACATGCTAAGCTCTGTACTCACTGAATCCTTACAACAATACTGAGGAAGGTATTTCATCCTCATTTTATAGAAAAGGAAACTGAGGCATAGTGAGATTAAGTTGTTTAAGTTCAAACAATTAGGGGGTTGTAAAGCTGGGGTATAAATCCAGAGACAACATTCCTAATCTGTACCCTTTGCTAATATTTACAATTAACAGTGAACTGACCCATGTTATGAAGACACAAAACCGAAAGACTGGGCAGTCTTCAACTGGCCATGAAAACTGACAATCAAGGGCAAGAGCAAACCCAACCACCTTCACATACAGCCTTCTCGAAGTCGATGTAGTTCTGGGGCTCTGCATGTCACGGGTGTTGTAAGTGTTGGGACATGGCTGGAACTATTAACTAAGAATCTCAGGTTATCAGCAGGATGTTTGAATTCAAAGGTTTATAAGAAGATAAATTATTTCATGTAGCTTTATTCTTCCCTGGCACTAGCTTTGATACGCATGAGCGTTGATAAAAAGTACACATTACTGAATGGAAATTATTCCGTGTTTCCAAACTGCTGTCATGTTAAGTCATCTGTTTCTCTATTAAATGCAAAATTTAATTCTCCCAGTTTTTGTACATTTTGACTTCTCAGCACTGTGGTTTTTGCTTTTCTTCCGTGTGTTCTGCAGTAAGGTGGAATTATGGTTACTAGAGTGTCTATGCTTACAGACGTATTTTCCTTAAACATTTCGGCATGCCCCTAAGGAGCTATGTCCCTGCAAATTGTTGCAGTTTGCTACCATCAAGAAGCCACATTTGTCTTTTCTCATGTGGGTGGTTTTTTTCTCTCACTTTTTGCTGCTGAAACTAACAGATTCAAAGCAGTCTCACCAAAAATGACTCTAACCCTATTTCCCATCTGCCATTGGCTAAGTGGTTGAGATTCACAAGTGAGTAATCTCACTTCTGGAGAAGCTGCCAGACTAGGGAAGAACATGGGCATGTACACGCTGGCCCTTAAACACAACAGGCAGAGAGAGGTATGGGGTACTGTTGGAGTCCAAAGTAGGAAACTATGGATTCTGTCTGAAGGAGTCAACAAACATTTTTTAAAAAAAAATTTTGTTTATTTTTATTTTATATACATTTATTTATTTTTATTTTTTATTTTAGAGAAAGAGNAGCTGAAATCAAGAGTCTGATGCTCAACTGACTGAGCCACCCAGGTGCTCCAACAAACCTTTTTTTAAGAACACATTTTGAGTTGTTGGCTTTTATGCATTACTAACAGAGGATTTAAGAACAAAAGAAATACTATGGGGCGCCTGGGTGGCTCAGTCGGTTAAGCGTCCGACTTTGGCTCAGGTCATGTTCTCACAGTTCGTGGGTTTGAGCCCTGTGTCGGGTTCTGCACTGACAGCTAGCTCAGAGCCTGGAGCCTGCTTCAGATTCTGTGTCTCCCTCTCTCTCTGACCCTCCCCTGCTCACGCTCTCTCTCTCTCTCTCTCTCTCAGAAATAAAACATTAAAGTTTTTTTTAAAAAAGAACAAAAGAAATACTAGAAGCCATCTTATGATCTAAGTTTATATATTTGATTTAGCTGATAGCATACAAAAATCATTTTCAATGATAATATCTTAAAATACTGAACATGAAAAAGCCCACAAAAATCTCTTATCTGGTGGTGTACACACACACACACACACACACACACACACACACGAATACTATTCAGCCATAAAAAGGAATCCTGCTGTCTGTGACTATATGGATGGACCTTGAAGGTGTTATGATAAGTAAAGTAAGTCATAGAAAGACAAATACTCTATGATTTCACTTGTATGTGGAATCTAACAATAAAAGGAACTCACAGAAACAGAGAGCAGAGTGGTAGTTGCCAGAGATGGGAGGGACAGTGGTGAGGACTTGAAGGATTGGGTAAAGGTGGTCAAAAGGTACAAACTTCCAGTTATGAGTAAGCCCTGGGGGGGGGTTCTAAAGCAGGGCCTGGTGACTATAGTTAACAGCATAGTCCTGCATATTTAAAAGTTGCTAAGACAAAAAAAAAAAAGTTGCTAAGACAGAATACCTTAAAAGCTTTCATAGCAAGAACTTTAAATTTGTAACTATGTGAGGTGATTATGTTAACTTAACTTATTGTAGTAATTATTTTGCAATGTATAAATATATCAAATTCATTATGTTGTATATCTTAAATTAATATAGTGTTTTATGTCAATTATAACTCAATAAAACTGGAAAAAAATCCCTATTTGTATTACTTTTCTCTATTCAACAATCCAGAGGACTATCGGCATTATAGGAATCACAGGCCTAATAAAAGTAAGTGTTTCATAGTCCTGGAATGTTACTTCTTTCTGTTATTCATTCATTCATTCATTCTATTAACCTTATGGATAAGCGAATTTTAGAAGCTCTTTAGAATATAATTTACCATGCAGCCAAGTTTGGTATAAGCCAGTTCTTCTTGGCAGTTAAAGCGAACTTCCTCTCTTCAAGTGGTCTTCGGGCAGTCTGTTTCATGATACAGTGTAGACCAGAGCAGGGGGTAAATCGTGTTTCCAGGCCATCACGCTCGGACTGAAAGGGCTTCTCATAAAGCCTTTGTGTTCTATTATGGTAAAATAATCTGTGAAACTGCTCAAGCTGATTGTGCAGTTATAGGAAGCGAACATGGTGCAGCGTGCAGAGCCCTCACCCACTGGAATTTTGGATCTTCTATCTACTAGTATTGTTACTTAGACTAGTTTCTTAGCCTCTCTGTGCCTATTCCCTCCTCAGCAAAGTGGGATAGAACAGCCACCTTGCAGGTGGTAAGGATTAGAAAACAAAGCATATCAAGCACTTGACATATTGTAAGCACTCTTAATGGACAGATGGTGTTGTACTGGTGATGACAATGCGGACAAACGGATCTCCTGTGGGGGCAAAATCTGTCTAGATTCTTCCTTACAGTGAGAGTTGCGCTCAGGTCAGAGGAAAAATAGCCACAGGACCTTAAATTAATTTTTGAGAAAATATATTTCCTTCTGAGAGCTGCTTTTGATATAAGTCAGGCTCAGAAACTATGCAAGTAATATACACTTTCTTTAAGCCTAAAGCATAGTGTCTTATTATATACATTATCATGTATAGCACACATGCACTCTCTCTCTACACACACACACACACACACACACACACACACACACACACACACACACACACTGTACTTCCCTGAAAAGATCATGGGGAAAGACATTAGTAGAAGATCTAAGATTAGTCATCAAGCAAACAGTGAAGCACACCCCTGTCTTCAAGCTGCCACTCATGCTCAGCTCACCAAGCAGACTCTCAGCCACTTTTACTTATAACTGAGACCTGAAGCCTACACTGCAGTGCCATCTGGGTATTTGTGATTGAGTATCTTCCAAAATGAAGGAGGGCACCAACATTCTGAGACCGTCCCTTTACCTCCTGAGAGGGCTCACAGACGGAGCCCTTGGGCAGCAGAGATAAGGCCCACTGCTTTCCTGGGTGCTGAATGAACATGCTTCCCAGTATGTTCACATGCAGGTTTCTTTAGAAAGAGTACCCAGAGCTGGAGCCACATGGCAGGGGAAGCAGCCGCCATGAGAAAGTAATCAAAGAGCAATGGTGTAGATGTTCAGGGAGGAGACGTGTTTTCTCTACCATGCTCTGAGAAGTCAAGAAACTTATGTCATTCCTAATCTCTCCACTTTTTCCTTCTGTTTCTGAAAAGCAGAAACAACTGCCACCTGAAAGGTATGGGTTTGTTTTTTGTATTTATTTTGTTTTTGATCAAAGAAGCAAAAGATCAGATATGGGGCAGCCAGTTGCTTACCAAGGGGTTGATTTAGTACCCATACACATTTAGGTACTTCCCAGTGAGATCTCCCTGTCTTGCCTTTATTTCCCTGTTTTCACCCCCTCCAGCTTTCCCGGGCTCAGGGTACTAAGCATCCCTGCACTGCATCCCTCCCCGGGGAGTCCAGAACAGGCTGCTTGCTGCTCATCCCCTCCCCAAGTCAGACCGGCACGTGTGAAGGAGACCTGTTCTGTAACATAAGCCTCTTCACTTCAGTTATTTAAAAATCGTATTCCTCTTGGGATCAGAACAGTCTCAAAGCTTTACAATTTCACTGTAGTCTTTCTGAGCAACCATTTTTTTTTTTTTTAAGGACTTGAAGAGTTGTTAAAGAAAGGGAGGTAGTTTAGGAAATTCATTTTCCAATTTACCTTGTGTCCTTTCTTTCTTTTATCCAGAATTGGCTCAATTACCATTCTTGAAAACATGAGGATCAAAATCCCCAAATATTAAGAAAAGTGGCTGAGGATGGGGGGACACCACTGAGCCCTCTCCCTTCTACAGGCACCTCGGGGAGTAGGTGGGAGTCAAGCCACCAGAGGAGGTGGAGGGCCGGTGGGTTACTGACCAGACTCTTCTCCAGTGAGTGGAATGAGTGTGCATCAACAGGCTTGCAAAGTGGGGCTCTCTCCTTTCCGTGTCACTCAAGCAGAAAGGGCCAGAACCCACTCACTCCCAGATGGAAGGCACTGGACCAGCCAGTGATTAGCTTTGTCTCTTTCTTACCAGGGACTAGACTAAGAAGCTGACCTGAGGCATCAATTTCCCTCTGGTGAGGCTACAGAGCATGAGGCATTGGAAACAAATTTATCCACCTGTGTTTGTGTTTCTCCCTGGTCATATGCCTCGGGAAACTGGCAGATGTGCTGAAGGGTCCTGTTTAACTAACTTAGAGAAATGGCCAAGGTCATCTGAATTTTCTCCATGAGGGTACTGGCCCAAGTCCTGGTAAAGATGAAATGCTCCTGTGCATTCCTTTCTCACTGTTCATTCCTGTATGACATTTCCCTCAGGCATCTCAAGGGAAGCAGTGGCTGGGATCTAGAATGGGATTAAGGCATTCCAGGATCTCTTGGCTATATATTTAATATTACCAAAATCTTTAACTATAGAATGAAAATATCTAGGAAGAAGTGTGTGTGTGGTGGGGTGGGGGAGAGGAGAAGTTAAGCAAATAGTCTTTTTAAAGCACTCAGAGGCACATCTAGGGTGTAACTAAGTTTATAATAATAGTAATAAACTTCTAGTTGAATACTTAGTGCATGACAGATACTCTTAAAAGGTCTTTATATGAATTATTATAGCATTATATTTTTGTAACAAATGTATAATACTAGATGCTACTACTAACCCATTTTATTGATGAGAAAAGGAGGCAGAGTGAGGTCAAGTAACTTAACCAAGGTCACATAAGTAAGCAAGCGGCAGAGCTGGGGTTTGAACCCCAGGCTGGGACTCTGCTCCCCAGTGCATACCCACCCCTTTCAATCACCCTTCACCTGAGAACTCAGGGTGTGCTCACATATATACCATGAAGCTCTCAAGGTCAAAATGATTGAGATAAAAACAAACCTATGTATTTCCAGGATGATTATGATATTCTGAACAGGCTTCAAGTGAAACAGGCAGAACTAACACAATCAGTTTCAGACTGAGGCATGGCGGAAGGCGGTCCTGGTTAGCTGGTCCAGGCAGCACTTCCCATGCTCCGCCGAGCAGGATGTGTGCATGTCTGAAGGATTTGCATGCCCAAATCTGCAAACAACTGCACAGCGTTTGTTTCCAAAGGCAACGAGCACCTCTGGGCTCAGGTGGGCTAAGCAGGATGGGGGAAAAGCCGTAGCAGAGGGGTTCTTGTTCCTGAGGACGCTTTGCCCCTTTTCCCAAACCACACTGTGGCCTGGCCCTCTGGGCGCAGGGGTGGCCCTTCTACTGCTACCTGCCTTTGTCAGAAAGTGGCACCTCGTGTGTTCTCGCTGGGAACAATTTTAGACCCCTGCGGACCGACAGTGATGCTCAGATTTGGTCTGGCAGTAGCACACACCAGCTGTTTCCATACGCCTAGGCCAGAGATGGTCACGGCAGTTTAGAATTTCCCTCCTAAGTGAGTTTTAAATGAAAACTTCAAGTTTCTAAACCAAACCCTAATTCACTTTTCTGTGAATGAGACATATATTCCCTTACAGTTTAGAACAATGACAGAACACGGGAATGCTGACCTCCTATTTGCCTCAGACACACCAGGTGCCTCATAAAGCAGAACATACCCCAGGGGTTCCGCCAAAGAATTGAGACAGGGGTGGTGAAAATGTCCAGTTGATTCTCTTCCTTGAGTTTATTTCTATTCTGGTTCTCACTGCTGTCACCCCCCCTCCACTCCCATCTTCTTCATTAGCTCCTCTACTTTCTCCCAACGTTTTGAGCTGTGCTCCCCAAGGATCAACCTTTAGATGTCTTCTCTCCACATGCTACTTCCTACTCTTACTATTATCCCAGCTCATGGCTTCAACTCTATCCTTATCATTTCCAAATCAAAATTCAGCCCAGACTACTGTTCTAAGCTTCACAGCCCATTGGCCAGCTACCTGCTAGACATGTGTCCACTTGGGTGTCCCACAGGTATCTCAAACAAAGTACCCAAAGGAACTACTCTTTCAACCATCTCCCCCAACTTGCTCCTCCTCCTCCTTCCCTACCTTGTCACCGATCTCAATACAGAGAAATCATCTGAGATTCTTCCGTCTCCATTCTCTCATGTCCTATCAGTACTAAGTGCTGCTGCTACTGCTGTTCCTTCTTCTTCTTGTTTTATAGACTCAAAACTTTAATCAGTGAACCAACATGCACACACGAAGGGCATCTTTATGCTGGCCCACAGCAATGCAGGTCAGTAGTTACAGAGTCTGCTCGCAAGTACTAAGTGCTTCTGATTCTACTTCCTAAATTTTCCCTATCTTACCTCCTCTCTGCTCCCATCCCACTGCCTGAGTCCTTGTTAAAGCCTTCTGAATGATCTCTCTATCTCAAATTTCATTCTTCTTCCATATTTTCCATACATTCCCTCCGCCCTCAAATAATCCCTCTCATTTGTCAATCCAGCCACACTCCTAGGGCTGACTGGTATGAACTGGTAGCTCTCAACTGGCTGGCTGTTCACAGATGGCACGTGTCTGATGAGTCAGTGTCTGTGAATACAGTTGTCAAACATTTTGAATATCATCCCTTGCTTAAACCCTACAATGGTTCTCTAGCAGCTCAAAATAATCTAGTCTTTTTAGTGTAACGTCTCATGGCTTCTTGTGTTCAGGCCAGCGTGCAAGCCACAACACCGTGCTGCCTAACCTATATTCCTGTGTCTCCCAGACAGGGCTTCTCACTGGGGTCTGTGTGTCCGTGTGGGTTTGTGTACAAGTGGTGGCAGTGGGGGAGGGGTAAAGTACACTTGGTTGGGGAAAAGAGGACATCTTTATTTTTGCTAACCTCTAACTATGATTTAGTATTTCCTTCAAATATGTATACAGGCAATAAATGATAGTAGTATGAGGAACACCTATACTTTGTCACCTATAAAATTATGGAAGTTTTCAAATCACAGTAAACTTGTTGAAGATAACTAAAAAGTTATTTATCCTCATTGCTACAAATTTACCCTGGGTGGCTCAGTCAGTTAAGCGTCCGACTCTTGATTTTGGCTCAGGTCATGACGTCACAGTTTGTGAGACTGGGCTGTGCATCAGGCTCCTTGCTATCGATGTCAGTGCAGAGACTACTTAGGATTCTCTTTTTCTTTCTCTCTGCCCCTCCCCCACTCATGCACATGCTCTCTCTCAAAATAAGTAAATATTTTCAATATTAGTTCTGACTGCTATTATATCTCATTATTTAATGTGTTAATAAAGGTGCACATACTATCTATCACAAATTTGTTTTTAAGTATTTTGATAAGTACTACTTCAGTATAATTGCTTTTTTGTAGTAATTTCATATACGTATTTCATGCACTTAAACAAATTATTTTGCATAGGGATCCATACATGAGAGAGCCAACAAGATGCATGGCACAGAGAAGGCTTAGATTCTCTACGCTGGTGGCTTCCCCATCCATCCATCCATCAATCCATCCATCCATCCATCCATCCATCCAATGCACATTTGTTGATCACTCAGCAGGTGTCATACACTGTCCTGAGTCTTAGAGATATCAAGATGAGAAAAACAATGTTCCTGACCTGCAAGTGGAGGAAAGGGCAAACCCGACCACTTAAATATTCTGTGATAAATGTCATATTATAACTACACAGGAAGCCAGGTGAACTGGGAGAGGGACACCTAACCAAAACCAGGGGCTGGGGAAGGCCTCCTGGAGATGACAATGGAGCCAAGGTTTAAAGAACAGATAGGATCCAGAGGTGCCTGGGTGGCTCAGTCAGTCAAGTGTCCAATTCTTGATTTTGGCTCAGGTCATGATCTCATGTTTCATGGGATTGAGTCTCACGTCAGGCTCTGCACTGATAGCATGGAACCTCCTTGGGATTCTTTCTATCTTTCTCACCTTTCTCTCTCAAAATAAATGAATAAACTTTATTTTTTAAATATTTTTTTGAAAGTTTATTTATTTTGAGGGAGAACAGCAGCTTGAGTGGGGGAAGAGTGGGGGGGAGGGGAGGAACAGAATCCCAAGCAGGCTCTGTGTTGTCAGCGTGAAAGTGGATGTGAGGCTTGAACTCATGAATCCTCAGGATCATGAGATCCTGATCTGAGTCGAAACCAGAAACCAGACACTCTACTGACTGAGCCACCGGGTGCCCCTAAATAAATAAACTTTAAAGGGCAGATAGGATTCAGTCAGGTGAAGAAAGAACACAACCTATGATGCCACAGACCACAGTATAGTCTTTTGGCAACAACTATGAGTCTGGTATATTTGCTTCAGGAAAGGGAAATAATTTGATATAGTATTAAAGCACTGCTAACAAACATAACTGTCTGATACTGTATATAAAGTCTATAGACCTGGGAGGGAGGGAGGGAGAGAGGAAGGAAGAAAGGAAGGAAGGAAGGAAGGAAGGAAGGGAGGGAGGAAGGAGGGAAGGAGGGAAGGAGGGAAGGAGGGAAGGAAGGAAAGAAAGGCAGGCAATCAGCCCAGTAGATTTTTTATAGTTGAAAAGGTCCATTTTCTTCAAAAAGATAAAAAAATTCTCTTCATATGGACAATGGAAATCCAGTGGTAGAAAATTTGAATTTAGAACCAAAGCCTGGTGATTACAGTATGACAGTTTTCTAGGAGATGAGAAAGAATCCAAGAGCCATCCACATAATATAGCAGAGAGACTATTTTAGACTATCTTATGGCTTCCTGAGTGGATGGCACAAAGATGCATTTTTATTTTTTTTTCCCTCTTTGCACATTTTATTTTTTTAATTTAATTTTATTTTTTTTTACAAATAGTTTATTGTCAAATTAGTTTCCACATAACACTCAGTGCTCATCCCCACAAGTGTCCTCCTCCATGCCCATCCCCCCCTCCCCCCACATCCATCAGTCCTCAGTTTTTGTCAGCATTCAAGAGTCTCTCATGGTTTGCCTCTCTCCCTTTCCCCCACCATTTCCCCCCTTCTTCTCCCCCTTGTTCCTCCGTCAAGTTCCTCCTAATCCTCCTATACGTGCAAACATATGATACTTGTCCTTCTCTGCCTGACTTATTTCGCTCAGCATAACACCCTCAAGGTCCATCCGTGTTGCTACACATGGCCAGATTTCATTGTTTCTCATTGCCATGTAGTATTCCATGGTATAGATAAACCACATCTTCTTGATCCATTCATCTGTTGATGGACACTTAGGCTCTTTCCATGTTTTAGCTAACAAAGATGCATTTTTAGAACTGTTTTTAAAATTAGTGGAATATTTGAGACACACTGAAAGGTCTTTGCAACAAAATTTATGCTCAAAAAATCTTCACACTGGACAAGTCCTGGATAGGTATGAAGTTTTTGAGTGCCTATGTTTGGGCTGAAATGGACAGGGTATCCTTGACTAGAGTATCTAAAAAGGGATAGATTTAGTCTTGGAAATCGGTTTTCAAGCTGAACTACTTATCAGGGTTGTTTGGAAGGCAAAGGCAATGCCTACCATCTTCCTAAAAGTATGTGCCCTTTAAAGTTTCCTTATTTTGTTAAGCAAGACTGAGGCATATGTTGATTCAACTTTTACCAATATTAAATTACAGCATGTTTCCTCTTTTTTCATTACAGAAAAAAAAAGTTGCAATAAACTTCCTCTCTCTCTGCACCTCATTTCACTTAGGAATTGCAACTGTATTATTCTAGTGGAGAGATCAAACTTAGCCAGTACAAACGATAATCAATTAACTGCAAGGTAGTTTTGCATCATTAAACTAAACAATGCCTTACTCTCCCATATTCCAAAGTACATTTAATGCTATCTTAAAACAATTTTCTGTAGTTGGAAAAGTTTATTCCTGTGACTGTGTTAATATTAACCTTGAAGTGCCTGCCATCTACCATTATACTCCCATATTTCTCTCCTGAAAGTTTCAGTAAACTTACAGTCCTCACACAGTTACCGTAAGCAGACTTCGATCTGGGAATGATTACACTTGCATATGGATTTAACTTAGGCCAGGAATAAGTTAGCACCTTCTTTTGACCTCTTTTGGAGCACAACATACAAACAGAATCCAGATATGATGAGTCTTTTACAGCAGCTGGCTTCCACAGGTGGTAAGATGGGCTTTGACACATGATGGGTCTAGTCATTCAGCAAGTGTGAATTTTGGAAGTGAGCATCCGCCAGTCTTATTATTAACTGGGAACTGAGTTGTTTTTATGAACTTCTAGCCTTGAGAAATTAAATTCATTTTTGAAACAAATTCACTTATAATTTAGCTGAAAAATAAAATACTGTTTTTCTTGTATTTTTACATCCTTCAATGACTGGAAACAGCTGAAAGGCTTGGAGAGAGTGTCCTTCTGAGGCCCCAACCTTCCCCATTCAGCGAGTGAGGGTTTCCTTCTGGCTTCAAAATTTCAATCTCTAGCCAAATGCTATTTTAGAAAATGATGACCACTATGGCCATAAAGACAAACACAGATTTTTCAAAAGTCTTTCTCTGAGCGAAGCTACTATAGATCAATATTCTGAGAATATTTTTTTAAAGAACAAGTATACATTTTATGCTTTAAGATCATGGTATTGGGAGGTTCTAGAAATATGAATTAACACTGTGGCAAGTTTAAGTCAAATGTCTCAAAGATTATCGAGACATTCTAACCCCAGGGGAGGGTATCTAAGATTTTACTTGTAGTCTGTAGCCTCCTGGGCCTGGTGTGCTGGTCACTCGGCAGGGCTCACTGTATTATACCCAGCAGATGTCACGGTTCAGCACTGACTATAAAGCTCTGTGTTAGCACGTCCCAACAGAAATATAAAGGCACAGATGTAATTTAAATTTTTCTAGTAATTGCATTAAAAAATTTATAAAGGAATGGACGAAATTACTTTTAATAATCTGTTTTATTTAACTCAATAGTCTAAAATAGTATCATTTCAATATGTAATTGATATAAAGGTAGTAATGAAATATTTTATCCCTTTGGGGTACTATGTTTCTGAAATCCAATGTGTGTGTTACACTCACAGCACATCTCTCTTCAGACCAGCCACGAATAACCACACGTGGCTGGCGGCTATCCTATTTAGACAGTGCAGCTCTATCCTATTCAGGATGGACAGACAGACAAGTGATGCCACAGGGGTACTGGGGCCACCTAAATTCAAGGTACTTAGACATATTCTAGGCTATGGCACCCTCACAGTTTTGGAGACTGGTGCTTCCAAATGTGTTTGTGGAAGACTCTAGCTAAGCTGCAGCAGTAACTCCCAAGTGCTAAATATTTCAATCTTTGCCTTTCTGCATCTGCTTGTATAGAAATCTGGTCTTGGTGTCGGAGCTGGACACTCCTACTCTAATGCGCTGGGGAATAAAGAAAGACAGGCTGAGTCAACAGGCCACAGTGATGTCAGTTCTTGTCCAGTGTTTTACTCACATATTAATATAACTCATTTATTCTATAAATATTATTGAGAGTCTTCTCAGTATAAGGCCCTAGAGAGAATCATTGATTCTGGAAAAAAAAAAAAAACCTAACAAAAACAGGTGGTAAAGTATATTTAAGTATATATTTAAGTATGTAATCAGCTTTACTTCCTTCCTACGCAACTTTCAGAACTGCCTTATTTTATTAAAAAAAATTTTTTTTAAATGTTTTTATTTATTTCTGAGAGAGAGAGAGAGACAGCATGAGCAGGGAAGGGTCAGAGAGCGAGAGATGGAGACACAGAATGTGAAGCAGGCTCCAGGCTCTGAGCTAGCTGTCAGCACAGAGCCCAACACGGGGCTCGAACTCACGAACCATGAGATCATGACCTGAGCTGAAGTCGGAAGCCACCCAGGCTGAGCCACCCAGGCACCCCAGAACTGCCTTATTTTAACTAGAAGTAGAACTCTGTATAAAAATCTACAAACCCTTGTGGTCTTATAGACTCTAACCAGTTCTAGTCCTTCATGCTTAGTAAATTTTGCTGCCCATCTACTTACTACTTTGCGTCATGAAAGTGATTACCTTAGATAAATGTGTCCTTATGGTTTCGTTGTCTCTCTCCACCACCTTCATCATTTCTTGGGCTCCAAGGTAGGCAGCATTAGCTACATTAAAAAAAAAAGTCAAACACTGGGAATACGCAGAGCAAACACACATATCAAATTCACTGTATTTAATTCCTGTTCCCCCTTTTCCTTTCAGCAAGCATCATATGATGTGAGATATCGCTGAGGCCAAGAGAGGTGTGTGAGTCAGGTAATGGGCAAGGCCTCTGGAAGCAAGAGCACGTCCTACAAAAGAACCTGCTCTTCTCCTCACCTGCCTTTCTCAATAGCAACACACAGCAGTATGATGGCCTGACATCAGACACCGCAGCAGATGGTGTGTGGTGCACCTGATCAGTGTGTTTTTACGATTTAAGGATTAGAAGCACAGACTTTCACAGATAAATCATATATACCAGGGAAACTGCATGCAGTTACTAATGTGAAGCTATCCTGACCTATTTTTAAAAATTAAAGATACAACTAAAAGGGTTTAAAGTAGGTTTAAAGGCTAAGCACTTTTAACGAGGGTTAGTCCCATTGTACTGACTGCATAATGAGCAAAATTGACCCTCTCTCTTTTAAGATGTCACATACGTAAGAAAGAAGACGAAAATGAGAGACAATATTAATTTACATGGCTTACTTGTACTACTATGAAAATTTTCATTCGACGCTGTGTGCCTTTTCATTTGATTGGTATTATTATCGTCACTTTGCCTTNNNNTCCATTGCCTGGTATATATATATCTCCTTTTCTTTATTTTCAATCTTTTCTCATTTTAAGTATGTCTCTTTAAATCATATGTAGACTTCTTTAAAAATGCAATTTGAAAGTATCTCTTAAATAAAGGATTTAACATAGTCATATCTATTGATCAAAAAGGTATTTTGGTCTGACTCCGGTCATCCTGTTTTGTATATGCTTTACTTCCTTGTGATTTGTAACACTTCTTTCCACACGCTTTCACGTGAATGATGTTTTCTTTTCCTATTTATTTAAAGTTTATTTATTCATGTAAGTAATCTTCATACTCAGCGTGGGGCTTGAACCCTGAGATCAAGAATTGAATGCTCTTCTAACTGAGCCACAGGAGCCCCTTTACTATCTTTGAAAAATTTCTTTTCACTAATAGTCTGAGTGCATACATTCTGTTTTTATACACTGGTTAGCTATACCTAAAATTTTGTAAGACATATTTTTTTCTATTGTGGTCTAGAATTAATCAGTGCCTATAACCTCTCCTTCCAAATAAGATGACTCTTAGCATCCCTGCACCTTCCTCATACCTTCCTTCTACCCTGACTCCTCTTGGAGCTGTGGGTAATAAACTCTTATTCCAAAGGCAGCTGTCCTCCATGTCTGTCATATTGCCACAGCTGATTAAAACACATTCTGGGCACATTTTCAAACAAGGAGGCAGAGCTGGTATGGGGAGTTCAGTGTAGTGGTTTTGTAGGGCAGAGTAGTGGAGGAGGGAGAGCCGCTGAAGGAGCGGGTGGGGAGCAAGCTCCAGAGATCTGCAGAAGGACCTAAACTAAATGCTGTTCTGCAACCAACTAACAAAGCTTAAAAGCAAGAACAGAAAGGATCCAACTATTTCCAAGTAACATAACTGTCCCATAGCAAAGCTTAAGAACATCACCATAAATACAAAAGTACCCAGCATCCAACAAAGTAAAATTAACAATGTAAAGCATCCCATAAATAGCTATTGAGTATGAAAGGCAGGAAAATACAACCCAAGATAAGAAAAAAAAATTAATAAAAACTGACCCCAAAGTGACAAAGATAATAAAATTGGTTAACATTCAAGAAATGGTGCTGGGAAAATTGGATATACACATGCAAAGGGATGAGCTGGACCACTATCTCATACTATACACAGAAATTAATTCAAAATGGATCACAGTCCTAAATTTAACAACTAAATCTATAAAACTCTTGGAAGGAAACCTAAGAAAAATCTTTATGATCTCAGATTAGGCAATGGGTTCTAAAATATGGCATTAAAAGCACAAGTGACAAAAGGGAAATTAAACAGGTTTTCATAAAAATTAACACTGCTTGAGCTTTACAGGACACTGTCATGAAAGTGAAAGACAACCCACAGAATGAAAGAAAATTGTACATCTAATAAGGATCTAGTATCCAGAATATATAAAGAACTCTTACAATTTAACAACAAAAAGACAAAAAGTTTATTAAAAGTGGGCAAAGGATTTAAACAGGCATTACTCTAAAGATGTACAAATGGCCAATAAGCATGTAAAAAGATGCTCAACATCATGAGCCATCAATGAAATGCAATCAAAACTATGAGATACCACATCACACATCACTACTAGGATGCTACAAGATAAAAGACAAACAAAAGCCAGTGTTGACAGGGATGCAGAGAAACTGAAACCCTCGTACATTGTGGGTAGCACTGTAAATTGGTACAGGCACTGTGGAAACAGTTGGACAGTTCCTCAAAATGTTAAATATCGAGTTACCTCATACATCCAGCGATTGCGATTGTAGGTGTCAACAAACCCAAAAGAACTGAAAACAGAGGTCCACACAAAGCTTTGCGTCAATGTGTATAGCAGCATTGTTTGTGATAACCAAAAAGTAGAAACAAATGCATGGCTATCAAATGAGAAATGGAAAATAAACATATGCTACTGCCATACAATAGGATATTATTGAGCAATAATGAAGTACTAATATATGCTACAACATGAATGAACTCTGGACACATCATGCTAAATGAAAGAAACAAGCCACAAAAGGCTACATATTGTATAATTCCTTTTATAATTAAATGTGCACTATAGGCAAATACATTGAGAAAGTAGATGAGTGGTTGTCAGGGACTGGGGGAAGGGAGAAACGGGAAGTGATGGGCATAGGGTTTCCTTTGAGGTGATGAAAATATTTTAAAGTCAGACTGGTTGTCATGGTTGCACTACTCTTAAGATTATACTAAAAAAACCCCACTGAATTGTGCACTTTAAAGGAGTGAGTTTTATGGCATTTTAATTATATCAAAATTAACCTATTTAAAAAATTGGTATTTTCAGATATTGAAAGTTTTATAACCTATACCATATATTTGAGAAGTGAGAAATATTGAACATGTTAAATCAAATTATGGAAGATATAAGAAAGACTCATATCAAACTTCTACAGATGAAAAAAACACTGGATGGGATAAGAGTAGAGTAGACATCATAAAAAAATTTAGTGAATTGAAGACAGAAATAGAAACTATCCAAAAGAAAACACAGAGAGAAAGAAAGTGGGGGAGAGGAGGAGGAGGGGAAGGACAGAACATCAATGACCCACAAGTGAACTTCCAAGTGGCGTCATATACTACGTGATTAGAGTCTTTGAAGGAGGGAGGTACAAAAAAAAATCAGAAAAAATATTAAAATATTAAAGCCATAGACCCACAAATCCAAGAAGCTCAAAGAATCCCAAAGCACAAGAACCATGAAGAAAATTATATTAAAGTACCTAATGAATTCCTTCAAACTAGTGATAAAGAGAAAATCTTAAAAGTAGACAGAGAAAAATGACACACAGTTGACACTTGATCAACATGGGTTTGAATTGTGTGGGTTCACTTATACATAGATTCTTTTTGATAAATACAGGACAGTACTGGAAATATATTTTCTCTTCCTTATGATTTTCTTTTCTCTAGCTTACTTTCTTGTATGAATATAGTATATAATCTACAAAATATGTGTTAACTGACTGTTTCTGTTATCTGTAAGGCTTCTGCTCAACAGGCTATTAATAGTTAAATTTTGGGGGAGTCAAAAGTTAGATAAAGAATTTTGACTGCTTGGGGGGTTGGTGCCCCTACTGCCCACATTGTTTAAGGGTCAACTGTATTACTTATAGAGGGACCAAGACATAAAATGACAGAAGATTTCTTCTAAAAATGATGTAACTAGGAGACAACAGAAGAACACTTTTAAAGTAATGAAGGGGGAAAAAAAAGCCTTGCCAATCTAGAATTTTATAGTTAGTAAAATTGGCTTTCAGGTATACAAAAACTAAAAGAATTAACTACCATTGAAACTAAAAGAAATGTTATGAGAAATACTTGAAGCAAAAAGATGGTAGACTTTTCCTGCCCAAGAGCCTGCTTGGGATTTTCTCTCAAAAATAAAAAAATTAAAAAAGGAGAAATAGTAATTATGTGGGTAAATTTAAAATACAATTTTTCTGTTATTTATATCTTTTTATAGGACAATTGACTTTAAAAAATAGTAATACCATATCAAAGTAAAATATATGACAACAATATCACAAATGCTAGGAAGGAGAAAAGGCTTACTGTAGTTAAGTTTCTTATGGCATACTTCAAGTGGTATGTCATTTGCAGACTGTAAAAGTTAAAAATGTTCATTGCAAATCCTAAAGCAACCTCTGAAACAGCAAAACAAAGAATAACTAATCATCCAATGAAGGAGATAAAATGTCCAATTAATTCATAGGAGGGTAGAAAAAAGCAAAATGGAACAAAGAACATAGGAGACAAATAGAAAATATATATCAAGATTGAAGATTTAACCCCAGCCCTATTCATAACTACAGTAAATATAAATTGTCTTTACATTAAAATCAAAAAGCAGAGTGGGTAAGAAAGCAAGATTCAACTATTTGCTGCCAACAAGAAATGGATCTTAATATAAAGACACAAATAAGCTAAAAGTAAAAAGACAGAAAAAGATAAATCATGCAACATTAGTCAAAAGAAAAGTGGAATGACTATATTAATATTAAACAAAATGGATGTCAGAGCCAATAATATTACCAGAGATAAAGAGGGTGATTCTGTAGTGATAAAGGGTCAATTCATCAGGAATATATAAAAGTCCTAAATGTTCATGCACCTGGTATGTTTGAACTTCAAAGTATGTGAAGTAAGAACTAACAGAAATATAAAAAGAAATTGACAAATCCACAAATATAGTCAGAGACTTCAATACTCATCCTCTAATAATTAAATTTTAAAAGTTTGTTTATTTATTTATTTAGAGAGCACATACAGGGGAGGGGCAGAGAGAAAGAGAAAATCCACACTCTCAGTGTGGAGTCTGATGGAGGGCTTGAACTTACAAACTGCAAGATCATGTCCTGAGCTGAAACTGAAACTGAGAGTTGGATGTTTCCACCCAGGTGCCCTGACATCTTCTATAAACTTTTATTTTTATTTATTTATTTTTTTAAACAGAGAGACAGAGCACAAGCTGGGGAGGGGCAGAGAGAGAGAAAGAGACACAGAATCCGAAGCAGGCTCCAGGCTCTGAGCTGTCAGCACAGAGCCCAACACGGGGCTGGAACTCATGGACTGTGAGATCATGACCTGAGCCTAAGTCGAACACTTAACTGACTGACTGAACCACCCAGGCGCTTTAACATATTCTAATAATTGATAGAACAGTTAGGGAGGAAAATCACTAAGGATACAGAAAATGACATCATCAATCAACCTGACCAAAGTGACATCTATAGAACAGTCTATCCAATAAGAACAGAATATACATTCTTTTAAAGTATCCACAGAGCATTTCCCAAGTTAAGCTATATCCTGGTCCATAAAAGATGTATCAATCCATTTAAATAAAATCATACAAAATATGTTCTCTGGCCATAATGGAACCAAATTAGAAATCAATAACAGAAAGATATCTGGAAAAGCTCCAGATATCTAGAAATGAAGTAACACATTTCTAAATAA
Source organism: Crocuta crocuta (assembly GCF_008692635.1). Classification (NCBI taxonomy): domain Eukaryota; kingdom Metazoa; phylum Chordata; class Mammalia; order Carnivora; family Hyaenidae; genus Crocuta; species Crocuta crocuta. The sequence goes on from NW_027551571.1 coordinate 14,719,910, forward strand.
CCCCTGGGTCAAAGAAGAAATCTAAAAGGAAATAAAAGAGTATTGTGAAGTGAATAAAAAGAAAAACACAACATATCAAAATTTGTGGAACATGACCACAGCAGTATTTAGAGAGCAGTTTATAAAGCACCAAAACCCTATTTTATAAGTGGAAAAAGATCTCAACTAAATGACCTCTGTTCCACCGTAAGAAACTAGAAAAAGAAAATTAACCTGAAAGTAGGCAGAATAAACAAGAACGCTCATAGCAGAAATTAATTAATTAGAAGCCAGAAAAACAACTGAGAAAATAAATAACACCAAGAATAAGTTCAGTAAAATTGATAAACCTTTAGCCAGACTGATCAGGAAAAAACATGTGGGAAGACATGAGACATAAAACATTACCAAATATCAGGAAAGAGAAGTGACCTCCTATAGATTTTACAGACACCAAAAGGATAATCAAGGTAATTTTGGGAACAATTTTATGCCAAGAAATTCAACAACTTAGATAAAAACGAATAAAATCTACAACAAAGACAAAATTTTAAGCTTACTTGAAAACAGATAACCTGAAAAGTCTTATATGAAAGAAATTAAATTTGTAATTTAAAGCCTTTTCACAAAGAAAACTCCAGGGCACGAGGACTTCATTGGTCCACTCTACCAAATATTTAAGGAAGAAATAATAGTGACTCTACAAAAACTCTTCTGGAAATGACTACACATATATGGATACTGGATTTCTGACAGAGATAGCAATCAAGAGCAGCAGAAAATAGGTGGTCTGTGGCGGGTAGGATTCTAAGATGAAACAAATAATCCTTGCCCTCCTGGGATTCGTTCCCTTTTGAGTGTGGATGGAACCTATAAATCTGATGACATATTACCCCCATGACTAGGTTACGTTATAGAGCAGAGATGACTTTAAAGGTAATTATCCTGGTGAGTCTAACCTAATCATAGAAGTCCTTCAAAATCTGAGTTTTCCTCTGGCTGGTGGGAGAAGAGGAAGTTAGAGACTCAAAGTGCTAACTGGATTAGAAGTACCACTGCTGGTTTGAAGAAGGAGCATTTAGAAAGGAATGGAGAGTGACCGCTAGGAGCTGAGAGGGACCACTGGCTCAGAGTGAGCAAGAGAATGGGGACCTCAGTCACAAAGCCACATAAACTGGACTTTGCCAACAATCTGAATGAGCTCTGAAGTGGAATTCTGGATGTGCAGGGCCATCAGGGAGGTTTCTGAGATCCAGGCATGGTGACTGTTGAGCTGAGTGGGAGCTATATGGGAGTTTGCTTTGGGATAGTTCGTGGAAGTAAAAGCACTGATGTTTTAATCACTTTTCTGTATGTCATTCTTCAAAAAACAACTTAAAAATCTGAATAACTTGGTAAGGAATTTTATATTTCTAAAAGTAAAATTTTTATCAGGGAATGTATCTCACCCTTCCTTTACTTCTATTTTTTTTTTCTGATAATTTCTAAGTATACTTTTTTAAGAAAGTAACATACCAGTTTCCTTTCCAGTAATTGCTCCAAGGAAGCCATTTTTTTTTTCATTCCTCAGAAATGCTTGTAACACAACACAGTGGTCAGAAATAATAATACCAAATGGACATGTAATTTCCTAAGGGGAAAACACATTTCTCTTGGCAATGGCTGTCAACAGCATTCCTGGAAACCCAGCAGAATTCAGAGTTTCAAGCACCACAGTGAAGGAAATATCCAGGAGCAGGAGTAATGGAAAGAAAAACATGAAGGAAAGAGAATGATTTGGGAGAGTATGAGTTGTTTACTTTTTTTTCCCATTACAAATCTAAATGCAGGTGTAAAAAAACTTGCCACAGAGTCTGATACTCTATTTCCTTAGCTATCGTATCTTTGAACCTGCTTGGTGTTCAAGTGTCACTACAGGCCTTCACGTCACAGGAGAGTGGCTAATGGAAAAGGAGTGGGGGCTGGCACTGGAGGGACCCGTGGGACTTGCATCTCACAGGCCAGACTAAGTGTCACTAAGCTCTTCCAATTACATGTAATGTACGACAGAAGACTGCCTTTTGCTGACCTCAGTCACACGTACCGATGTGATTTTTCATCTCTCTGGAAAAATCCCAAGTCATCTTCAAGTCCAAATTCATTTCTCTTCTCTTCCCTTCCGTACCTAGGTAGAACTGATTTCTCCTTTATTGGTACCACTCATGCCCTGTGGCTGTTCTCATGATGGCCCTAACGGTGATGTATTAAAATTCTTCCACGCTGGAAGTTATATTAAAGGCAGGGGCTATATTTCATTTTTTTACTCTCTCCAGTGCTTATCAGAGTATTCGGTTCATGACAGGTATCAGTGAGGGTTGTTAAATGAAATGGGATGGGACTGAGCTGGTGTTGGGTATTTTCGGGGCGATGGGAGGTGGGAGAAAAAACCTGCTGCAAGAGGTGACCTCACAATGGAGGCCGGAAGTGGAGGCAGAAGCACACTGACACTGGTGAGTCTGGTGGGGAGGTACTGGTATCAGACTGGGACAAATCGCTCCAGGCATGGGGGACAGTCTAAGAGCTTCTGCTGAAACCGGCCGAAAATTAGGCCTCATACAGCACTGGTCTCAGCAGTGGGGGACAATGCAGAGGGAAGTAAACCCATAATTAATGATATAATAGGAAGTTTGGGGGAGATGCATACATAATTGTCTGAAGAAGAGCTTGGGGACTGGAAGCCAAGTCCTGATGTTGTGGTGGCAGGTGGCCCTCGACCACTAGTAAGGCTCCACAGAATGTCCCAGTTTGTCTGGTGTTGCCATTATACTGGTTATCATAACTACCCATTTAGTCCGCAAACAGGTCATCTTCTTTCTGTGACACTAAGTTCACCAAAGTGAAAAACACAACTGAAGGTGTATTTTTTTTTTAGAAAAAAATAATACAGCTTTTTAGAGCGGCAGATTATATACATTTATACACACACATATATAAATTTCTTTAGAAAAACGTAGTAAAATCTTCATTGAATGACCTAATTCTAAACCAGAGATGATATTCTAGTGTTGTATCCAATCACCTTTTGTCCTAAATCCTAATACTGACCAACACACACAAACACACACACACACACACACACACACACACACACCTCCTTCATGCTATATTTTAGGCTAAACGTCTGTGAATTATTAAAGCTGGAGTTGCCTTTTATAAATACAAAGTTTCTAAGCTACACACATAAATGAGAGGAGAGGTAACAAGGGAGCCTGATTTTGTCTTATTCAAAAAGTTATTCTGAGATTGAATTAAAAATATTCGGAGAAGCAACTTGTGATTCTGTAGTAAAGCTTATGTTTCAGTTCGTTGAAGAGTTCATTTCAAATCATTGTACATGTTTTAAAAAGCTATTTCCATATAGATTAAGTAAAGGAAAGATAATGAAAGCTTTTTGTTTGTTTTTTGTTTTGGTTTTTACAAGAATGTATGCAACAAAGTAACATAACCTATCAGGAAAAACCTTTGTCTCTGCACTGTTTTTTCTAGTTAGGTAACTGAGAGGAATTAGAACATCCATTCAGCCTAATGAAAAGACCCCAGAATATTTTTTAAAGTTAATTATCTTGACCTGTGATACTGCTAAGCTAAAATATATTTGCTTTCGGCTTTGATCAGGAAATCCAATTTAGCTGTCTCAGTGAAAAGCCTATTTCTAATGAAACAGAAGAACATCTATTGTAAAGAAAATATGTAGTAGCAAACATTCCAGAATTAAAGTAAAAAACCCCATATATTTTCTTTGAAAACAACACTTAAAACAATCTAATTATGTAAATTCATCTGATGGACACTGTGGTAAAGTTTATAAAGTATGCTAATTGAATTAGGGCTACTCTTTGAATGCTGGAGAGGAAGTGGTTTTACTCAGTTTGGTGAAGGAGGCTAATACATAGAATCTTAGCCTACAGGAAGTGCCATCTTTGCCAAAAGGGCAGCAGCATTTGAGATGCTTGAATATTTTGGTTCCCTGAATTTTTCAGACTTTACTACAACAAAAAAATATGTGTATAAACTAAAGGATACAGAAAATCAGTTTCTATCTAGATAGGGCAGGATTTATTATCCACTACTTGGACTAGCAAACTTCCTCCGTTTGTTTCTGTAAGATTTCTACCAAAGCACAGACATTACATAATGTGCAAACACTGCAAGGCCTCCTAAAAGTCAAGCTGGCATGTTCAAGGTCACTCTTTGGATGACGGTAAAGCCAGAGAAACAGGTCTACAGGGGATGTCACAGATGACACAGACCACTGAGAATGACCTTGGAGCTGCTCTTTTTTCTTGATAAACCATCTCTTTGTGTAACCTAAAAATCATGCTGCTGACTCAAGTGGCTGGTCTGAATACTGATTACCTTTACCATCCATGGGATATAAGCTTGGAAGGAGTTGGCTAATCGTCTGCAAAAGCCAGGGTCTTACGAGTATGGGTCTCTCTTAGCCGGGAGCTTCTTCCTTTTGTAGTAAGCGAGGTAATAGGAATCGTCTAGGGGGCTGCCAGGGCAAGCCTGAGCAAAGCAGCGTCTGTGGTACTTGCTGCAAGAGGAGGCAAGGGTGACATGGGACCCAAAGGGGACAGGTAGGAGGAGACTGGCTAGCATGATTAAAATGCTTGGTTAGGGATCAGCCTAGGGTCACGACTACAAGACTTAACTAAAACCCAAGTAGACAATGAGCCAAGGACCCAAAGAAGAAAAACAAGTAATTTTCACCTGCTTTCCCTTTACCCAAGGTTACAGATTGAGTAGGGAATGGGGAAAAAAGAGACCGCCAAAGTACTGCTTACTTGGACATCAGAAGGCCTGATCTAGAACAAAGGGAACAGAATATTAGAGAAGGAAGGGTGTCAGAAATAGGAGAGCTGTGTTCCAAAAGTTTGTTTGCATGTTGGTTGTTTGGAATGGAGATGAGGTAAGGCAGCTGAGAGCTCAGTCTGGTTTAGAGTCTAATTTGCACATAGTATAACTTTACAGGGGTTGTGTGGAAAAGGAATCTCAGGGCTCCCCAGGCAGCAATGTGGCTAAAAGGTTCTGATTTCCTTGAGCCAGGGAGGATAGTGTGTCATGTCCAAACTGTCTTGCTCCTGAATGCCTGCCCCTGGGGCCACCGAAAGACGCAGCAGGAGGTAAATTACTACAGCTGAAAGGAAGAGTCCTTTCTCTCAAGTGCAGCTTATACAGCTCACTTCTCTAAAATGTATGTAGAAAAACAAGTACAACTTTTGTATACTCCATGTCCTGGTTTGGGTTTAGAATATATTTCTCTTTTTTTCAAATGTTTATTCATTTTTGAGACAGAGACAGAGCACAAGTGGGGGAGGGGCAGAGAGAGAGGGAGACACAGAATCTGAAGCAGGCTCCAGGCTCTGAGCTGTCCGCACAGAGCACAATGCAGGGCTTGAACCCACAAACTGCGAGATCAGGACCTGAGCTGAAGTGGGATGCTTAACCGACTGAGCCACCCAGGTGCTCCTAAAACATATTTCTAAAGAGGTATAAGAAAAGCACATGTAGCTGACTATCCAATGCCTATCAGAAACTCGTATGTTTTGGGCAACGTATTCTATAAATGTCTATTAAATTCTGTTAGTGAACACTGTGATTGAATTCTTCTATATCCTTGCTCATTTTCTGTCTTGTTCCATCAACCGTTAAGAGAGGTGTGCCTAAGTATCCACCTGTAACTGTGGATTTGTCCATTATTTCTTTCATTTCTATTGTTTTTTGCTTCATATATTTTGCAGGTCTCTTGTTTGGTGCACACATGTTTAGGATTGCTGTCTTCTGTCTTCTTGGTAGACTGAACCTTTTATTATTGTTATGCAATGTCCCTCTCTGTCCCTGGTAATTTTTTTTTTTGCTCTGAAGTCTACTTTATCTGATATTGATACAGTCATTCCTAGTTCCTTTTGATTATTGTTTACATGATGTATCTTTGCCCATTCTTTTACTTTCAATCTACTTATATATAATTATATTTGAACTGAATTGTCTGAAGACAGCATATACTTAGGTAATACTTTTTAATCCACGTTGCCGATATTTGTCTTTTATATGGTGTGTTTTGACTATTTACATTTAATGTAATTATTGGTATGTTAGAGCTTGTATGCCATTTTATTATTTGTTTTCTGTTTCTTATGGTTTTTTGTCTGTGTTCCCTAATATTCAGGGGTTTTAGTACTTGGTAGGAGAAGCAGAGAAAGATACATCTATTCAATCCTCCTAGAAGCAGAATTCCTCGTAGGAAAATGGAGTCCCTAACTGGAAAATGCATTTTATAATCTCCCCTATAGGGTAAAAAGAAAAATACCAAAGTAAAAAAAAAAAATGATAAAGGAAAATAAAATGACTTATTGAAGTAAATGTGGAGTAATTTTATACATGTTTGCCAGAATTTCACGTAACTTCCATTTTGGTTTCAAATATTTCCAAAGTGTATTGGTCCTTTAAAGATCATCTAGTCTCACTTTTGTTTAGAGCAATGACTGAGGGCCAGACAGGGGAAGGGACTAAACTGAGGTCACAGAGTAGGTTGGGAGCAAAACCAAAATGAGAATTGAGGGTTTCTGATTGGCAGTCAATACTATTTTCCCTTAGGCCATCTCTTTCTCTTCTATAATATGAGGGAAGGATAAAGGGCTGGACCTTATCCTTCTNTCACAGACTGAAACAGGCTCCAGGCTCTGAGCTGGCAGTCAGCACAGAGCCCAACGCGGGGCTTGAATCCATGAACCGCGAGATCATGACCTAAGTGAAAGTCGGACGCTTAACCGACTAAGCCACCCAGGCGCCCCGACCTTATCCTTCTTTAAAGGACCTCTCCAACTTCAATCTTTGGTGATTTTTATAACTGTCCTTATCTTTGCTTCCTTTCTTCCTATCTCATCTTCTTCCACTGCTATGTTAAGGCTATAATAAAGAATGGATGTTGGGGAAAGTATGGAGCAGACAAAAATCCATACAAAAAAGAAAATATATTGAAGTCTGTATTTGTAATGATTGCTTATTGCTACATATTTGGAAAAATAACCTTGTATAATCAATCTGTAGCTGTACAAGGGGGCTGTGACTTGTTTCTGGATTCATTATATACATGACTGTGTGGCGCTCTTAACATAGGTGAACATGGTAAACTTTATTCAGGAGTCTTGCCGCTATGACTGACTGGGGCAAAAAGATAATAGTAGCAACTATGGTGAAAAGAAGCTTAGCACTGTGGTAGATTGCCGAAGTTTGAACACTACTCACTAGTTGTGTGACTGAGCCAATCATGTACCTTCTCTGTATCTCAGTATCTTTATCTGTAAAACGGGGACAGTAAAATACTCAAACCTGATTAGTTTTGAGAACTACAAATAAAAGCTTAGAACGGTGCCAGTAGGTGCTGCTGCAACTGTTGTTATATCATTCACTGAAGGTTTATTATAAATAAAATATTATATAGAAACATTGCATATATTATATTTAATCCTACAATAACCTCTTGAGGTATAGATTAAGAAAGGATTATTTTATTATGAAAATAATTTACAATCATCCTATGAATTAGTATTACATACAAAGACAGATTATATTTAAAAACCAAGGTTGAAGCCAAAAGGTAAAGTAGCAAACATTCCCTGGAACATTTCACAAAATATAATCAGCACAACATCCAGTGTTGTATTACCATGACTATTATTTATTACTTTTATCATGTAAACTCCTCCAAAAACATTTAAAGAGGAAAACAAAAGCACAGCCTGCTCATTCTAGGAGAAGATATTGGGCCTGGTTTCCTTGGCTGGTTTCTGTTAGGTTCTTACACTGGACGAACAGGGCACATGCTGTACTCCTGTAAATACTCCTTCCCACCATCTAGCAGCGAGAGGGGAGAATCAGAAGGGTAAGGTTTACAATTAAAGCTTGATGAAATTAAAATTAAAGTTCCTATTTCTATTTTTATTTTATGTCTGGTTTTAAGCTTTGGGGAGAAAAGCAACAAACAATTCCTTGCTTGATATTCACTGACTGTCTGAAGTTGTTCTCCTAGTACTTTCTGATACAAGAATAAACATAAACCTTTTAAAACGTGCTTACCAAGGCAGAATGGTTCCAATATATTCTGGACCGAAAATTCGTTCTGCAGGTTCATCATCTGAAGGCTGGTTCTTAATATCAGGGACCTGATTTTCTCAGGACATGGTTTAAGTAAAAGGTAGCCAAGAGCATAGAGAGCATATCGAAGCCAGCACAGAAGTGGAGTGGCAATCCTGCCGTTTGGTGACTCCGACAGTCGCTCAATTGTTGGAAAAAGCAGAAAGGAGCGAATTACCTGCAATAAAATAATACTTTGGTGAGAAATTTTCTTAAGGGATAACCCACGGTTTTACTGTTTCTTCTGTATGGTATAGACAAATGACTGAATATGACTGAATGAGAAGAACCACTATCTGCTGTCTTCTCAGTGCACAAACAATCTGGGGGGCAGAGAAGGATATCCCTTGAGTTATTGGGGTTAATTTCCAGGGTAAGGAACAAATCAGATTCCTAGATAACTTCCTGATTATGACAGAAATTCATACTCCCTTTGAAGGATTGCCGAATTAGGAATTCATATGCCATTTCAGTAGTCATACCACCTTGACTAATGATACTAGAAGAAAGTAGAAATATGTAAAAAACTCTATTTCTAAGGGCACTTGGGTGGCTTAGATGGTTAAGTGTCTGACTTCAGCTCAGGTTGTGATCTCATGGTTTGTGAGTTTGAGCCCTGGCATCAGGCTCTGTGCTGACAGTGTGGAGCATGCTTGGGATTCTCCCTCTCTTCCTCTGTCTGTCCCTCCCCTGCTTGCTCTCTCAAAATAAATAAATATGCTTTATTATTTTTTTAAAAAATTTATTTATTTATCATTTATTTATTTATTTAAGTGTTTTACTTATTTCTGAGAGAGAGGGAGACAGCGTGAGCAGGGGAGGGTCAGAGAGAAAGGGAGATACAGAATCCGAAACAGGCTCCAGGCTCTGACCTAGCTGTCAGCACAGAGCCTGATGTGAGGCTCAAACTCATGAACTGTGAGATCATGACTTGAGCTGAAGTTGGATGCTTAACCGACTGATCCACCCAGGTGTCCCTAAAATATTTATTTTTGAGAGCGAGAGCATGAGCAGGGGAGGGGCAGAGAGAGAGAGAAGGAGACACAAAATCCAAAGCAGCCTCCAGGTTCTGAGCTAGCTGTCTGCAAAGAGCCCAACATGGGCCCCGAATCCACGAACTGTGAGATCATGACCTGAGCCAAAGTTGGACACTCCGCCAACTGAGCCACCCAGTCACCCCAAAATAAATAAGTAAGCTTAAAAAAAAAAGGAGAATTGTTTCTAGTCAGCATTTCTTTTACTGATTATATTTGGGGATAGTTCACTTTTTGAAAAACTCCCCTATTTCTTACTATTACCAGTAAAAGATCATCTTTAACAGAACCAAATATATTTCTAACAAACGATTTAACCTTAATAATGTGTAGGCTAGAAACAAGCAAAGCTGGAATCTCATACACAGGAAAATATTTGAGGACAAAAATATAATTAATTGAATTCATCAGGATGTCAAGAAATATATTTTAATAATACTCCACAAGAGCACTGCTAAAACATTTGGAATTTACCATTACCTACCATAAATATTTTAAAAATTAATGAAAATAATTTCTATGGGGGATCAGAAAAGGCAAATAGTTAAGCACAGTCCCTATGAATAATACAGTAATATGAATGGAATAGATCACCAATGTTAACAGATTATAGATCAGGAAACGAGAATGGACACAAAGGCTTTACTTTTTTAAAAAAAGTTTAAGTTAAATATAAGATACATACAGAAAAGCATATAAAACATTAATACGCAATTTAATAAATGATGTATAAAACGAACAGCTATGTGGCTCCAGAAGCAAAACACTGCCAGCATGGCATTTTCTAATCCCAACTCCTACCTCTCCTCATATCTTAGGTAACTTCTATCCTGACTTCCTTACTTTGCTTTATATCAATACTTATCATTCCTTAATGCTATAATCACTTCCTTATTTAACTTTACATTAATACTTATTGTCCTGTTATAGACTGAACTGTGTCTCTCCCAAATTCACAAGTTGAAGCCCTAACTTCCACTGCGATTATATGTAGAGATAGGTAATTAAGGTTAAAGGAGGTCACAAGGTGGGGCTGTGATAGATAGGATTAATACCTTCTAAGGAGACTGACCAGGAAATTCATTCTCTCTTCCCAGGCACACACAAAGAAGAGGTCTGCTGAACACACAAGAAGGTAGCTATCTACTAGCCAGGAAGTCTCAGGGGAAACTGTCTAAGCTGGCAGGTTGATCTTCGACCTCCAGCTACTAGAGCTGTGGGAAAGTAAATGTCAGTTGTTTAAGCCACCTAGTCTATGGTATTTTCTTACAGCAGTTTGAGCAGACTAATTCATATTTCTTAACACTTTAATTTTGTGTGTTAATGAACTTTATATAAATGCAATCATGTAGTATGTTTTTGTGTTTTACTTCTCTGAACACTGTAAGATCCATCCCATGTTGATATATGCAGCAATAGCTTATTAGCTTTGCTATATAGTTTTCCATTGCATGCACATACTACTCATTTTATCTGATAGATATCTGGGTTGTTTTCAGTCCAGAGGTATTACAAACATGCTGCTAGGAACATTTTTATATGTGTCTCTTGATGCATGTGTGCATGTATTTTTGTTGATGATATCACTCAAAGTAGAACTACTATGTCATATGGTATGCATAGTTCAGCTTTAGTAGATGATTCTAAATGATTCTCATGCCAACAGACATGAGAGTTTATATTGTTTCAAATCCACACTACATTTGGTATTGGCAAACTTTGTAATTTCGACTACTCTGATATATTTTCACTATGACTTTTTTTTCTCTGATGACCAGTAAGGTTGAACAGCTTTTATGTGTTTACTGGACATTTTCTATATCCCCTGAAGTGCTTATTCATGTGTCTTGCACACTTTTCTGTTAGGTTGCCTGCCATTTTTTCTTCCTGATTTGTAGTTTTCTGTTTTTTTAATTCTAGATTCTAGTCCTTTGTCATGTTGCAGTCCTTGGCTTGCCTGTTCATCTCTCTTTTTTTTTTTTTTTTTTTTTTAGTGGACATAAGTTCTTAAGTTTGATGAAGTTGATTTTAAGTCTTTTATACTGATTGTACTTTGTGCCTAGTTCTTTTTTAAAAAATTAAAAAAAAATTTGTTTGAGAGAGTGTGAGTGAGCAGAGGAGAGGGAGAGGGAGAAACAAGAAGAAGGCTCCATGCTCAGTGAAGAGCCCAACATGGGGCTTGATCCCACAACCCTGGGATCATGACCTGAGCCGAAATCAGAGTTGGATGCTCAATCGACTGAGCCACCCAGGTGCCTCTTTGTGCCTAGTTCAAAAAATTCTTGTGCAACCTCATATTATGAAGATATTACTTTTTTCATTCAAAATGCCTTTTTAAAAGAAATTAGGTAATGCTACCTCTGAGCTGTTCTACAATGTATGTTTAAGCTTCTGGTTGTGTTTAACTACAGTTGTCAGTGTGTTCCTTTGGTTTCAGGTATCAGTAACTTGCCATTTCTCTTATGTATTTACATTCCTCCTTCTGGATGAACTGAATGCACTTTTCCTGGTAGGAGCTGACAGTAAAAGTGGGTTTTTGTGGACTCTTTTTCATTCTCTACCATTGACAGCCATAGTAACATTGGGTGACACTGCCCAAATGTTCAAGTTGATCTGTAATTTGAACTAATATATGGTCTCTCTATTAGTGTCTCTATTACTAATAGTGAACAGGGATTTTTTTAAAAAAAGTTTATTTAAAATATTTTGAGGAGAGAGAGAGAGAATCTGAAGCAGGTTCTAGGCTCTGTGTGGAGCCCAATATGGGGCTTGATCTAAGAAACTGTAAGAGCATGACCTGAACTGAAATCAAGAGTCAGACACTTAACTAACTGAGCCACCCAGGTGTCACAATAACAGGGATTTGAAGGTGAAACTATGGAGGACTCTTTTCTTCAAGAGTTGAAGAATCACCGTTCTTGTTTTTCCTTGGTCATTATCTGTCAGCTGAGTGCTCTGCCATTTCCTGTAGACTTTTCCTTTTCTCTCAACAGGAGCTGAGATATTTTAGCTGTTTCTTTTTTGCTTATAAATAATTTGACCTCTACTAGATCTTCTCCTCTGTCACATAAGTAAGAATGTACTATTCCTTGTGGCCTTGGTGGTGAATAAAAGACACTCTTTGGGAGCAGGGAGCCACAGTCTTTCAGATGATTTTTAAAATGCTGCACTGGCAACAATACATGCACAGTGCTCAGAACATGAATTTGGAATGAATGCAGGGTCTCAGCTAGAATATGGGGATTTCTGCCACCTTAGCATCTTCTTAAGTACAACTCAGACAAGATACAAGATGGACTGTGCATGTTTAATCAATGCACTCATGGGGACTTGTGATGTAGATGACTGTGGGCTCCAGAATGTCAGAGATGATCCAGAACCCTCCAATCACAGCCAGCTGCCTGTACTGCAATGGGTTTATACAAAGATAATATACAAAGATTCACTTAATGGTTATGGGATCTCTGTGAAGTCTGAATGACTGAGAAAAGTCAGTTAAAGGAATCCTTCTCCCTGGATGCCATTTTCAGTGTGAACTCCAATTCTGTGTATTCAAACACAGACAGGAATGAGATCAGCTCTGGAATCCCAGGACTTTTCTGATACTTGGTCTTCTACCCCTTCTGGTGTAACACTGGGATACAGCATTCCTGATTCAGCTGTAACCACCATGGGGTGAGGATTAGGGTGAGCAGGGCGTGCAGCACCAGCATCAGGCCTCTTCTGCTGCAGGAGGCACCTGTAAAGAATCCAACAGCTTTCCAACATCTCCGGGTCCTCAGACAGGCCTCCCTGTCCTTGTATTTGGTGAGCAGTTGTATGCCTCTACTTCACCTTTGCCTTTCTGTCCAAAGACATTCTTTAGGACTGTGATCAGAGGCTGTAAGTCAAGTGTGACTGCTGTCTCTTAGAGACATGGAATATACCCCTAGACCGTTAAAGTAGTCTAACAACACCAAGTATTAAAGATGTGGATCAACAATAACTCTTACACAACATGGCATTAACTATTAGACTTTCCTCCTCTGTTTTTGAAAGTACAAGCACTTTCGTGGGTGCCTGGAACTCACACAGAAAGTACACTTTTATCATTCTGTTGAATGTTAGCAGTTTAAATTAGGGACCTGGCACTTCCCCTGGATACTAAGCAGCATGCGCTGAGTTCAAGAGGTAGAAACGATGAACTCTCTCAGCAACCGGAGTGGTGTTACAATTAGCCATTGATTCTACACCTTCATACTCAGAAGTCTTTCCCTCTCTTTTGGGTAGTTCTACCATCATGAGTCCTTATACTACTGTAAGTGCTACCAATGTTCTATTGGACTTAACAAGGCTCGAGAGATTCAAACAGGGTGGATTTACGCAAAGCAGTCTTCGGTGCAGGGAGAGGCAGGTTTCCCACTGCCCTGCTGAGGCCTCTCAGCTGAAGGACCACGAAGGAGCTACTTTCCCCAACCACAGGAAGAGTTCTCCCTTGAGGCTGGAAGCAGGTGTGTTAGCAGCTGCAGTGGCTGCAAAGGAAAAGATGAAGGAACTGACTTCTTGGCTTCAGCTAGGCTCTCGTTGGCCAGTCTCACCAAGAGCTATAGGAACACACCATGCTGAAGAAGCCAGGCCGGCCACACTCAGTCACAGCAGGCTCCCCGGCAGCCAGCATTCTTTAATAGTGTCTCCAAAAGCTCTGCGGTCTAGCTGTCCACATTTAGGTTCATAATCTACCTGAGACTGATTGTTATGTGTACTGTGAAATATGGGTCTAATTTAATTTCTTTCCATATGGAAACTCGATTGTCCCAGCATTATTAACTGCAAAGGCTGCCCCTTCCCTGCTTTTCTGCAGTGACACTCCTGTTGTGAATCCCGTGTAGATGTGAATGGGTCCTTTTCAGGGCTCTCAGACCCGGCCTACTTATCTAACTGTGCCAAAACCACAATGTCTTATCTAATAAAAGTTTCATAATATCTTTTGATATTTGGTAGAGTAAGTTAAACACCACCTTGTTGTTCTTCAAAAATGCCTTGAGTATTTTTGGCTCTCTGCAGTTCCATAAACATTTGAGAACTGCCTATTCAGGTTCCACGAACATCTCGTTGAGATTCTGATTATACTAAATCTATAAACTAATTTGAGAAGTAATATCTTTACAATATTGAGTTTTCCAACCCATGAACATGGGATAGCTCTTTTATGTGTCTCTAAAAATGTTTTATACATTTTACATACAGTCATCTTGCACAACTTTGTCAGAGTATTAGGTACTTATTTTTTATGCTATTGTAAATAGAATATTTTTAAAAATTTCATTTTCTAAGTGTTTGTTGCTTATATGTGATATAAATAATATTTACATGTTGATTTTGTGTCCAGCAAGTTTATTAAAGTCACTTATTAGTTCTGATAACTAATCTGTAGATTTTGTTGAATTTTCTAAGTACACACTCATATTATCCAGTGTTGTTTCTTCAAGTCCTTTTATCTTTTCTCTTATATTACCTTTAATATAATACAATGCCAAACTTTAATACAATGCTGACAGAAATAATTCTTGTGTCCAAACAAAAAAAATTTTTTCCCAATATAATTAATCACTAAGAAGCATGATGTGTACTAAACGTTTTCTAGAGATAAACTTTGTTGTATTGAAAACATTTCCTCTATTTCTAGTTTGTTGGTGGTTTTTAAAATAAAAAAATGGATGCTGAATTTTATCAATTACCCTTTTTGTACCTATTGGGATGATCATATGAGTTTTCTTCTTTCATTCATTAATGTGGTAAACCATCAATTGATTTTCTAATGTGAAACTAACTTTTGATTCTTGGGATAAACCACCATGGTCATGATACATCTTTTTTACATGGTTTCCTAATATTTTGTGTAGAACTGTTGCATGTTGATAAGTGAGTCTGGTCTCTAACTTTCTTTTCTTATTTTACTTTTTTCCAGGTTTGGATGTAAAGGATTTGCTAGTTTGAGGAAACTGAGTTGGAGAGTATGGTCTTCTCTTCCATGGTCTAGAGAATTTTGTAAAATAATAATGATTTAATTTCCAAATATTTGATAGAACTCATCAGTGAAGCCTAGAGTTTAGTTTTAGAAAGTTTTGCCTACTAGAAAAAACAAACAAAGTTTTGCCTATTGATGGATTCAATTTCTTTAATGGCTTAGGACCATTCAGGCTTTTAAAAATTCTTCTTGAATCTATTTGATGTTAACTTCTTCTATGGAGTTGTCTATTTCATTTAAACTTCAAAATGTATTAGCATAAAATTATTTATAGTATCCCACAATTATATTTCATCTCTGGACAGCCAGTAGCAATACTACTTCTTTCATTACTGATACTACTCGTACCAGATAGAGTAAACCTTTATAATCATGAAGGGACTCTGTTCACTTCTGGTAATGCTTTACCCTTAGGGCTTATTTTAATATTAACGTAGCTACACCAGCTTTCTTTTGGTGAGAATTTTCAAGATATAACTTTTCCTATTCTTTTATTTTCTACCTTTCTATGGCCTTACATTTAGAGAATATACTTGGATTTTTTTCTCTGTCTAATCTGAATATCTTTGTCTTTTAACTAATTTTAAACTATTATGCTTAACTAATATGCTTAATACATTTACTACATTTTTACTTAAATAATTCCTAATATTTTGGAGCTAAATCTAAAATATAAACCCCAAATCCTATGTTATTGCTTTTTATTGTTTGTATATCCTCACCTTATTTTTCTTTCTTACTATTTTTTCATGAGATACAAATAATAAAAATATAATTGATAGTAAGTATTAAGTAATTGAGTGAGCCACACAACAAATGAATAAAGCATGTATGTCAGTAAATCACAAAAATGATTAATAATTCTAAAGTAATTATATGACAGTTTAAGGAGTAAATAAAAATGAATAATATAATAAACAAAAATGCATATGTTAGTAAAATGTCCATGGTAGCTTAGGGAAGAAATAAACTAATGAAAGAAGACTAGGACTTGGTGGAAGTGGTAGTATACCCTTAAACAGGGTGTTGACGGAAGGCTTCAATGAAAAATGACATTTGTGCAAAGTCAGTCATGGAATAAGCTGGGAAATATTTGGGGGAAAAAAAGGTTTTCTGGGAGAGGGAGGAGCAAGTCAAGTGCAAAGGCCATAAAACAGAACCTAATTTGGTGTGTTGAGCAAAAGCAAGGAGAATAGTATCACTGCAGCGGGCTGTATAAAAGGAGAGCGGCTTACATTGTGATCACAGAGGCAGAAAGGGGACAGAGGATGTAGGGTCTAATAGGACTTTGGCTTTTACTTTGAGTAGCTGAGAAGCCTTTGAAGGGTTCTGGAAACAGGTGATAGGTCTGACTTCCATTTTAATAGAATTACTCTGGTGATTGTATTGTTAATATTATCTCAAACGTACTAAATCAATGAAATCAGACGAGATAGAAAAATGAGTTCTGAATATTGGAAAGGCAAAATTACCATATTTGTTTGAAATATTTTTAAAAATCTCATGTATAAAAATAATAGCTAAGTACAAATGTAAGAGAAAAATATAGGGCACTTATCTAAAGAAAAAAAATTTTTTTTTTAATAGTTTATTGTCAAATTAGTTTCCACATAACACTCAGTGCTCATCCCCACAAGTGTCCTCCTCCATGCCCAGCCCCCCCTCCCCCCACATCCATCAGTCCTCAGTTTTTGTCAGCATTCAAGAGTCTCTCATGGTTTGCTTCTCTCCCTTTCCCCCACCATTTCTGCCTAAAGAAAATTTTTATACACAAAGGGGCATTTCTTTGTTCTTCTGTAGCGAAAGAGATATAAATTCTTCCACTAAGCTAATTTATTAACTCAATCCCAATTAACATACTAAAACAATGTTCTTATTTTAAAATTTAATGAATTATATTAATGTTCACTTGGAAAATGAAATGCATTAACCACCCAGGAATTCAGAAAAAGAAGAGAAAGAGATTAGCTCTCCTAAATACTAGACCGATTATGAATCTACAATAAGTAAAACTCTATGATATCAGAAAAGGATCACACAGTTCAGTGGAACAAAAAGGAGTCTCAAAACAAACCTGAATACATGTGGGAATTAAATTTAGGATAAAGGCCATTGGCGGGGAAAAAAAGGAGTTGTTCATTAAATGTAGTAGGGAAAAATAAAAATGAAAAAGAATTATTTGGAACAGAGATGAGAGTTCATAATGAGGAGTGGCCCCCAATATTGTGGTATGCCCATACCATGGAACATTATAGGATTTCCAATTTCTCTCTTTTCTTTGAAATCAGCTGGTTGGGATTTAGCAAGCTTTAAATGAGACATTCTTTGCATTTGGGCTCACATGCTCTTTGGGCTTTTAATTATGAAAACAGAAAGGCGATTTTGCTTATTTTCAGATTCCTCAACAATGTCCTATAAATGATACCTGGAGAGGTCACTGGATAATGCAGTCTCTACTAACTGGGATTTAACTGTTCAGCTCTCAATCTTATTTTCTCCTCTGGGCAACTTTAGCATCATGTTAGTAAATAACCAAACCAACCGTCATCAGGGATTTGGTTAAAAAAAAAAATAATTCCAGGGAATAATGTGAGATCACTACCTTTAATCCTAATCTCCCAAATCTTCTGCCATTTCTAAAATAGCACCATGGATGATAAAGGAAAATATGCAGAACCAGGACTTTCAAGTGTTACGAATTCTTCATTAGGAAAGTAAAACTAATATGTTCTATTGTACTCTGTTTATCAAAGCAGAAAAATATCTTAAATGGGAAAGCTAGAACAAAATGCTTTTGGTTTTTTTTTTCCCTTGGCCAATCCACAGTTAAACCAGAACAATCACCTAATAAAAATGATGTCTTGTCTTTTCTTTATGTTTATTTATTTTTGAGAGAGAGAGAGAGAGGCAGTGTAAGGAGGGGAGAAGCAGACAGGGAGACACAGAATCTGAAGGAGGCTCCAGGCTGAGCTGTCAGTACAGAGCCCGATGCGGGGCTTGCACCCACAAACTGCAAAATCATGACATGAGCCAAAGATGGATGCTTAACCTACTGAGCCATCCAGGTGCCCTGAAAATGATCTATTTTCTAAGAAATCTAGTAGTTCAGTCCTTTATGATAACTTATTGCTCATTTTAGTTTCAAGTTTATTCACTTCAAAACAATGGCTTGCTTCTGTTTACTAAAATGTCTTTAAAAGATTTAGAGAATATAAATGGTTAATACAGTTACTGTCCTACTAAAAAATATACCATACAGATTCCATACTAGTTATGTAACCCTTAGTACAAAGGAACTTTGGACTGATCAAATCAGCTGGCAGAAAGAGGAAGCAATTTGTTACTTTGTATAAATGATCCATTACTGTGACCCATGTTAAACAAAACTGCATGCAAGGGAAACTCCACAAGCAACTACAGGGTTACATGTGGTTGATTTATATCAATAACAAAATGAGAATTAAAGTGCACTCTGAAATCATGGGAATGTACCGAAACAATAAGGAAGTTCTAATATATACTCTGAATGCATCATTGCCTCTCAAAACTAGAAGAAGACCAAAGATTGTTTATCACAACTAATACTTAGTTGATGAGACTTGGTTTTCCTCTCTTGCATTTGGAGAACAACAGTTATTACCTGTTGGGTGAAACTTATACTTTTCCTTAGATACCATAATGGTAACTTCAATGAAATTTATAGTCCAAATTTGATAGGATAAGCCGCAGTAATAAAATTTTTTTATTTATATAGAAATCTATTGGTAAAAAAATCACCAAGATCAAGGAAGTATACCCAATTTTATAACACAGCTGTGCAGTGAAGGTTTCCAAATCTGTGTACATGACAAAACATTTTCTTATGTTACTGTCTCATTAAAGAAAACTTCTAGGCTGGACAATTCATTCTACTCTAAGGAAGCATTTTCATATATTTCTGTTTTTTAGCTTTTTTAAAATAGTTTATTGCCAAGTTGGTTTCCATATAACACCCAGTGCTCATCACCACAAGTGCCATGGAGGAGGGCATTTTCATATATTTCACATTCTCCTTTGAAATCTACCAGAGTCAACTCTGATGATGAAGCAGAACCATGTTCTCTTGACTAGTACAGGAAAGTAAATATACACATTGGGACTTTTTAGAGAGGTACATTTTGGGGGATGAGAGATAGCATTTTGATGTTTATTTTTCCTGAATTTATTATTTTTATTAATTACAGAAAGGAAGTTAGGAACAACTTGAACTATAGCCATAAGGTAAGATGTATGATGTTCAAGTGTGGGTTGTATGCAATCTGTTTCATTAAATAGGTTTTTGTGTTTTTTTTTTTTTTTTAATTTCTAGGAGAGAGAGAGAGAGAGACAGCGTGAGCAGGGGAGGGTCAGAGAGAGAGGGAGTCACAGACTGAAACAGGCTCCAGGCTCTGAGCTGGCAGTCAGCACAGAGCCCGACGCGGGGCCCGAACCCACGAACCGCGAGATCATGACCTAAGCGAAAGTCGGACGCTTAACCGACTAAGCCACCCAGGCGCCCCAAATAGGTATTTTTTTTTAAGATGAAGAGTAAAATCCAAGAAAATTATCAATAAATTTAAGTGTTCAGATAGTGTACTATAGACGCATCCATTTTTCTGGGATGCAGCAAGGATGCCTCTAGGTTAGGATGACATGAAGCCAAGAGAAGTGGTCAAAAGAACAGCATGGGGAACTGTTATGTTCCCCATTTGTTTATTAGCTGAGCCCACCTTCTGTAATAATGGCAGGGTGCTTCTCCACTGCACATGTTGAAAACAAGAATGGATAGCATACCTTTTATATGAATGCACATATAGAATATGCACAATAAACCACCGAACCTTCAAAGATAAAGTTGCTAGCGATCAAAGCATAGACCTAGAAATAATTCTAGTTTAAACCTGTTCCTCTCTCTTTCCATAAGGCCAAGTTTTCCTCTCCTGAAGATAAGACTATTCAGCTTATTTAATCATACGTACACAGTTTATAAACTGCAGATGCCATTCTATTCTAATGATCAAGTTCTTGGTTTTTGAGATCTTATATTCTGCTTAACAATTTCATACATGAGTAAGATAGGAATATGCCCCACAGTAGGAAAGTGCTTACAATAATAGTAGTAGTGTTAGCTTACTACTTCCTAGGAACTATGCTAATGCACCCTGTGCACATTATCTCATTTAATACCTGTAACAACCTTATCAAGTAAGTTTCTTCATTCCATACATGGTGACAAAGATGAGGTATGCACTCAAGCATAACTTCAGAGTCCATGCCATTAATGACTATATACACTATATACTTGCATACAAAATAATTTCTTAGCAATCATTATTATCTGGTGACATAATTTCTTATGTTTGAGCCAGCCACTATCATTATTGTTAGAAGAAGGCCAATATTTATAAGTGTTTTGAACCACTGAGCTTCAGAAATAACTAACCTTATATCCTAAGAAATAGAGCATGGGATCCTTCAACTATTGATTGCTGAAAAAAATTATGCGACTTCAACATGTTTTGCTTAAGAAAAAAAATGGCATTCAAGAAAATGACTACTTTTACTGCTTCTATGAATTTGAATTATAGTCATGACTTCCTGGGACAGGGATTTTTCTACACTTTAATTATCTGAATGTAAAAAAAAAAGGCCATTCCATGCATTTAATCTACATGTCAGTGTTGCTAATTACAAGGAATGTTTGTATATTTGCAGATATACTTACATCTTATTATACTTAAACATTTGAAACGTGGGTTCAAAATCTTCTGATAGCCCATTCTTCACAAGCTTTTGTCATTTTATACACTTCATATTTATTTTGAATGCAAAGATTCTCTTCTATTCAGCTTACTATCTCTTGGAATTCACTTTCTGTTGAGTCTTTCAGATTCAGAACCACAAAGCACTCAAACAGAAGATAATGATGCTCACAGACCCTTGCAGTATAGCCTCCATGACATAGCACCTGTTGTTCTGAACTAAACTGCGTCTTCCAGGTAGTCTCAGAATTCAGCAATGTCTACATGACTACCAGGGGCTTTTGGCAATTTCAGCTCTTTCTTGGTTTCCAATGGCAAAGCTACACAGACTCAAAAAGGATGGTTTTACTGACCAAAAACCTGCTACTTGGCAATTCCCTAAACTTGGAACTGGCGTAGTCTATGTGGGTCAGGAAACCAAAAGAATCCCAACTGTTCAGCAGTGGGGTTGGGACTTTCCAAAATTAAAAACTCCAGTCTTTAGAGGCTTAAGCCAAGAATAATGGAGAAGGAAGAGTCATTCATTAGGACTATTGCTTGTTTTTTGATTGACTGATTGATTCAAGATAAATTGGCACCTACAATACACCAACACTAGGTGAGTGCAGGAGACTCAATGATGAACAAGACAGAGTCTCTGCTTTCAGAGAACTTAAGTCTAAGCAGAGAGACATTTATAATAATGCAGGATGGGTAGTATGCTATGGGAAAGAAAGAGCACAACAAAAGCATACAACGGGCACCAGAAACCTCTGATTCATCATGGCCTAGCACCTTTGAAAGGGGCTTTGGAAAGAGAAGTTGACAGATATTCACTGAGTACCTATAGGAACAAAGTGCTGACGACTTTGCTCAAGGTTATTCAAGGAAATCTGTACAAAAGACTCCTCCCCATTTAACTTTGCTGAAAGACACTGGGAAACATGTATACTTCAGTTTCAAATATTAAAATGCCACTTTAATACCTGAACTAAGATGAGCAAAGGTGTCCATCACAGGTTTCCAGACTAAGGGAGAGCATAACAATGGAGAGGCCCAAGGCTGGAGGTGCATGCTGGGTGCATGCCAACACAGCACACAAGAGATTTCTGCCCGGAAGCTGTCCCAGTAAACACTTCTAGCTTCTCAGAAATCAAAAGGAAGGCTCACAGTATGGCTTTCAAGTTTCATTTTATATGGTAAAAAGCACATCCAACAGTCAGTTATGCTCACAAACCAAGATTTTGCTGTACTCTGTTATCAGCTCAGATTTTACCCAGCAACTAATATTCTACATATATCTGTGTGTGTGTATACACAGATATAAATACATATATAGTATATATACACCTCTACACTATATATATGAGAGACAGAGACAGATGGAGTGTGAGAGGGTGAGGAGAGGGAGAACAAATAAAAAAGGAAATGAGGTAAAATAGTAACTGTAAATGTAGGTAAAGTGTATATGGTGTTTTTTTTTTAAGTTTATTTATTTTGAGAGAAAGAGAGAGAAAAGTGGCAGGAGAAGGGCAGAGAGAGAGGGAGCCACAGAATCTGAAGCAGGCTCCAGGTTCTGAGCTGTCAGCACAGAGCACTACATGGGGCTCAAACTCACAAACCATGAAATCATGACCTGAGCCAAAGTCAGATGCTTAGCTGACTAAGCCACCCAGGCGCCCCGTGTATATGGTGTTCCTTGTACTATTCTTATTCTTCCAACTCTTCTTTAAGTTTGAAATTGTTTCCAAATAAAGCGTTAAATAATTAAGTATAGCCCACCACTGCCCTCTATCCCCCAGCCGAGGCACTTTCGATCCCCTTGATCTTGCTCCACTCTTTATCGAGCTAGTGTCACCACTGAACATATTAATTTAGGCATTTTTCCTGTTTATTACCATTTCCTCTTATCAGGGGACTCTGAGAGGGCAGAGCTTCCTTTCTGTTTTGTTCACGAGTACCTTCATGTCTAGTACAGGTGCTTGGTGACAGTGCAGGGCACCTTGATGACTGAATGAATGCGGATCTGGCTGAGGGGCAGTGAATCTTCTAAGATGACTGCCTCATCCAAGCAACTCCTCTTCTGAAAGCCCAGCTCGGGACTGCAGGTTTATTCTGTATAGAAACTTGAAGGAAAGAGCTTTCAGAGCTAGGTCAGGCACAGAGAAAGGCAGAGGAAAGAGACCACAGGAAAGAGGGATTAATTAAATGAAAGCCTACACACTAAGTGCAGACATTCTTGCATGCAAACATCAGCCTCTCGTGCTGCTTTGCACCGATGATGCTGCCCTTAAGCGGGAGATTTGGAGACCGTTTTGGAGAAACTGAATGGCTCCAGAGAAATACCATATAGACAGTGACATTGACGAATACCACACAAAAAATGTCAGGATACCTGTCCAATCACCCTGCAGCGAGGCTGACTCGCTGATAAGACCCACTCTCACACAAAACCTCCGAGGATTTTTGGTGCTTCATTCTTAAATATGAAGAGATAACAAAGGAATGTCAGACATTTGAGCAAAGCTTCAATTATAGTAGACAGATCGACATAAACAAAACATGAAAAAAGGAATTCAGAATGAATCATGACAGTACAAAAAATACAACAAAACTCCAAAAATTTGTTCTCCTCAGAGAGAAAGAGAAAGCGAGTGAGCCATAAAATAAAAGGGACACTACAAAAAGGGTAAAAAGAACAAGAAGTTATCTTAGATATTATTTGCATGAAGGCTGAAGTTAAAAGTTTAGTAATACAAGTTATAAGAAAAAGTTGGAAAAATATCCCATATTTCTCACTGTCTAGAACAAAAAGGGGGAAGGGAGGAGAAAGAGATCGATAATGTAAAATAAAATAAATCAAGAGAATAATTTTTGGATGTTTAACATGTAAATAATGAGAAAACCAGGAGAAAAAACGTGTAGGAGAGGTTTTTGGTACATAAGGATGCCAGTTTTCAAATTAAAAAGGATACAGTCCAAAGAATATCATCATAAAATGTAATAATGAGGATAAAGTAAAGATTCTAAAACTGTCCAGAGAAAAAAACAAGTCACATAAAAAACTCAGAATGGCATATTTTTCAAGAGTAAAGCTTGAAGAACTTGAAGCCAGGCAACAGCTGGTCATGGTAGAGATGGGGAGCGGGGAGGGCAGACTAGCTTATTGCAGAGCAATCTTCCTGCCAAGAACAATTAGAAAAGCTGGAAAAAGCATTTTCGTAAAGTGCCTCTGAAAGCATCAAAGGCAGAAGAGACTGAAAGGGCCAAAATTCTAGAGAAAAAGGAAACTCAAGAGAGGTGTGTTGAAACAGCTTTTCTTATTTACCAACTTGTGAGCAGTAGCTAAGAGGACAAGGGGCTGAAATATACTATGCCTCAATGGTCTACATTTGGGCATCTGATGCCCATTAAAGAGAAGGCACCCTAGCCTTTCAGTGGGAACTACTAAAGGACTACGTCCTAGAAGTAGTAACCAACTGGAAATAGACCAGCTTTCACAAAGATATGATTGGTGCAGCCTGATTCCAGATAGCATTAAAGTGATCAGTCCTTAACATAATTGCTGGTCACAAGCAAAAGGAAATTCTTCATGGAGGAACCTAAAAGCCTCATATTGTCTTAACAATGTTTCACCTATAATGTCAGGTATTCAATTAAAAAAAGAAAAGCTTACTAAGCAGTGATGGTTTATTTTCCATGCCAACTTGGCAAGCCATGGGGGTGATCAGATATTTAGTCAAACATTCTGGGAGCATCTGTGAGGGTATTTTGTTTTTTTTTTTTAAATTTTTTTTAATGTTTTATTTATTTCTAGGAGAGAGAGAGAGACAGCGTGAGCAGGGGAGGGTCAGAGAGAGAGGGAGTCACAGACTGAAACAGGCTCCAGGCTCTGAGCTGGCAGTCAGCACAGAGCCCGACGCGGGGCTCGAACCCACAAACCGCGAGATCATGACCTAAGCGAAAGTCAGACGCTTAACCGACTAAGCCACCCAGGCGTCCCTGTGAGGGTATTTTGAATGAGATAAATATTTGAATCAGTAGACCATGTCAAGCAGACTGCCTTCCCTGATGTTAGTTGGCCTCATCCAGTCAGCTGAAGGCCTGACTAAAACAGGCTGAGTAAGAGAGAATGCCTTTTTTATTTTTTTTATTTTNGGCCAGATTTCATTGTTAGAGAGAATTCCTCCTGATGACTGTTTCTGGGCCTAGACATTGTTTTTTTCTCCTGCCTTTGGACGTGAGTCCTTGCTGGGTTCTAGCTTGCCTGCTTTGGGACTAGAACTCTACATCGCCTGCCCCTCCTGTGTCTCCAGTTTATCGACTACAGCTCTTAGGACTTGTCAGCCTCCAGGACTGGGTTAGCCAATTCCTGAGAGTTAATCCCCTTCTATTGCACACACATCCCACTGGCCTGTTTCTCTGGAGAACTCTGACTCCTACACAAACACAATGAGGGGCAAGAAGACATGACCAAAAACAAAGAAGGGGAAAGCAGAGGCGAAATGCAACTACATGAGACGGATACTGAGATTATCAGACACAACAGAATTTAAGAATTGGTAACAACAAAAATTAAAAAATGGAAATTTTATAAGCAAAAATTAGAATAACTGAATTGAGAGTGCAAAAGTTGGGTTTAAAAGTTTATACACAGCTGAAGTGAAGATTGCTGAACTGAAAAGCAGTGTAGGAGAAAATATGCAGATTGAGGCGGGGAGAGAAAAGAAAGAGTTCTTGTGTGTAAATTATACCTCAACTTAAAAAAAGAAAAGTTTAAAAATCTAATAGGGAGAATCAAATGAATTACAATACCTATGATACCAGGTGGAATATATAAGAATTGAGAAAAAGGTTTCAAAGGAAGGACAATAAAAATGACCGAGAAGAATCAGGAAAGAGTTCTCACAGGAGTTTGCATCCGAGATGATTTTAGAATATAGACAGAAGGCATCTGTTGCGTGGTGGGGGAAAAAGAAGAGAGGAAGTAGATAAGAAGTGATAATAGCTAGGAGGGAGCACTAGGTATGCCCTGGGCAGGTGCAGGGTCTACAGCCAAGGGAGACCATCTCTCTCAGAGGACCTTGAGGAGCACTCTCTTGCAACTCAGATAACCAGAATCTGCCCCTAAGATTCATGAAATCACTTCTGAATCGGCATCAGTCAACATTCATATAATATTATGGAAGCCCTCAGAGCCTTTCTCCCCTGCAGCGGGGCTCACAAAACTCCTCAGCATTTCCCTAAAGGTACTGGGCTATGGGAAAGGAAAAGGCTGAATCTCTTAACACTCAATTTGGTTTCCTATAGAAGCTCCCAGTACTCTACCTGTGAGGAGATAAGTTAAAATTATTTGTTGAAATGGACTTTCTGGACTGTCTACAGACTTCATTTATGCGTGCTCCCTCTGGTCTCTGTAGGATTCTGTATTGTCTGCTTTCCTAGGGACAGGCTGCCAGAAATGATGCTGGCTTCAATCTTTATCCATTCATCAGTATATCTTTCTGACACCTGATAATCTGGCTTCTTCCCAACCAAATGCAGTTAGTATGAACTGGCTTGGAATGCAAGATCTCAAGGCAACCACATTTTCTTCTCATGAAGCATCTCTCCTTCAGTGCCTGCTAGGCTTTTTCCACTTGAGGGAATTGTTGTGGCCTACGTTGCATATTGCTCACAGATTTTCCATCAGAGCAAGAAGGAGGGGTGAAAGAGCCTTGTGCACACTGGACAACTATACTAGAGAGCCTTGTTCTTCCTTAAAGACCGTGTTCGCAGTTCTCATCTCCACAAACTGACAGACCCAAAAAGAAATCTTCTGGCTAAAATGAACAATAGCCACAGAAGAACAACTTCACAGAATCTTGTTCATCTGTTTTAACACTCTTGGAGGTTCTCTCTTCTCTGACTGTGGTGCTCCATCCACTAAGGCTCTACGAGTGTGTACATCTGTGAACACCCAGTTCAGTGGCATGACAGTCTAAATGTAGCAAGGTATGAGAGATATTTTTCAGACCTGTATCCATCTGTGAGAGTATTTACAAAGATATATATAGCACTAGCCTTAGCGCCTTAGCACTGGTGCTCACTCATACCCCAGAGCCCCCTAGAGTCCTAGCCACTGTGAACTTCATGGTATGATGAGATTTGAATAGGGCTGTACTGTTCTGAAAAAGAACCTTCTTCACTCTAGCAGTATAATGAACGATGACACTAATCCCAACCGTGGTTTTCTTTTAAAAAAAAAATCACATTCAAATAACAATCATGAAGAGACCATCAAAAACACGTATCTATCAACAATCCACTTATTCTGGGAGCAGTGGGGGCGGCGGTTGGGGGGAGCCAGGTTAATAAAAAATCACCAGGAAGGACAAAAGCCTAGCTGACTGAGTAGAGGATGAAGAGTAGGTAAGATGAGGTAAGACCCAAGCATTGCTGCTTACCAACTTGGTGACAGTCCTGGTCTTAGTGGTGGGTTTTCCTGCAGAGAGACCACGAAGGTCACCTCACCTTTTTACTTTTTACCCTTTTATTTGTTATTGAATGCTGTCTAACAACAAATTACCAAAAATTTTCTCTCCTGAACCAACTTTCTGTTATGAACTCTTACAAATTGCTTTCTGGAGAAACAAAGAAAATATATAATCATTTAATGAAGTAAAGAAACATATGCCATTAAAGGAAATTGAAAAAAATTTTTAATGTTTATTTCTGAGAGACAGAGAGAGAGAGACAGCACGAGCAGGGGAGGGGCAGAGAGAGAGGGTGCCACAGAATCTGAAGCAGGCTCCAGGCTCTGAGCTGTGAATACAGAGCCTAGCACAGGGCTTGAACCCATGAACCGTGAGATCATGACCTGATCCAAAGTCGGACGCTCAACCAACTGAGTCACTCAGGTTCCCCGAGATTTTTTTCTTAATACAGATTCCAAAGAAAAGAATTAGGAGGTTCAAAGGGTATGGATGTTTTTTATAGGAATTATTTTTTTCTGATAACATGCAGTCATTGTAAAATTGTAGAAAATATGAGTTTCTACCTCCATGATACCCTTACCTCTAACCCCAGAGATCACTAATATAAGCCACCCAGTATTTACCCATTTAGACTTTCTAAAAGTGTATACAGAAGTATATACATATACAACATTAAACTTTTCTTTTAAGTACTGCTACTGTTGTAGCAGCTCATTTTGATAACTGTTGAAGCCCATTCATCAAGCATTATTGAGTGCTTCTGTATACTCAATAAGCAGAAATTATTAAGTACTACCATATACTAATTTATTAAGCACTGTGTCACATATTGTGCTAGGTACATATTTTTTGATAGATTTTATTAGCTCTTCTTTAGTGAATTATCTGTTCATGTCCTCTGTGCCTTTATTGGAAAAGCTGATGTTCTTTTTATTGATTTCTACAAATTTTCTGTAATAAGAAGCTAAACTTCTAGCTTAGTGGCTAGGAGTATGGACTTTGGAGTCAAAGACACATGGGTTCACATCCTACCACAGGCACTTACCAGATGTCTAACCCTGAGTAAGTTACTTCTGTCCAAGGTCTCAGTTTCCTAATGTAGAAAATGGGAACAGGAGCCCCTCAAAGAGTTGCTGGGTGGATTAAGACCCACAAATGATAACAACAGTATATAGTAACTGTCATAGAAAAAATAGTTCATAATTTAATCTTTAATAACTCTAAATATATACAAGAGAACTAAGTATCTTCTATAAATTTTTATACCTTAATACGCAACAATGCAAAAATAGTTCCAATTTTCATTGTTTTCTTATTAAATAAAAACAATATTGAGAGGAGGTGCTGTGTTACTCTCTGGTCTAAGCATAGAAACTCAAGTTAGATAGGTTTAAAATGACCTATATAAAATCATGATCTATCCATACTTTAAACAATTTAATGTTCAGTTTAAAAAGCTAAATGTTGAGTTACAAGAGCAATGCATGGTGCATTTAGTATGTTAAGCCTCTCTGACTACTACATCAACCTTCAAAGTTACATTTACTTTTTACTTTTTTACCTTCCTGAAATTTAAGATCTTATAACCAACTCTGAAAAAACATTTTAGGGACAAAGAAAATCTGAATATTGACTATATTAGATGATATCAAAGAATTATCATTTTGTTAGCTGTGACAATGACATGGTAAGTATATAAGAAAAAGTCCCTTTTTAAAGATGCACAATGAAGTATTTATGGGTGAAATACCATGAGGATTACAATTCAACTGAAAGTATTTAAGAAAAAACTAAGTAAAGGTAACAAAATATTAGTAGCTATATTAATCTGGATAATAGGTTCTGTAGATTCATTATACAATTATCATTTTTAAAAATTTTTCTGTTTCAAGTTTTTCATGATAGAAATTTTAAATGATTTTTAAATTTAAAAAGGAGTCTCTTTCCTTTCCATCTATACTGGCTTAGATAGCTGTATTCATGCTTTGCTGGACTGCAATTGAATATAATTTTATTTTATTTATTTATTTATTTTTTTTTAAATGTTTTATTTATTTCTAGGAGAGAGAGAGAGACAGCGTGAGCAAGGGAGGGTCAGAGTGAGAGGGAGTCACAGACTGAAACAGGCTCCAGGCTCTGAGCTGGCAGTCAGCATAGAGCCCAACGCGGGGCTCGAACTCACGAACCGCGAGATCATGACCTAAGCGAAAGTCGGACGCTTAACCGACTAAGCCACCCAGGCGCCCCTGAATATAATTTTAAACTGCTTTTTGATTTTTTTAATGTTTACTTATTTTGAGAGAGAGAGAGAAAGAAGGAGAAAGCGAGGGAGGGGCAGAGAGAGAGGGAGAGAGAGAATCCCAAGCACACTCCAATGACAGTGCAGAGCCCAATGTGGGGCTCAATCCCATGAAGCACGGGATCATGACCTGAGCTGAAATCAAGAGTTAGATGTTTGGGGCGCCTGGGTGGCTCAGTTGGTTTAGTGTTGGACTTCTGCTCAGGTCATGATCTCATGGTCAGTGAGTTTAAGCACTGTGTCAGGCTCTGTGCTGACAGCTCAGAGGCTGGAGCCTGCTTCGGATTCTGTGCCTCCCTCTCTCTCTTTGCTCCTCCCCTGCTCATGCTGTCTCTGTCTCAAAAATAAATAAACATTAAAAAAAAAAAAAAGAGTTGGATGCTCAGCCAACCGAGTTACCCAAGCGCCCTACCTTTACACTGCTTTAAACTGCTTAAACAGCTCTCCCAGGCTATGTCTCAATTTCCTATCCTTAAAACAAGGTGATTAGCTGAAGGCCCACATACAACAGTTGACTGATGACTTCTGTCACCAGAAGAATATTCTCAGAATTTGTTACAATACCACAAATGTAGCTGTTTCAGTGCCTAGAAACACAATAACATAGGCAATGGGGTTTGCCGGAATGCAGAGGCCATTGCAAAATGTAAGATTGAGAACCTGCACCCAGAAATGTGAGGCTTAAGTCAGCTTCTGCTGACAGACTTCTGCTACCTTGCCACTTAAATCAAAGAAATGACAGTGAAGTATACAGTCCGGCCCCAGGTCCGACCTTGATAACTCAAGGAAATGAGAAAATACTTCTTGGGAGTGTTGTTTCCCTGAACGATCTGGATATCCACACCTCTACTCGAGAGGGTAACTGTGTTTGTGGATTGAATCATAGGCAGAAAGAGCTAGGATACATGAAATACAGAAAAAAAGAGCTTTCCTTTAGAGAACCTGATTGGCATTCCTCCTGCTTCCAAGGGATAATGTGAGAAGACAGAGCTGACATGTTCCCAAAAGACCAGGGGCAGATTTAATTGTCCATGGAATCTCTATACATTCTGTGTTCCCAGCTTCTGGAAAGCTTAGGGGGGAGCATGTATTAGCATCACCTGCAGCACGGATAGCTGGGTCTTAGCCCTAAAGTCTCAGATTCAGTACATCTGAGTGGGCCCCAATAATCTCCATTTCTAACAAGACCCCAAGTAACGCTGATGCTGCTTTGAGAGATGCTGGCTTAGATATGTGAATGAGTGCCTCGTATCATCTATTATATTCTACTCACAACTATGCTCGGGCCAGGAAGAGGTGGTGATAACATGAGTGTGGGCAGCACTTCACTTCACTTGTGTTACTGTTCCCTTAAACACATCTCATTAACTCCCAATATACTGGATCTGTGAGAGGATGGGGAGAATTTTCCATATTTGACAGTATCATGGATACACAAATACTAAAATGGTTCAATATTTAAATCAGAAAAGTGCTCAGAAATACTCAGATGAAATGCATTAGATAAAGTACTAAGTATTAACATGCATGAAGAATGTTTTATTATAAACCCCTGTTTTCACTTTCTTGCAGCTTTCCAAAAAATTAGCCCTTTGTGGTGAAATTTTCCATGCTTGGTTTCAGCCCAAAGGTGATTTTTTTTTTGCAAAGTTTGAGAAAAATATATTAAATAGTTTTTGAGTTATGAAAAGATGAAAAAAGCCCACACAATTTTTCCACTTTGAAAGCAATTTTAGGATTTTTTAAAAAATATGCAGATGACTAAAAAATGGCTGAAGTCAAAAAGTTGAAACTTTCCATGTGTTCAGCTTTCAGCAAGGTAGTCTCCTGGGTAATTCAGAAAAGATAATGTGTGTGCACACACATAAACAGATAAATAAATACATTTAAATAAATGCATAAGTGATTGGCAAAATAGCATTTCATCATATTCAATATAAACCTTCCTCAGAATAGGGGATTTATGGTTTTCTGAAATGGAGTCTTTCACCAAGCAGAGTTGCCTGACTTCTATGGTTATTCACATACCAGGGGTCACTCATGGTTCACGAGGACACATGCCTGGCACTCCTGTGCACGGTGTCTACAGAACCATTCACTTCTTTCCATACTCCATCTCCCCTCTGTCCCCAGCTCAATCCTAGAATTCTGATTCATTGTCTTCTGAGTTCAATTTCTGCCCTTGGCCCATGCCTGAACACCAAGTCCCTTTATCTTCCCTGCTCTAGAAAACACACAGGTTCTCATCCCTCCTAATTGTCTCTGAACTCCCCACAAAAGCATCAACCTGCTTCCCATTAAAGTTTTCCTTGTGTATTTGGAGAGCTCAAGTATTAAAGAAACAGCAGTAGAAATCTTACATTTAGGTCAAATAGGTTTTGGTGGTTTGTCAAAGTAACTTACTATACCCCTTATCATCATGACTTCCCTAGCTACTTCACCTGGAAAACAGATAAAGGGGAAAGTTAGAAAACAGAAGGCAGAGTCCTGGTTCAACTGCTTCAAGGCTAACTCACATATAGGTCAGTTTTTTGCAAATTTCAAATGAATGTTGGGTATAATTGTTAGCGATGACAATAGATCAATTTTAAAAATTGTTTCGGGTTTCTAGACTCAAATGAAGAACCAAATATGAGGCCCATGTATCAAACGAAGAACCAAGTTAAATCACAAAAACACTTTTGCAAGGGTGTAGTCCAAGATTAAGAAAAATTCAATTTTTCTAGTTTTCAACTGTGCAAGTTTAAGAGACAAATAGATGATGATGTTCCTCCAACAAATGTTCCTGTTTCTCTTTCATTTTCAGCATTGCTCTCTGCATGGGATATTCCTCTCAGCATGTGAAATTCTCTCCCACTTATAGGGAAAAAAATGTTCTCTTGACCAGTCTCCTCTTTAAGTTATCATCTTGTCTCTTCCTGTTTACTGACCAATTTCTGGAACATTTATCACCTAACTGCTTCCAATCTCCTTCTCCCACTATTTCACTAAAAATTCTCTCGTACAGGTCATTAATGACCTTCTGATTACCAATACTAGAAGCTTTACGTTCTCTTTGAACTCAATCTGCTATCCTGTTTCAGTTATCTATTTTTACATAATGTACCATCCCCAAACTTACGGGTTAAAACCACAGTGATTACTCTTTCTTATTCTGTGAGGTCAGGAATTCAAACAGGGCTCAGCTGGACTTCTGTTCTACATGGCATTGGCTGGTCACTCCCTGGGCTGCATTCACTAGCAGATGAGATAGGCTGAAAGGTCCAAGTTTCACTCACATCTGGTTCCTCATGATCCTCCTATGTGGCCAGTGTGGGCTTTTTCACAGCATGGTGGTCTCAGGCAGTTAGACCTTTGTATATGGCAGCTGGCTTCCAAGAGGGAAGAAACTCCCAGTCCCCTTAAGCTTAGAATTATCAGAATATCACTTTCACTGTATCCCATTGGGGAAAGTCACATGCCCAGCCCAAATTCAAAAGAGAAGGGAAAGAAACTTCACCTCTTGAGAGAGGAATGGCAAAGAATCTTTGACCATCTTTAATTCACCATGTGTCTACATCTTTCTTGACATTCTCCTTTCTCTTCTCTTAGTGAGAGGTACACTCTAGCTTAGGGTAATGGCTTTCAATTTTTTTTTTTAAACCTTAACCTACAGTAAGATACACATTCTACATTGTAATGTAGGATATCAATATACCCCATAAAAAGTGAAACAGAAGTTTCACAATACAATACACTCTAATACTTTCTATTCTATTTTACTTTATTACATTTATTTATTTTTAAATGTTTTATTTATTTCTAGGAGAGAGAGAGAGAGACAGTGTGAGCAGGGGAGGGTCAGAGAGAAAGAGGGAATCACAGACTGAAACAGGCTCCAGGCTCTGAGCTGGCAGTCAGCACAGAGCCCAACGCGGGGCTCGAACCCATGAACTGCGAGATCATGATCTAAGCGAAAGTCGGACGCTTAACTGACTAAGCCACCCAGGCGCCCCTTATTACATTTATTTTTACAAATGCTATTTTATTGTTCACAAATATATGTTTCTCTGCTCTGAGAAGGATTACACTTTGCAGCCTCCTTACACTCTACCGTGTGTTGATGGTAGACTTGGTCATATAACTTGCTGTGTCTAATGCTGTGTGAAGAGTGACAAATGTCACTTCCAGCCAGTGGTTTTTAAATGCAGTGGCTGGTTCATTATTTCCTTTGTGTCTTTGCAACGACACCACTACTGCCATGAGAGCCACTGCAGTGATTCAGAATCCATGAACGGACTGCAGTTGTTAGTTTGGAAAATTATTACATCTTTTGCCTCTTCCTCTTCTTCTTTATCCTCCTTTCTAT
Source organism: Crocuta crocuta (assembly GCF_008692635.1). Lineage (NCBI taxonomy): Eukaryota > Metazoa > Chordata > Mammalia > Carnivora > Hyaenidae > Crocuta > Crocuta crocuta. The sequence continues at coordinate 14,753,990 of NW_027551571.1, forward strand.
CAAATTAAGTCATTCTCATGAATATCTATGACCTGTTTCTTTCTTCTCTTAACAATTTCCCTTGGCAAATTCTATATACTGTCTTCATTATTTCTCACCTGAACTAGTAGTAAACTTGCCTATCACTTGGTTGTTAGCTTCTTAGTCTACACTTTTTCTCCCCAGTTCACTCTCCCATTTATTGAGACATTAATGTATCTGATCAGGACTATTATAATCACAGGCCTTCAGTGGCTCCTTGCTGTCCAAGAAATAGAGTCCAAACCCCTGAGTCCAAACTTTCTTGTCCCCACTTCTATCAACCTCGGTGTTCACTTGCCACTGCTCCCTTCACGCACACTATCTGCATCCAAATCAGATCACTCATTGCTCTCTTCATGTGTCCAGTTTGTTTTTCATACTGTTCCCACTGCTTAGAATATGTAACACCCTCTACCACCTAAACATCAAATTCTGTACCTCTATATGTTTCTAAGTGCTGACTCCGTCTTTCCCTGCTCAAATACCAGCTCTTCACAAAACTTTTTCTGATATTCCCAGTGAGAAGCCATCTTTTTCTTCAAAACATTCAGAGACTTATGGTACCTCCTCATTTTGCCTTCCATTTCTTAATGCTTAATCTAGGGACAGGATTCTGACAACAGTTACTTTGACATGTGAATGATCTCCTCTTGATCTCCTCTTCTTACCCCTACCTCCAGTGTTTATTGATTGCTGAACACAATGTAGTGATGTTATAGGCATGTTTCTCACAAGCATATCTAACAGTGACTGCATACATGAAGGTTCATCAGAATAGTGGAAGCGCACCACTATCTAAATAATCTCATTGTTTGCAGAATATTTGATTTTTTTCCCCTTACTGTAGACAAGAGGTGCTCTTAAATCCACACACACATGATTTAACATGCTATTTTAACTCTTTCAGTAAAAATTTTCAAGCTTCTCAGCTGTACTTGTGGTGTGTTTTGAGTCTCTCAAATTTCGAGTATCTAAAACACCACTGGGGATCCCAAAAGAAACAAATGAAAGGAAAGCTCTGAGCAGTAACAAAATCCATGTACTTAATTTCATCAATTTTACTCTTGTATATTCATTTAAGACCTGTTCATTCATACTCAAGACAGAATTCTAACATGATTATCTTTTTTTTTTTTCTACTAGCAGCAAACTGTAGTAACAAATTGTAATAGGGAAGAAAAATGGAGCCTAACATTGAGGGAGGCGACAGGGAAACTGTAAAATAAACATGCAAGTTTTTATTTTTATTTTTTAAAAGCACTCTCATATAAGAAACTTCAGGACACAGGAAAATTCCTTTGATTGTATTTTACTGTAGTATAATGATGTCTTATCCAAATGATGTCCTTGAACCATTAATTCCTCCATAATCAATTAACATTGTTGAAGGATACAGATAAGTAAATAGTGCATTTTAGACACAGTTTTATCCAACTGGATAAAATAATCTAGTGTTTCAAAAAGTGAGTTTAAGTAATCTGGAAATTTCATTTAGAGAGAAGATATTTTTGCCAACCAGACAGACAAAGGAAGCTCTATGTTATTGTGCATTTTCCCCATGAAAAGCCAAATGATATAAAAAAATTAAGGTTTTAAAGGATCTGCTATCCCTGGAAGGGAATGAAGTGTTTTCATAAAACGCTATATAAATACTTAGAGGAAAATAAAAGTTAAACTACTTGAGGTTCACCTCAAGACTCAGTGCTGAGTCCACTTAAGAATCAAGGGCTTTCAACTCCCAACCTTGAACTTTATGCAAACAATTTATTGGCAAAATTAGATGGCACATTTTTAACAGAGAGAGGATCAATGTTGAAAGAAGATTCTAATTAGTGGGGATAAGACTACTACTTCTGTCCTGGTGACTCCACCTCTAGCCCCAAACTGCTAAAACAGCATTCATTCATGGGGTCTCCTGTTCCTTGAGCTGCAATATAATAGGCCACATGAAGCTTGCTGCATATAGTCCAGGAGTATAGTGTGCTATCTGCAGGTTCTGCTACCATCCAGAGTTTGAAAGAACCATCAAATATCTTCTTAGACTCTCTTTATACCCGCAGCTAATATAACTGTACCCCACCTCTGGATTCAGACAGAGCTGAGGTTGCATCCTGGCAGGGGACTGTGCTCTCACTTCCCATCCATGAAATGAAAGATGGGATGAGACTGTTCCTAAAGCCCATCTCAGTTCTAAGATCCTATGAGTCTAAAACTATGTTTATTATTAGAAGTCATGATAGCTACTATTTAACAGTCTTCCAATTATCTATTTTCTCCAGCTTCTATTTAAATTCTTTATTCTGGACATTACTGTCAAAACATAGGAAGAACTTTTATAATTCTATGCACCAAATTTGCTTAAAGAAACAAAAAAATTTTTATTACCAGATTTTTAAAGAAGCCATTTTTTTTTAGTATATTGAAATATGGGTCAGATAATACATCTAAAGTGTGCAATAAGTATCTTAAAATGATTTTAAGACCAAAGTTTCCTATAATTAGTAATAAAAATATTATAAGGAACTGAACCAAAATAAAACCAATAAACCAGCTACTAAACTACACATATGTCTTCAAAATCTTATGGGAGTCAAATATTCCAGTAAAAATAACAGAAGAGATGGAAACACAAGTTTCTTATTATCACACTTCATATGTTATAAAACATAACAGCTAACTTATTTTTGGCAAAATGATTAGGGATTGCAACACTCTGGCTTACACAAACTTACTTGATTGTCCAATGCGTCTTAAATGGAGCGTGTCATGCTAACTTCAGGCACGCAGGCACTGTGCCGTCTTAGAGTAGCCCAGAGACACTGAAATTTCAACACTTCAGAGGGGATCACACCACCGATATTAACTGGGCCAGGTGTTTAAAGAGGGGTGGGGGGACTTCAACAATGCAGTTAATTGAAACCAGATAAAGCTTTTGAATAATAATAAAAAAAAAAAATCACACAGATGTTCACCCTCTTCCCCGGAGTGACCTTTATGGACAATTTATCACACACGTTATTTTCTAGAAAACACCCTGTTTAAGAAAACACAGTTTCACGTGTCTCTCTGAAAACTCTATAATCACAGTATGAGTTATGTCTCCACAAACAGACTATGTTAAGCACATGTTTCATCTTCCTTTCCCCTTTTCACCACTATTCCAAGGGCAAGAACACCTGGAAGTAGAGCAATAATTAGAAAGCTCTAAAGCTAAAGGAGCTGTAGGAAGCTGCATTAACCTTAAGATGCATTTGTATTTCTTTCCCAATAGACATGTGAACGCATGCCAAAAAGGAGAGATGAGTTCAAAACAAATGTGTTCAACAACTGGTTTCAAATATGCACAAGAGAAACCGTACATACATGCAGAATCAATGAAAAGCAAACAAAAACCAAAAAGACATATCAGTGATTAAGTTAACAGACTGAAGGACTCGGAAAAGAATATTTTCTTCTCTATGTTTATAGAATAGTGTATTTTTCAAGGTTCCCCAGAGGGAAAAATAAATATATATATATATATGTGTGTGTATATATATATAGAGAGAGAGAGAGAGAGAGAGATGTGTATATATGTATATATTTATGTTTATCTCTCTCTTTATATATATCTCTATATAATTATATATATATATCTATCTTTTATATATATATAAAAGGAGACTTATTATAGCAATTGGTTCACATGATTATGGAGGCCTTTAAAAAGTCCCACAATATGCCACCTGCAAGCTGGGAACCCGGAAAACAATGGAATGATTTGGTCTAAGTTTGAAGGCCTGAGAACCAGAGGAGCTGATGGTGTAAGGCCCAGAGTCAAAGGCCAGTGAACCCAGAGCTCCAGTGTCAGAGGTTAGGAAAAGACGTGTGTCTCAGCTGAAGAAGAGAGATATAGAATCCCCCTTTCCTGAGTTTCATTCTATTTGGGACTACGATGGATTGGAGTATGCCTACTCACAATGAACAGAGCAAATGTTTTCTCAGTCGACTGATTGAAATGCTAATCTCTTCTGGAAACATCCTCAGACACACTGAGAAGTGTTTTACCAGCTATCTGGCTTTCTCTTAGCCCAGTCAAGTTGACACATAAAATTAGCCACCACAAATGGGGTCGCCTACGTGGCTCAGTTAGTTAAGCATCTGACTCTTGATGTTGGCTTGGGTCATGATCTTATGGTTTGTGAGATTGAGCGCCATACCCAACACAGAGCCTGCTTGGGGTTCTCTCTCTCCCTCTCTTTGCCTACCCTTCAGCCCCACTTGTGCACACATGTTCTCTCTCTCTCAAAATAAACAAATAAACTTAAAAAAAAATTAACTTTAGGGCACCTGGGTAGCTCAGTCGGTTAAGTGTCTGAGCCTGCTCTGGATTCTGTGTCTCCTCTCTGCCTCTCCCCCACTTGTGTTCTGTCTGTCTCTGTCTCTCAAAAAGAAATAAATGTAAAAAAATAAAATAAAATAAAAATTAACCATCACAAATGGTAATGCTATTATTATTTCAAATATGCAAGTACTCTTTTCTTTAAAATATATTTTTTTATTTTTATTTTTTATTATTTTTTTTATTTTTTAAGATTTATTTATTTTTGAGAGAAAGAGACAGTGTGAGTGGGAGATGGGCAGAGAGGGAGAGAAAGACACCGAATCAGAAGCAGGCTCCAGGCTTCGAGCTGTCAGCACAGAGCCCAACGCAGGGCTTGAACTCATGAGTGGTGAGATCATGACCTGAGCTGAAGTCGGGTGCCCAACTTACTGAGCCACACAGGTACCCCTATTTTTTAACTTTTTAAAATACCTAGGATAACTATTTCATATAACTATTTTATATCAGTTTGCTATAATCTATCTGACATGATCAACTCACCCCCCATCCTGGGAAATAAACTCAGTATTTTAATTTATATATATCTATGTGTCTATATACTTGATTATTCACCACACAAGTGAAATCCTAACTGTAGAAGTGGTGGGGTAGGCAGCCTCTGACATGGCTCCCAGTGATCCTTACTTTCTAATATTCATCCTTTAGTGTAATCTGCTCCTCTTGAGTCGGGGGCTGGACCTAGTGATTTACTTCTAACAAATGGAATACTGTAAAACCAATGGGATATGATTTCTGTAATGAGGTTATAGTCTGTGACTTCCATCTTCCATCAGACTCTTCCTCTGGCTCTTCTACCATACTTGCTCTAATGAAGCAAGTTAGAAAGACCCTCCCATGTTAAGGAACTGTGGGTGACCTCCACCTAAGTGCCAACGATTAACCAAGGTCATCAGTCCAACAACCCTCAAGGAGCAGAGTCCTGCCAACAAACCCTGTGAGTTTAGAAGCTCATCTGTTTCAATTCAAATCTTCAGATGACCTGTTGCCCTGGAAGACACCTTGATTGCAGTCTTATGAGATCATAAGATCAGCCAGATCCCAGACCCACAGAAACTGTGAGAGGATAAATGTGTATGGTTTTACACTATTATACTTCGGGGCAATTTATTATACAGCTGTTGGTAACTAATATAGTACTTAACCTAATGAGTGAGCCAATGGTTCCACTGTCATCCATCATCATAATAATAGCTAATAACTATTAGGGAACTTCTAAGGTCTAGACGCCATTCTTACTTCTTTATGTAAATACTCACAAAAATCCTTTGGGGAACATATTATTATCCTCATTTCACACATTAGGAAACAGAGGTACAGATATACTCCATAATCTGACATAGGTCACACAAAATACAACATCGACTGTCTGAACCTGAACACAGTGTCTTAGCTCTGTGACCAAGGCTTGTGGCAAGTGTGCAAACAGAAGCACCGAGTGGCAGGGCTGGGCACCGTGAAGATGGTAACCTCATCACACAGCACTGGAGGAGAGTTAGAAGGCACAAAAGAGATTAGAAGACAAGCCAAATGCTTAAAACGAAAATAAAGGCTCTTCTTTCTGAATAAGATGCCTTATCCATGGGGAAAAAAGGAATAGAAATAGTAATACAGTGAATGGACTGCAATCCTGAATTTATCGAAATTATATTCAGAAATGAAAAATACATTTTCTTATATCCAATAAAAGAAAATTAACAACTTTCATTTGGTGTTAAAAACCACAGCTGTGAAGGCTATAGTTGTATATTTCCTAAGGGCAATTATTGTGCCAAGCTGGTAGAAAAAGAAAATGCCTAGTGAGCTCCGAATCTCTGCTAGATATATTTTATCATATGGAATGAGATTCCAGGAAGGAATCACTTCCAATCTTGCATTCAGATTACAACGTTAAATAGTACTCCCTCACACCCCAAGATCATAGTTATCATACTTATGGGTTAGGGTGTCTCCTCCATTAGACTTTGGACTCTCTTACCTCAAAGGCTGTCTTATTCACTGGGATGTCCTCAAAACACAGCTCAGGGCCTGACACATGGCCAGTGTTTAATATATGTTTGTCAAATAAAGAAATACTTTATGTTGTGAATTGCATCCATTCAATAGGTCATTTCAATGGTACATGCTAGTGAAAGTACGAGTTTCTGTTTTAAGTCTCTTCTAGCTCACTAGCTTTCTTGGGCATTTTAAATAGGTCTTTGTGTCTCCAGTGTCTCATTTAATATCTGACACCCAGTGGCACCCAATAATTTGTGAATGAACAAATGAATGTCAAGCTATAGAACAGATAAGGATCCAGACTTAGGACTAAATAAAGATTTAGTGTTCCATAAGGACAGCTGTTGTTTGCCTACTGATGCTGCTGCTGCTGCTGCTGCTGCTAAATTTTCTTCCTTTTGAAAGGAGGCATGAACATTTGCAAAATACTGTCCCAATAAAGACAGATTCTTGTCTGGGTCATGGCTGGTAACTACTCTTAAATATTTTTTTTATAAAAGACAACAAGTTACATATAACTTAAGAATTCCAGACAACCATTGGGTGCTTTTTCCCGCTTTGTCAAAGATTAGTTGGCCGTACATTTGATAACCCTAGGATTAAACGGCATTCATCTGGAAAAATTCCTGCCTTTTACCATATTATTTTTTTGAAACACATGAAAATTGTATGAACATATATATACTCACACAGGCCCACAGTAATACAAAAATAAAGGCAGCTCCCAAATAACCTCCCTCTCTGTTATACTGATCAATTAAACAAGAGACAAAAGGGGAAAGGAAAGCTAGGGAGGATTTGTGCAAAAGAATCACCAAGCACCTCCCGTACTTACTGGGAGTTCAGGAGCAAGCTTCAAAATCTCAAGGGAAATATAGCAGCCTATTGAATGGCCGATGACCACAAGTTTCATTTCCTTTGGCACATGGGTTCTCAGGAAAGCTAGCTTGTGTTCCACTTGACCTTGTAGTCCATAGATGTCTTTAATTCCTTGAGCATTTGAATCTAAAAGCAAAAAATATGAATATGTTTTCACTTAATAAGTGAAAGTAATAAATTCACTGGGAAAAATATCTTTAAAAACTAGTAACAGTAGCAGTCACCATTTATTTAAAGCCTACTAATATGCTAGCTACAGTGTTAAACACTTCATTTAAATTACATCAACCAGTCTACACAATAGTCCTGGAAAGGAAGTATTAGTGTTTTCATTTTATAGATGAAAATCCCAAAGCTCACAGATATTAAGTGATAGGCTGACAGTCACACACCTATTAAGTGAGAAAGGCGAGATTCAAACCTAGGTCTCTCTGTCCTCAAAGCCTAAGAACTTTCAACTATTCCATGAACTGCAGTTCGCTTAGGCCACTACTTCTCAAACATGATCAGGTATCAGAATCCTCTGCAGGACATATGAAAGCAGTGACTGCAGGGCCCTACCACCAAACTCCCTGGTTCAGTAGGTCTGGGTTGGGGCCCGAGAACTTGCATTCCTAAGCTTCCAGGACATGTTGACATTGCTGGTCCCAGGACCACACACTGAGAATCACTGGTTAGGCCAGTTTATCTTATTAATAGACAACTACCCATGACAGTGCTTCATTATTTGAGATAATCTTTGTTTGCTGAAGAACTTTCACTGAAGGGCTTAAGGAGAAAGAAATGTAAGTTGTTCCTTTTAACCTGCAGTCTTAACCTGAAATATCCTTTCTTCCTTTCCTTCCTTAAATGAACTGTCTTCTGGAATCTTCAAGAGCTAATTAAAACTTTAGCTAATCTTCAAGAAAAATGAATGAGCCTTCCTTTGTGTTTAACCAGTAATCTCTATCCTTATTACAACACTTTATCATACTTGTGTCATTGTCTGCTTATTTCCTCTTGTAGTCTGTGAGCTCCTTGAAGGCAAGGTCCATCTTTTCATCTGTGTCCTCTGTGACTAGCACGCAGTAAATATTCATGTGGAATGAAAATATGTACTGACTAGACATTCTCTGAGGATGCTGCCAGCACTGATTGTCTATACATATAGAAAACGTCAATAGGTTTTCCCTATGAACTTTTGTGTAATATTTCAAAGTATCACAAGGTATAATAAATTGTTTGTTAACATTTGGATTACTGGAATACTAAATTTCTTGCCTTTGACTCCTACAAGTTACTTATGTGAACTTTAATTCGAAAGGTACCTGAAACTCATTGCAAAGGACTGCTCTTCAGTTTTACTGTATGTGCTGTTTTCATTTCCTTCAGTGCTCAGCTCCCCCTGTTAATCTGGCTAACTCCTCTTCATCCTTCAAACTCCCAACAAGTGTTATCTCCTCTGAGAAGCTGTTTTTATGATTCAGTAGGCGAGGAGTAAAGTAGCCTTCCTTTCAGTTCCCACAACATCCTAACCATGTTTATCTCACCACACTACTCCTGATTTATCCCTACTTTATAATTTTATAATGTCTCTTATCTCTGTCTCTCAATGCCTGGCATACAGTTATTAAAGACCTTTCTACCCAGTCAGTGAGGCTTAGTTCCCTTTTTCCATGGTATTACTGATCTCTTGGGTAAGACGTGTTCTGCCCTAATCCTTCTTCCTATGTCAGCCTCAAATCCATTCTCTGTTTAACAGGGAGTTCCAGCATAAAACACAGAATTGGGAAGAGAGAGAATCTGGAAGTCTAACATTGGTAGGACCCCTGATGGCTCCAAATGCTAATGTTTATTTAATATTACACTTAAGTCTAAGTAGTTCATGTTTCCCTCTCAGTTTATCTTCTCTGATCAGTCTACCCAGAAGGGATCATATTGTTCTCAGATACTCCAAAATAAGCATTTATAATACCTAAAACCAAGTTATTTATTTTTCAAAATACACAATGTTTGAAAATGTCAAAATCTTCCTTTGGTTGGGACAGCACAGTGTAGTAAACATCATAGGTGCTAGGGGCAAGATAAATCTGGGTCTAAATTCCAGCTGAGCGCCTCACTAAGAGAGTGGCTAGGGCAAGTCCCTTAACTTGGCTTAAGTGTCCTCATACATAACAGAGGTGGCCTCGGGAGTGTAAGCACAACACTCCTCAAGCACAGAACACAGGTGTCTGGAATAAACTGACAGAAATGATAGTTATGACTGCTGTCACTTCAGTTCCTGTCATTTATGTCCTCCCTCGAATGTACACCAAGGATCCTTATTACCAAGGATACTTATGTGGCTAGTGTAAACATAAAGGGAACGAGCTAAATGCAGTGAACATTTAAAACTTCACTGACAGCAGAAATAAGGTTCTAAAAGATTATATTTTGTATAAGCTTTAATGAACATTAAAATTCAAAAGATTACTCAAATGAATATTTCAGAAGTAAATCTGGCTTTACCTCTGGGAACTGCTCAGTAGATTCCCAAGATAAACACATCACTTATTAGTGTCTGCTGTCATAATAAGATTAAAGGAGAAAGCAAGGGCGCCTGGGTGGCTCAGTTGGTTAAGCATCTGACTTCGGCTCAGGTCATGATCTCATGGTTTGTGGGTTTGAGACCCATGTCAGGCTCTGTGCTGACAGCTAGCTCAGAGCCTGGACCCTGCTTCAGATTCTGTTTCTCCCTCTCTCTCTGACCCTCCCCTGCTCATGCTGTCTCTCTCTCTCTCTCTCTCTCAGAAATAAATAAAACGTTAAAAAAATGAAAAAAAAAAAAAAAGGAGAAAGCACTCGGGGCGCCTGGGTGGCTCAGTTGGTTGAGCATCTGACTTCGGCTCTGGTCATGATCTCAAGAGTTCATGGGTTCAAGCCCCGCGTCAGGCTCTGTGCTGACAGCTTAGAGCCTGCTTCAGATTCTTCGTCTCCCTCTCTCTCTGCCTCTGCTCTCTCTCTCTCTCAAAAATAAATAAGCATTTAAAAAAAATTTAAAATAAAAAAATTTAAATGAGAAAGCACTTTCTAGAAATAATATTGATAGCAAATTTAAATGTGCTATCTGACATTATTCTACTAGCAAAAACTAGAAGTTAAAAAGCTGTATACTTCACTACATATTTTCAAGCTAATTATTATATTAATATACTGTGAAAAAAATACTGAAAATCATTAACTTATTCTCCCAAAATACAGTAAAAAATTATATTCAGTTGTACTCAAATCAGAAGAATAATAATATAGAAATTACTTAAGCTATTCTTTCTTTAGAAAAATGCACTCCAAATTACAATCAACAAAATATGTTTGGAACATAATCTTTACCAAGATAAATATGATGCTGACAATTCCATTTTAGAACCTGGTCCCATTTATTAGGCCTATTTCTATGAAATTTACTTTATAGCTCATTTATTGATGCTGGAGTTTGTTTCCAAAGGTACCTATGATCTATTTCTACAAAGTTAATAGAGGAATTAAGAAATATTAGTACTTCATATTTAATTTTCATCTAGTTATTCAAGTCGATCCAGTTATTAAAATTTTGTCAATTTTAGATCAAAATATGGGAGTGCCTGGGTGGCTCATCAGTTAAGTATTCGACTCTTGATTTAGGCTCAAGTCATGATCTCACAGTTTGTGAGCTCAAGTCCCGTACTGGGCTCTGCACTGGCTGTGTGGAGCCTGCTTGGGATTCTTTGTCTCCCTCTCTCTTTCTCCCTTTGCCCCTCCTCCCCACTCTAAATAAATAAATAAATAAATAAATAAAATATGTATCCCTGACAGCTTCAGGACACAGGTAAATCCGATAACTATTATTTTGTTCCATTTCACATTAACTGAATTGACCACTCTGACAGAAAACAGTGACTACTTGGCTCATGATGACTTTGAAAATACAGATATAAATACAATATACTCCCATTGCCTTTAAGGAGTTCACAATCTAATAAAAGCAAACAGAAATAGATAAAAACACAATTGTACAACACTGAAGTAAGTATATAGCAAGCATTTCCTGGAGAAAAGAACACATTTTTTCTACATCACAGTTGAAAGGTAATGCACACTGGATTCATGAAAATTACTGTGTTCTCCAAATAAACCGAGACAAACACACAGAAAATATTCTTTACTAATGCCTATTACTATAAATGTATAACTCTATGTATTTGAGCACAATCATATGGTCTAAATTTAACAAGATATATTACTATACATACAGATATATGTACGTCTACATATGCATCAAATAGAAATGTGGAAGTTTTACTGTATATGGTCACAGAATGGGTATTTATTTACAAGTCATCTGTGACCACAGAACTAATAAAATTGGAGACTGGTGCTGCCTGAGCCTTTTGCTGGAACTGAGTCTACAGGCAGTAGCTCTCCACTCTCACACCAGAAGTTCTCAACTAGCGGACTCTTCCAATCTGCTCCCATCATTACTCCAATGTTATTTCTTTTCTTTTTTTTTTTTTATGCAGTTTATTGTCAAGTTGGTTTCCATATAACACCCAGTGCTCATCCCAACAAGTGCCCTCCTCCATGCCCATTCAAAGCTATTTCTTAATAATAGCTTCAATTAAACAACTTGCATATGGAGATTAAATGACTAAAAATAGCACTTCATATTTTAAAGAATGCTTTGAGGAAGATCTATATACAACTTACTTTTCAGGTAAAGCTTTAAAAACACAAAACATATATGTTGGGCATCATTACATACATATCACTATATATATAATTTACTCTAAATATATCACAGTAAAATTAGAGATAGTATATAAAAATGGAACTTTTTCTGCATTGTTTTATTTATTAACAGAAAAAATTGGGCAATTATGGCAAATATGACAATTATGGCAAAGTGTTAACTATCAAGAGAAAATCAACTAACAGAATCTTGGACTTATTATTTGTACTTTTCTACATTAAAATTTTTTTTCTCAAAATAAAAGAAAAGGTTTTAATTAAGAATGCTTTGGCATACTGTTCCTACCTATCTTCCATTAGTTTTACAGGGAAAACTACTCTTCACTTCTTCATTATTCTCAATGGAATACAAAGGCCCCAAAGGATTTTATCTAGGTTTATGCCAAACATCAGTGAAAGAGTGGATGAGAACTGTCTCTAATTCTTTATGCTTATTTAATTTACTGATCCAAAGGCCTTCCTTTTATAATGGTGCCCTGAGTTTACTAAGTCGATGTGAAAGCATACTCTCATAGTTTAGGCCCTGACTGTCCCTGGCCCCCTAAGTATTTCCATAAGCTGCCTGTATCTAAACATTAGTATGACTCTGTGAGCCTCTGAGGTATGTAACACAGTGAAGTTATGTAGGTAGGCACTCTATTTAAAACTGCTATCGGGGCAACTGGGTGGCTCAGTCGGTTAAGCATCCAACTTTGGCTCAGGTCATGATCTCACAGTTCGTGAATTCGAGCCCCGCGTTGGGCTCTGTGCTGACAGCTAGCTCAGAGCCTGGAGCCTGCTTCAGATTCTGTGTCTCCCTCTCTCTCTCTGATCCTCCCCTGCACACGCTGCCTCTCTCCCTCTCTCAGAAATAAATAACAAACATTAATTTTTTTTTTTTAAAAACCACTATCAAACAAAGAAAAACCTTTGTAAACCACAAACATGCCTTGTAAAATAATTTTTAATTATTATTCTCCAAATAGTTGGTGAAAACCAGGGTCATCAAATTATGCTTTCCACCTGACAAAACCCAATGATCTGCTAAAGTTTTCAATGGTGGGAAAATATAAGAAATGAGAGAGAAAGAGAGCAAGAGAGAGACAGAGAGATTGATTCAGCAAGGAGAACATAATGTTAGTGACAGCAGATAACAAAGGTCAAAGGCATCAAAGTCTGAGGTGTAATTCTGGACAGTGATGAGTTCTGTGGCTGTCTGTGGTTATAGACAGGTGACACAAATGAGGTCAGGAAGGAAGACCAAGGAGGACCGAGGAGGACTAGATCAAGGAGGACACTGAACATCACCAAGAGTCTGGGTTCTACTGCATGAGCGGTGAGAAGATCCTGAAGATGCACAGAGAAAGGGGCAGGGACCTGGTAACAGGACACTAACTGTCATGCCACTCTCTTTAGTTCTGCTGTGCTTTTTACTTCGTTTTCCCCAAGATTCTATAATTTGCTTCATTCTTAACTTCCTCTCTTGCTTTGCCCTTGGGTTTTCTGTTTCTTCCCATATAGAGACTTGTTTATTTCCAATGACTGTGAGCCCTGAGCCTTGACTGACTGTCCTTGCCTTGGGCTCATCTGGCCATTCCATTCTACCTCCATGTTCCTCTGCCAATCAAGGTTCTGGGTCTCTCTTTCCTTCTCTCTTTCTCTCTTTCCTTCTGTTTGAATGCTGGAATGGGAGTGGTTTATTGTTTCTTTGGATAAGCATGACCCAAATTCATCATTACTTGAAAGACTGTATAACTTTTTTAGGTAATGTTTTATCAGCTGAAACTAAACCACTGTGATTTCTAGCTTTTATGTTAGACTTTTTGAACAAATGACTTAAAATAGTTGATAATGAATCTGCCATCAAGTAAGCTGACTCTATAGTAAATCAAAGCCAGAAAGAGTTTACACTTCTAATTCCTCACATTTTCTTTTCACGCTTTTTTTTTTTGGTCTTGAATCACCCCCTCCTGACATCGGTGAACATCTGTTCTCCCAATTATACTCAATTTATGATTGTGATAATGTGGTGCAACTAGAATATTATTTCCAACTGTTCATAATTTTAACATGTGCTAATATGAAGCAAAACATACTTTCAACATTTGATGGGTGGTTATAGCTTATGTCCTTTCTCTCAATGATTACATCTTTTTCACACCATATTTTGCATGTCAAAAAACCTGTACTTTGGAGCAATAATCTTGGATGATGAATAATATATCTGTCCTGCCTATCCAAAGCAATCTACTGTGGCATGCATTTGCAAACATAACCTTCACTATGTAAAACAGATGAAAGCAGAACTGTTCTGGTTAAATGAGGGTGCTAGTGGGGCCCAGAGCTCACTCCCACTGCCCTGCACAGAAGTTTTGGCTCCTCAGAACACAGAGAGAAAGGCACTAACCTGGGGCACCTGGGTGGTTCAGTTGGTTGACCATCTGACTTGAGCTCAGGTCATGGTCTCACTCTTTGTGAGTTTGAGCCCTACATTGAGCTCTCTGCTGTTGGCACAGAGCCTGCTTCAGATCCTCTGTCTCACTCCCTCCCTGTCCCTCTCCTGCTCGCATGCTCTCTTTCTCGAAAATAAAATACACATTTAAACAAATTTTTAGAAAGGCACTAACCTAAAAGGCGGATCTGGAATTTCATGTAATAACCAAGTAGGTTGTCAGTAAACCCCTGATGATGATGAGTTGCCCATTCATTCACCCTCTCTAGAAACCACAGCTTCCTCTGGCCCTCTGGTGGCCCTATGGGCTAATGCCTCTAGATGGCACTGTTCTCATTAGGGAACCAGGCTCTAATTACTAAGTTTTTAATTCAATAGTCCACAAGCAGCCAAAGCAACAAGCACACTCAAAGTTATAAATAAACAATAAAACAAGAACTAAAGACATTTCCCAGAAATCCAGACATACAACAGTTAATTTCTACTCGTTTTCCTCACTAGTGGTTACTGGTGAAGATCTACAGTAGCAGTTCTGAAAATGGGGTCCTGGGACTAACAGCATCAACATGACCCAGGAACTTGTTAAAAATGCAAATTCTCAGATCCCACCCCATGACTATGTGAATCAACAATGTGGAGTGAAACCCACTATTTGTGTTTTAACGAGTCCTCCAGGTGATTCTGATGCCAGCCACAATTTGAGAAGCCCTAATCCAGGGTTACCCTTTGAATCCATTTTTAACTCTCAAAGTTGCTCTTCATGGTAAAATGCTTGCTTTTGTCTTCATTTAAGGACTTACTGTTGATAACTAAGTTGAATTCTGCTCTCATTAGGTAATTCAGTACACAGCTTCTATTGTAGATGGCCTTTCTCACCCAGGTTAAGAATGTAGGAATCAGACATGTTATCACCATTACATTACAGAAAAGATGTATTATCCTTCCCTGAGTATCCCAAGATACTTCCACTACTTCTTGGCTCCCTCTGTTGCAGGCTTGTCTCTTCTCTTGCCAGAGGTAAGATAACAGGCCAGAATAGCTGGCAGCTTCTGGAGGGTTAGCATGTTAACCAAGTCTGTTTTCTAAGAATTCTTCTTCTAACACCTCTGTTTCCAAACAGATAGCAAAAACACACTCCGAGCAAATGATACAAATTTCCTGACAAAGGAAAAACTATGGTATTGAATCCCAAAATTTCTTTGGGCATGTATGAAGAAATAGCTTAAAACAATAAAGATGCATCTTTAAAAATATTTCATCACAGAGCAAGTATCTGCTCCACATTCTGTCCACCTTCAGTTACATTTCAATACAGTGGCTGTTGAAATAGATGTTTTTAACCAAGGCAACAANGAATTCTTCTAACACCTCTGTTTCCAAACAGATAGCAAAAACACACCGAGCAAACGATACAAATTTCCTGACAAAGGAAAAACTATGGTATTGAATCCCAAAATTTCTTTGGGCATGTATGAAGAAATAGCTTAAAACAATAAAGATGCATCTTTAAAAATATTTCATCACAGAGCAAGTATCTGCTCCACATTCTGTCCACCTTCAGTTACATTTCAATACAGTGGCTGTTGAAATAGATGTTTTTAACCAAGGCAACAAGATCTGTGTATTTAGTTTCACTTACTACTGCTCTGAAAATCTCTCATGCTAGGTAATCAGTATTGATTTACCTTTCAAAGTATACCCTACTCTTTACACAAAGCGTAAGACTCTCAATCTCAGGTGAACTGCACTCATAGAAGGACACAGGGACATACGCGCACATGCGTACACACACACACACGCAAGCACATGCAATAACAGAGAAAGAGACACTATGAAAAAGGCACTTCCTGTCAAGGTTCTGTCATTCACCGGCAGAAGGTGATTTAGCCCTGTTGGGCCTCACTTTCTTTCCTTAAAAAATAAGGGTTCACGGTAGGATTGATGTAGATCTTTTAGATCTAAGATTTTTAGATATAAGATTCTATAATTCTTTTTATTTCTTTAAATTTTTTTTCAAGAGTGGAAACTTTCAAACATACAAAAGTAGAGAGAACAGCACAATAAATCCTCAAGTACTCATCATCCACTTTCTATAATTGTTTTTCTTCGGCTTTATTGAAGTATCATTAACAAGTAAAAATTGTATATATTTAGGTTGTACATGATTGTTTTTATGTGATGATTTGATATATGTATACAATGTGAAACGATTACCACAATCAAATGAATATATCCACCGCCTATGCAGTGTAGTGTAAGTGCCTGACATTAAGCTTTTAAGTGCTGAGGTATCCGTTTCAAAAGACATCTATCTTCAATAAATATATTGCCATCTGTATGACACAGCTGCTAGCAAAACAACCAGATAAGGAACTAGACCACCGCCACCCATGAAGGTACCTTTCAGAAAGCCTTGAGTAACTTAGCTAACTGTTGTGTGACCCACTTCTCCCTTCCCAAGTCCTAATTCTGGTTCTAGAGAGTGAGCCTCCAAAATTGTAGACACCCCACCCATGGACCCTCATAAAGGCAGAGCCCCAGGTCGGTTCCCGTGCCATGTCCCTTCCAGGAACTATAGGTAATAAATCTAGTTCCTCAGAATTTCCTGATGGTTTCTTGCTTAAGTGCATCCTGCAGACCACAGTAAGAACCACAAGAGCCAGCATAGCCATAAATACAGGCCCTGATGGAGGAAATGCCTGTGGAGCTCCACTGTGAACCTGGGAAAGTGCTGCAGGCATCCCTAAGTGAGGGCACTGCCATCAGTAGGCTTGGGATGCAGGGAATAATCACCTCTTCTCTTTTTTGTGACGGTGTGAACACTAAGATGTACTCATAGCAAATTGCAATGACACAATATAGTATTATTAACTAGAATCATCACGCTGTATGTTAGATCCCCAGAACTTATTCATCTTACAACTGAAAGTTTGTACCCTTTGACCAATGTCTCCCCAATTCTCCCCATCCCTCAAATCTTGGCAACTAAAATTCTACTCTGCTGTTCTGGGAGGCTGCCTTCTTTCACTTCCACATATAACTGAGATCATACAGTATTTCTCTTTCTGTGTCTGGTTTATTTCACTTAGCATACCATTCTCCAGGTTTAACAATATGTTGAAAATGGTAGGATTTCCTTCTTTCTTACAGCTGAATAATAGCTCATTGTGTCTAAATACACATTTTCTTGATCTATTCATCCATTAACAGACACTAAGTTGTTTCAATATCTTGGAATTATCTATAGACTGTAAATACTGCTGCAATGAATATGGGAATCATATCAGATAGCAGATATCTGAGATACTGATTTCATTTCCTTTAGATATATATCCAGGGCACCTGGGAGGCTCGGTAGGTTAAGAATCCAACTCTTGATTTTGGTTCAGATCATGATCTCACTGTTCATGAGATCGAGGCTGGTATCAGGCTCTGCTCTGTGTGGAGCCTGCTTGGGATTCTCTCATTCTCTCTCTTTTCCTTCTCTCTGCCCCTCCCCCATGCTTACTTGCATGTGTGCGCATGCTCTCCCTCTCTTTCTCTCAAAATAAGTAAATAAACATTTAAAAAAAAAAGATATATATCTAGGACTGGGATTACTGGATCATATGGAAGTTCTATTTTCAATTTTTGAGGAACTTCAACTTATATATTGTTTTCTATAATGGTTGTACCAACAGTGCACAAGAGTTCCCTTTTCTCCATGCCATTGGCAATACTTGTTATTTTTAATTTTTTTGATAATAGTCATCCTAACAAGTGTGAAGTGAGTCTCACTGTGGCTCTGATTTGCAGTTCCCTAATGATTAGTGAAGTTGAACATCTTTTCATATACTTGTTGGTCACTGGAAAAATCTGTCCATCTGTAAATCAGACTTTTAGTTTTTTTTGCTATCAAGGTGTATAAGTTCCTTATATATTGTGGATCAGATATATGGTTTATAAATATTTTGTCCCATTCCCATGTTATCTTTTCACTTTGTTGATTGTTTCCTTTGGTGTGCAGAAGGTTTTTAGTTTGAGATAGTCCCACTGTTTATTTTTGCTTTTCTTACCTATACTTCTAGTGTCATATTAAAAAAATCACCACCTCGGGGCGCCTGGGTGGCTTAGTCCGTTAAGCGTCCAACTTTCGCTTAGGTCATGATCTCGCGGTTCATGGGTTCGAGCCCCACGTTGGGCTCTGTGCTGACTGGCAGCTCAGAGCCTGGAGCCTGTTTCAATCTGTGAATCCCTCTCTCTCTGACCCTCCCCTGCTCACGCTGTCTCTCTCTCTCCTAGAAATAAATAAAACATTAAAAAAAAAAATCACCACCAAGACTACTGTCAAGGAGTATTTTTCCTTATGTTTTCTTCTAGAAGTTTTATGGTGTCAGCCCTTAATGTAAGTATTTAATCCATTTTGAATTAATTTTATGCATATTTTGGTTTATTCTTCCACATTTGGATATCTAGTTTTCTGAACACCATTTACTGAAGATACTATCTCTTTCTTCATTGTGCATTCTTAGAGCCCCTGTTGAAAATTAACTGACTCTCAATGTGTATGTTTATTTCTGGGCTCTCTATTCTGTTCCACTGGTTTGTTTTTATGCCAATGCAACACTGTTTTGATTACCAGCTTTGCAAGATAGTTTGACATCATAAAGTATGATGCCTTCAGCTCTGTTCTTCTTTCTCAAGATTAGTTTGGTTATTTGGTGCCTTTTATGATTCCATATAAGTTTTATATTTTTTTCTATTTCTGTGAAAAATGCTATTGGAATTTTGGTGGAAATTTATACAGGGATTACACTGAATCTGTAGATCTATAATTCTAAATAGAATGTAATTAAGGAAGTGAAAAAAGATGGTAGAGGTATAGTAGAAGAAATCTGAGTGACTGAAGTACTGAAGCGAAGTCTGGCTTACCTAAGGCCTGAGCACTGAGGCATTGAGAGTGGAAACTGAGCAGAGAGGAGTAAAGGGTTTCCTGAGATGAGGGTAATTTTTTTTTTTTAAAAGTTTGTTTGTTTAGAGGGAGCTGAGGAGGGGCAGAGAGAAAGGAAGGGGGATCCAGAATCCCAAGCAGGTTCCACGCTTGTCAGCACAGAGTCTGGGGGGGTTGGGGGGCTTGATCTCACCAACCATGAGATCATGACTTGAGCTGAAATCGAAAATCTGATGTTCAACCACTGAGTCACCCAGGCACCCCTGAGAGGAGGGCAATCTTACATGTGATGCCTTAAAGAGGAGGACGTAGAAAGTCTGGCTGGTGACTTACCTAACAATAATTGATGTAAGTCCAACAGATTTAAGTACAGGTGCATTTTTCCCTAAGTGCTAGCAAAGAGGCAAGTTAAAATGACATAAATGAAGTGGGATGGTGGGGGGGGGGCAGGAAAGGAGATTAAATTCCATTCTCAAGAGTTGGTATCTCATGTTAAACTCAGTTTAAAGTTAACACAGGATTCTGGAATCAGAGCTAACGTTTCAGGAAGCTGATCTTTACTACCATATGTGAGAGCAGAGCGGGGAGGTCAAGAGCCAGGGAACTGAGATGTTCACAGTGAGGTGACACAAAAAGTTTGAGCTATGGCTTTAGGAAGGAAAAGAAAAGAGAACCAAATTCCATACTGATTACAGAACCAAAGAGCATCTACCTTGTAGTCACAAGGGTGGTTCTGGTTCCTAAATTCTGCAAAAAGTACATTGTGTTTTGACCCTATGTTCCAGTTAACAGCAAAAAAACAGGATGTGGATAAAAATAAGAATCACCTCTTAACTGTCACCCGCTTCTTCATATAAAGCAATGATTACAAATTTAGCACACCTGTAGATGCTCATGGATCTAGGAAGAAATTCCACTTAAAAGAGAAACTTCCCTTATTACTCAAGGCTTCAAAGAACGGGTTTCTTTTTTTTCTTTTTTAATGTTTATTTATTTATTTTGAGAGACAGAGAGAGAGAGAGAGAGAGAGAGAGAGAGAGAGAGAGAGGTGGGGTGGGAGGAGAGAATCCCAAGCAGGCTCCATACTGTTAAGCACAGAGCCTGACTCAGGGCTCAATCCTATGGACCGTGAGATCATGACCTGACCTGAAATCAAGAGTTAGGGCCTTAATTGACTGAGTCACTCTGGTGCCCCCAAAGGATCAGTTTTGAAATACTTCCGAGGATAGACCAAAGGCAACTATTAAAACCTGATTATATATTTAGTAAAAACATTTCAAGTAGTAACTGGTACATTTTACTATTACTCAGGTGCAATGTTCATATGTATATGCCGACCTATACATTGTGATCAGATTTGGAATGTCAATATATAGCATTCCTGGGGCACCTGGATGGCTCAGTTGGTTGAGTGTCTGACTCTTGATTTCACTCAGGTCATGATCTCAAGGTTCGTGAGATTGAGCCCTGAGTTGGGCTCTGTGCTGACAGTGTGGAGCCTCTTAAGATTCTCTCTCATTCCCTCTCTCTTGGCTCCTCATCTGCGCGCGTGCTCTCTCAAAATAAATAAATAAACAAACTTAAAAATACATATATATAAAACATTCTTACTAATGACTGTCCTGGACTAAATGTTTGTGTCCCTTAAAATTCTTATATTGAATCCATAACCCCCATGTGATAGTACTGGGTTATAGGAGCTTTGGGAGGTAATTAGGATTAGAGGTGGTCATAAGGGTGGAGCCCTAATGATGGGATTAGTGGCCTTGCAAGGGGAGACATCAGAGAGCTTCCTGGAGCGGATGAAAGTGTTCTGTCTCCTTCCCTGTATATGAGGACACAAGGACAAAGAGGCCATTTGTAAGCCAGGAGGAGGGCTCTCCCCTGAATTTAACCATGCTGAAACCCTCATGTTGGGCGTATATATAGCCTCCAGACTACTAGAAAATTCCTATTAATCAAGCTTCCTAGTCTATGGTTTCTGTTCTGGCAGACCAAGCTAAAACAGTGATAAAAAGCAAAAAGTAAATATTAAATTATCTTTAAATTCCAGTAATTTTTAACAGGTCTTAAGAATGGTTTTAGATTTATAGAAAATTTGAACAGATTAGTACAGAGTTCCCTTATCACCTGCCCCTTTCTCCCTCCCTACCCACATGTGGTTTCCCTTATAATCAGATGCTCAGTAAAATGCTCATACCACAGGCTCCTCCACGTCTGGCTCTGCCCAGAACTAGCACACCTACTGAATCTCTCTCCCTGTTATGCTAATTTTTTCTGCCTGTTAACACCTGTGCATTCACCTCACCCCCTATATCCAAATTCTACTCAACCGTCAAAACCCATCTACTCCACAAAGTCTTTTTAAACTGATACTGTGTTCTCTCTTTTATTTACTTCTTCAATATCTACATGATTAGCAGGCCACGGTTTATCACTTAATCATTCTCTAAATGTTAGAGTAAGGGCCTCTTTAGAGTAAAGACCATGGCTTACAATACTTTTTATTCCCACCACCTCTTGGTACAATCCTGGAAATGTAATGCTTGATCAATAAATATATAGCTGATTACTAGCTAGTAAACAGTAAAGGCAAGTTTTGGACAAATTGATCTGCTCAAATTTTCTGAGAAAATTACCTTCAAAAATGAAAATGACTCTAAAAATCCCAAAATTTCCAAAATGTGACAGCCTGGGCCCAATGCCACAAGCAGAGGTCTCCAATGATGTAACCCTTAACCTTAGCAGGCTTTCCAGATACATGAACATCCACTCACTGTAAAGAAAGGCAGATGTTAATAAAGACATACCGTCTGAGGTTGTGAGAATCTTCTTGTCTTTGGGGGCCAAAGCATGTCCAGCATGACTGATAACCCAAACTGGAAAGCGTCTGTTTGTTGCGGAGTGCAAAGCCTTTGCAAATGGTACATAAAAGGAACAAAAACCTGGATTACCTAAGAAAAGAAACAGAGACCTTAGTTAACCAAAGCTAAGCTCATGTAAGATGTGCAGAGTGGAAAAGATGTATCTATTTGTCCTCACACTTTCTTCTACAAATCTACTAACATTGACACATACACTTCAATTTTAATATCCTTTCTGCCTTAAGTCTGGGAATGATCACTCAGAAGATTCTTGCTCCTGCTTTGTTCTCCAACTGTTTCAAGATAAATTCTTCCTCCTTATTCCTTAACTTAATAAATGGAACCATCAATCCTAAACCAAATACTCAAGTCCTAACATCAGGTTTCTTTCTGTTCTTCACAGCCAATTGACTAATAAGTCCTGCCAACTTTGCTTCCAAAATATATCCCAACACTGTCTACTTCTTTCCATTAGTATTATCAGCTCTCATTGAGTTTTATGCACATCTCTCAACGGGCTTGCTCCTCCTGTCCCCTGGGAATCCAACCTTCAGGGTACCCAGAGAGACAGCTTCAAACTTCAAATCAAATCATAGTCAGATTCTATTTAAATACCTTCCAGTGGCTTCCCATTATCAACCTATTGGTCTGAAGTCATTAATTCTGCCTCTAAAGCTCTTCAAGATATTATTGTGCTCAGTTACCAAGCTGCATGAAAACAAGTCAGTGTAAGAATCATTCACAAAGAGTACTTTGAGGAGTGTACGGAGTGTTTCCTTGTCATTTATCACAGTACTTCTATTGTAAACAGATGTATAGTTTGACCTTTTGGGAAAAAGACCACCAACATATAGATTTTTGTGTATGTACAGAAGGTATTTTTGACATGAGTTTGCTACAGAGAAATGGAATGAATAATGACCTTTTAGAAAAAAGAGTCAATCTGATACATCTTTACGGGGAAAAGACAGTGAAATGGGGTTTCATCTTGCAGTCATCATCTGTATAATGCTTTCACAGATACTGCTTCATTTCCAGCAATGTCTATGTCCAATTTATGATTTTTTCATGCTATTAGGTTCTTTCTGATTACATGACATGGATTTCATTGCACTGAGATAACCTCTGCCACCCTTATCAAATGACACTGATTTCTTCATCATTGCAGTTTCCTCAATAGGCAATGTAGCAAAGTGGTTAAGGACACAGAGTCTGGAGCCAGACTGTATGAGCTGGAATCCTGGCTTTGCACTTATTAAGTGTGTGACCTTTGGAAAGTTATTTAACCTCTCTGGGCATTGGTTTGTCTTCAAAATGAGGATAATAATCACATTACCTGATGTGAGAATAAGTGAATTAATTTACGTAAAGCACCTAAACACTGCTTGATGCACAAGTGCTGTATAAATGTAAGCTACTCAGACGTGTCATGTCTAGCCATGATGGCAATGAATGGCCTTGTCATCCATACTGCAAGTTTGCTTCTGCTGCATTCTCTTTTTTTTAATTAAAAAAATATTTTTAATGTTTATTTATTTTTGAGAGAGAGAGAGAGAGAGAGCACGAGCGCACAAGTGGGGGAGGGGCAGAGAGAGAGAGAGGGAGACACAGAATCTAAAGCAGGCTCCAGGCTCTGAGCTGTCAGCACAGAGCCCGACGTGGGGCTCAAACCCATGAACTGTGAGATCAAGACCTGAGCGGAAGTTGGACGCCCAACAGACCAGCCACCCAGGCGCCCGGCTTCTGTTGCATTCTGACCTAATGACCGGAGTTCTAAATTCCATTTTGTAACTGTGCCAGGGTCATCTTTTGCTAAATAATACAGAAACTTCTTTAAATGAAGTAATATGTTCTCCGGTCAGCTGACTGGCCACGGTGTAGTTCTGAGAACGAAGAGAGGAGGGGTGCACAGCACTGGGGCAGTAACATGTATGGTGGATATGGATAGCACTGTTTCATGTTTTATATTTAAATCTTTAATAAGTTTGGAATATTTTTTAGTATAAAATTGTACTAAGTAGCAATCCAACTTCTTTCCAAATGCTTAGCCAAGTGTCCCAAGACCATTTATTATATAACCCATTCTTTCTGCATTGATTTGAAATGTCTTCTGAATTCAACCCTGAATTCTTACATTAGCTTGCTAATTCTGATTCCAAATAATTCCATTTACTTTTTTTCCTTTTCTTCTCTGCCAGCACCATACTGCCTTGATTACTACATTGTTTTGTTTTGTTTTGTTTTTAATGTTTCGGTAACTGAAAGGGCAAATCCCTTCTTTTAATTTTTTCCCCTAACTTTTCTAGGTTGGTCTCATAACCTTTAGAATTATTTCCACCAGCTTCAATTTAAAAAAAATTTTTTTTGGAATTCTGACAAAATCACCTCATTTATACATTAATTTAGAAAGATTTGATGTTTTTCATATTACTGAGTATAATCTGGGAATGAGTTATGTCTCATATTTAAATGTTTTATGTCTCTCAGGTAAGTTTTACCTTTTTTTTCACATGGGTAGAAAACAATAACTGTCAACATTTTAAAGTGCTAGAACTTAACAACATGCTAGGTAGCATTTGAGTGCTTTACACATATTAATTCATTTAGTCCCTACCTAAGGTAGTACTATTATTATTTCCATTTTATGGATGAGAAAACCGAAGTACAAAGAGGTTAAACGAATTTCCCAAGATCACACAGATGATAAGTGCTCCATAAATATTTGATGACTGTAAGAGTATACAAAAGAAAATAATAATACTGAGTTTATAAAAGAACATAAACTACCGAGCTTAGGATCTTTTGCATACATTGTTTTAGTTAATCTTACCAAAGCGTCACAAAGTAGCTGGCCTTATCATTAGGGACAATGAATGGGCAAGCACTTGCACAATACCTGGCACATAGTAAGTGCTGAATAAATCATACCTGTTGTTACTAAAATTGTTATTACATATTTATTTTGTATTGAATAAATCTAACATGTCATGTTCTGTAAGTTTAAGGTGTACAGTGTGTTAAAACTGGTTTAAGGAGAATCCAAAGACAACACCTACATGAACTAGATGCAATAATTACTATAAATTACAATGAGTTACAACGTAAAACTGAAAAGTACTAGTTATGAACTGCTACAAAACATTTTTTTCCACCTATCTCTGGGTTCTGAGTTCTTTCACTTAATAACTATAAGATCTTAAGCAAATACCTCGTAGCTTTCTTGTTCATAATTTTATAATCATTAAGTAAATGATACTTTCAACTACTTCATGTTCATTTCATTCTATTCAGTACTATTGTTTCTTTTGTATATTATTTTAGTTATCAATTATTTACCGATCACTTACTACATGGAAGTCACTGTGCCAGGCACAAGACAGTTAAAGGCCTTTTTGTAATTCATATTCAGTGGGAAAATATATACATATGACTAAATAAGTAAATAAGATAATTCAAGAGTGGGATAAGTTATATGAGGATCGTGAGAGGATCCTCAAGAGAAGAGATTAGGGTGGCCTCAGAACAATTTTTGAGGAGATGGCCTTTAGCCAAGACCCAAAAGATGAAAAGAAATCAAACTTGTAAAATTTTGAGGAAAGAACATACCAGGACAGGAGAAGAACAGGTGCAAAAGCCCTTAAGCAATTAAGAGCTTGGCTCCTGAAGAAACAGAAGAGTCCACCATGGCCAGTATGTATCATGAAGATCCAACTGACAGGTGAGATAGAAGTTGAAAATGTAATGCAAACCGTTTAAATGTCATTGCATACTTCACCACTTAAATATTATGGCTTATGTTACACTTTATGAACCATGAATTTAACTTCTTGGTTAAGAAACCACAAAAAACTTAAAGGGTCTCATTTATACAGCTAAAATCAGATATACACACATTCACACATGTACGTACATGCGTTTCTTCAGCAATAGGGATGTTTGAAAGCATTCCAACACAAAAATGCTAGTAAAACTTTTTATAAAAAGATATCAGAATGTGATATAAACACACGCTTGATCAAACATATAGTCAAATGCCTGAGTAACATATAACAGAGGGTGTGGTGCCCATCTCTAGACTCCAACTTCCAATAAACTATTCAACATTGCAATTGTAGACTTATGCCTTCCACTTAACCTTGTAGGAGACAAAAACTGCCACATATAAAGTTAATGTGGCATAGCATCTATACAGAAGGTTGTCAAATGGAAAGAATGCTGGACTTGCACATGGAGGCTAGTCTACTCCATTTCTGATCACTGTACTCAAATCTAAGACACATTACATGACTCTATTATCCCCATACGACCACTGGAGAGTTATAATGACTCAATATATTCTATAGTTAGTTCTCAAATTGGTTCCCTTTCGTCATTTCTCTATTTAAAGAAAGTCCAAGGATATTGTTACTTAACAGAAAATCTACAACAGAGCTTCAGTGGAAAAGACAAAATTAAATTGAAAGTTCCTCAATCTGTGGATTCTAATAAATCACTCCTCAGTATCATTACCCACTTAAAAGTGATTAATTTTGCTAGCTGTAAAAGCAAAGTGGTTTAAAATGAAATGCTACATCAGTCTATCAGAGATGGATTAAATATGATGTCTTTAGTGGTTTAACAATCCTTGAAATACTGTCATCCTAATTTTCCCGACAGTATAAACAGATTAAGCCCAAATATACAATACAATTCTGAACTCCAAAAACTAATGAGCAGCACCAGCCTACAGCTCCCATGAACTCCAAGGAAAAGGGCAATAATAGAAAGGCAAACATAAAAGAACACTAAAAAACTAAAAATGATCTGAAAATGTCAAAGTGCCACAAAACAATGACACCACAAAGCAACAAATGTTCTAAGCTTCCCTTTCTTCACAGTGTCTTCCTTGAATGCTCCCTCTGTCTCTTCATCATATATTAAACCTGGCTCTCCACTCTGGTGGACTCTTCCTTTCCAGCCTCTGCAGTAGAGCCCGCACTCCTCTCTAACACCTCATACACCTCAAGGATAGCAAAGACTTTTGCAACACAGGCTTCCCAGCTCTGAGGGTAAATGAATGAGTGAACAGACACCTCTGAGTAGGGAAGCACAGGGAACTGTCATTTCCACTTACCCGTCTACCTTGTTGCAACAACCTCTCCTCCTCCACCTCCATCTATCAACTTTTTAGTCATTCTCACATATTCTCCGAAAACCTTGACCCTTAAATGACAGTTTCAGTTGCCATTCCTTATGAGGAGATTTCAAAATCTGGGTAGATTCACTGAGCCAACACCTTTGTCCTATAATTCATTACCCTGATCAAATTCAAAGAACTTCATGCAAATGAAACTTAAGCAACTAATTCTGACAGCCAGACCTTAGGATCAGTGGTAAGTATATCACAATCTCCTGGAAGGCATGTTAAAACACACACCGCTCCACCCCCAGATTTTCTGGTTCAGAAGGTCTGGGATGCGACGCAGAACCTGCATGTCTAACGAGTTCTCAGATGATACTGCTGGTTCCAACACCAACTTTAAGAACCACTGGCTTAGATTTTTCCATTACCCAAAAATGGTTAACATTCAAACCATTCTACCTCTGATAGGTCTTCTACTCTTTTAGACTTCACTCCCAATACACCTGCTATTCCATCACAGGGCTGCTCAAACTCTATCTACTTGTTCTCAATTGATAATTCCTTTCATCCTGCGTATCTGCTATTCTCAACACTGACAACTTATCTACCCTCTGCCATATTTATTCTCAACAGATCACTTCAACTCTTAATTAGAAGAGAAAACAGAGCTCAGGAGGCAGGAAATTACTCTCTGATATGCTTTCACACTTCTCCACTTCGGTAACTAACTTCACCCCCTTCATGCTACCCTCTGAAGAAATATCCTGTGTCCAGTCCAAGACTTACCTTCTCAATCCTATACTCTGCCATGGCCTCAAATCTCTGCTCCATCAAACAGTATTTGTCATGTCTATAATTTCAAACTGTCCTTTGCTGCTGGCATGTGTATTTTTAATTTTAATAGATGCCAACAGACTGCTTTCTTAAATCATGACAAGAGGTTAAATGGAAGAGGTTTTGGATCAGGAATCTTAGGCCAACTGAAAACAGAAGCACTATACTGAGAAGTGTTTAGATTAACTGTTACTAAACACTGAAACTTCCTACCTTCTTTCTCTTGTTCAGCCCTGAATATTCACAAACAGGCTTCCACTCATCAAACAGGATACAGGGAGATTCCTTCCTAGGAAAACTGAATGACTCAAGAAATAGGTACAGATAACTGAAAGCTAGAAATTCTCTAGTGAAATGCTGGGTCCCTACCCAATTGCCCTAGCATGAAGATTACCTAGGGTGACCAGCCACACTGTTTTGCATATGACTATTGTGGTTTTAGTACTGAAAGTCATGTGTCCCAGAAAATCTCTCAGACTACAATGGCTGGTCACTCTAAGCAAACCTGAGGACAAGCCTCATCCCTGAACACAAAGATTAGCTGTTTGTGTCTTCCACTTAAAAATGAAAGGGTAATCAGGATTACCAAACATTTTCCCTCTTCCCCATCCCCATCAGACCTCAGTTTGTTCTCAGCATTCAAGAGTCTCTCATGGTTTGCCTCCCTCCATCTCCCCAACTATTTTTCCCCTTTTTCTCCCCCACAGTCCTCCATTAAATTCCCCCTAATCCACCTGTACGTGCAAACATATGGTATCTGTCCTTCTCTGCCTGACTTATTTCGCTCAGCATAACACCCTCAAGGTCCATCCATGTTGCTACACATGGCCAGATTTCATTTTTTCTCATTGCCATGTAGTATTCCATAGATAAACCACATCTTCTTGATCCATTCATCAGTTGACAGACAATGTTCTTTCCATGTTTTGGCTATTGTTGAGAGTGCTGCTGTGAACACTGGGGTCCATGTGCCCCTGTGCATCAGCACTCCTGTATCCCTTGGGTAAATTCCTAGCAGTGCTATTGCTGGGTCATAGGGGAGTTCTATTGTTAATTTTTTGAGGAACCTCCACACTGTTTTCCAGATGGGCTGCACCAGTTTACATTCCCACCAACAGTGTAGGAGGGGGCCGTTTTCTCCACATCCTCGCCAGCATCTAGAGTCTCCTGATTTGTTCATTTTAGCCACTCTGATCGGCATGAGGTGGTATCTCAGTGTAGTTCTGATTTGTATTTCCCTGATGATGTGGGACGCTGAGCATCATTTCATGTGCCTATTGGCCATCTGGATGTCCTCTTTGGAGAAGTTTCTGTTCCTGTCTTCTGCCCACTTCTTCACTGGATTTGTTTTTCGGGTGTGTAGTTATATATATGTTCTAACTCACAAGTTTAAAAGGGCTTTGAATATTTACAATCAAGAAACTACCCCTGACATTCTATTGACAGTCATCCTGCAAAAGTCACAAATGACCCAGGTGCCACATCTCAGAATAAATAAACGTTCTACAGTAAACTTATAATCATCTTGGAGTGAGGCAAGAAAAATTATTTAGAAAAATGTCACAAATTTGATAGTTCTAATTATTCTAAATATTAAGAAATGTTAAAAGTGGATTACAAAACTACATGTGTACTTCCAATTATGATTTAAAACACACATAAACATAACACACGTAAAATGCACTGAAGAAAAACAAAAAGCCCAGCCACTAAAGTACTAAGAGTGGTTGTTATCAACGGTGTGAGTAATTTTATTTCTTTCCACAAAGTTTTAAATTTATCAAATTCTCTTTAAAATCTGAAAAAGTTATAGAAGTATCTGCATAAAGACTCCTCATCCAGATTTTTATTTTATTTTATTTAAAAAAAATTTTTTTAATGTTTTATTTATTTCTAGGAGAGAGAGAGACAGCGTGAGCAGGGGAGGGTCAGAGAGAGAGGGAGTCACAGACTGAAACAGGCTCCAGGCTCTGANACGCGGGGCTCGAACCCACGAACCGTGAGATCATGACCTAAGCGAAAGTCGGACGCTTAGCCGACTAAGCCACCCAAGCGCCCCTCCTCATCCAGATTTTTAAACTTACCTGTAATAATAAAAATAAGCAGCTTAGGCCTGTTGGTCCTCTGCTCACTGAAGAGGTTAGTCCAGGGCCCACATTTTAGAACCTGGGTTTCAACTCCACAACATAAAATGAATTCCTCATGCACAGGAATTTCTCCCTTGATATTGGAATCCATTTCTAAATGAGAGGAGAAAAACAATAAAGTGAGTTGCTAACGTGTAAAACCTTGGGCCAAAGACAATATTCAAGAAATTAAAAAAAAAAAAGGCAAATTTCAATACACACAAGGAAATATGGCGGGTATATGACCATTTAACTATTCTGGATTATAGGGTCACACACACAAAATTAAAACAAACCACAAGAGTAAGGAGAAACAGAGTGACACATCTTCAGTGAAGTGAAAGACTCCACAGGAGTGTGAATCAAGATCAGATTGGCCAGAGATCCTGCTAAACACCCTATAATGCCTAGGACAGCACTCACAAAGAAGAATATTCTAGGCCAAAAATCAATAGCGCCAAGACTGTCAAAACAAAACAAAACAAAACAAACCTGCTCTAGTACTAGGTGGCTATAGGGTACAGTTTGTCCAGCATTTGGCGGGCTGCAATGTGTTTCCTCTTTCTCTAGCTCTCTGTTCTGGTGGCAACGGCAATGTAGCAAGAGTCCCAGAGAGCATAGGTGTGTGCCTCAGACCAGATGGTTGCTCCTTGCACCTTCTCCTCAGCCCACATGCACACTAAGGAGCCAGCCACCTGATCTCTGTCGCACACAGTAGCCTGGAAGGGCCTTGCCCAATAGAGCTCTGGGTTGCTTAAAAAAAAAAAAGGGAAGCTTCTCCAACTCCCCATTCCAGTAGTGCCCAAAGCAGTGCCCCAACCTTCTTTGCACCTGCCTATCAGCTTCAACTCACCTGGATCCCAGAGTTGCTGCTGTGGCCCTTCCACGCAGGCTCCACACACTTCAGACCTCACACCTGCACCAGCATCCTGCTTCACTCTGCACACCCTCCTACCAGTCTTGGTTCATGTCCTGACACGATGACTGTGGACCAGCTTTGGCCCAGGCAACCACCAAATTTCCCTACCACACAATAGGCTGCCACCACACCTTCTTCAGTAAGATCTAAAGCCACGTTCCCAGTTTGTCTCTTCTTGGGTACTTTCCCTCTCCCTAGGCGATCTTTAGAGTTTTCTAAAGTTTTATAGTTTCTCTTCTTCCACAGCTTAAAAATTCCTTTTATTAAATTAACCTTCTGAGTTACTGTGTGGTTTCTGTCTCTTGAATGGATCTAGACTGCTACATCCTTCATTGTCTATCTAAATTTTTCTCTTAAAATCTTTCCCATCTTAGAGGTAGCTCAAATTCTACTTCCTACTTGAGGTCTTTCCTAAACACATCAAATAAACTCTGAACTCACTCACTGCACCTTTCTTTATCATTAAGTCAACAGTGGAAATGGTAGCCAGGTAAACTTTACCTAGTAATCTTTGCACTTGTTATTCATGTCATGCTGTGCTCTCTCACAGCACAACAGTCAACAAACTCACTGCCAGTACCACACATTCCTCCCCAGATTGACAATCACCTTAGGTTAAGGTAAGGTTTGGATACAGGAAGGAAGAAAAAGTTAACATATATCCCGATCTCCATGTGTACTCCAAAAAAGCTCCAAAAGTCTGAAACTTTCCCAAATAAAATTACTTAGAAAAAAAAAAACTCACTCAAAAAGTGGGGACTCCTCTGCATTCAAAATAAATTGACTAAATAAATAAAAGTATCATCTCATATTTTCTTAAGGATTGATCTTTAGTTCACCAATACATGTCACTGTACTCCAATCTCTGAAATTGTCACAAAACAGAGTATATTATAAAGCTCTTATGACATTTACAAAATGTTGGAAACAATGAGATTTAGCTGTTCCACACTGCATTAAATTAGAGCACCATCAGAGAAGACACTGGCTAAACTAAATACCTGCACCAGAAGATAATCCAAAGTTAGTAACTATATTCTACTCATAAATACTTTAAGCAAATGACATTTTGGGAGTTTGATTAGCCATAATATTAATAATTCAAGTAGATAAGAAACTCAATCAGTCTATAAAATTTGGAAAACAAAAAATGAACTATGCTTCTAAAATACCTCAAATAAAATACAACTAAGAAACATGGAGTAAACCTATGTATTACAAAGCATCTTTTTATTTTACTCGCTCTTATGTTTCTGATTCTGCTACAGCCAAAAATAAATATATAAATAATAAATAAATAAAAAGCAAAGGAAATCTTAAGAGTAAGAAACCTCAAGTTCTTCCTTACCTAAGAATCCAAAGTAATTGGGTCTGCAAACAAGCGTCCAATTAAGAAGGAACAATGTGTTCTAAGTATGTAATTGTAGAGGCTGATGGCCCCACCTACAAAACACAGCCTCTAAGCAATCTTAAATGCAATCAGTTTTGATAAGCAGCAAGACTTAGGGTTCACGTGAATACGCCAAGTGTGAATACAATTTGTGTAACTTAGGTAAGCTTTACTTACCTAAATACAGGTGTTCACCTGTTTTTATTAATGGGTTTAATTTTATTTAGTAAAAATTTTTTTCCAGTAAATCTTTTTTTTTAATAGTTTATTGTCAAGTTGGTTTCCATATAATACCCAGTGCTCATCCCCACAATTGCCCTCCTCAGAGGAGGGCCAATAAATCTTACACAAACTAGGCAACATATAAAATAGAAAAGCAGAATTTGATCAGTATAAATTTTGGAGGTTCAAATTTATAATATTTATTATAAGGTCAGCCAATGAGAACAGTGGCTATATTAATGAACAAAAATATTTGCAAGTGGAGTTATAAATGAGTCTCATTTAGCTTTAGCATCCAAATCCAAATAATGTTTGCATTTTATTTTGGCTACTTAGTAAGAATTCTGCTTTATTCACGCATATAAGAACTGCAAATGATAAAAGTATTTTTAAAAAACTTGTGTAATACAAATCAAAACACAATCAAGTATCACCTCACACTTGTCAGAATGGCTAAAATTAACAACACAGGAAACAAAAGATGTTGGTGAGGATGTGAGAAAGAGGAACCCTCTTACACCGTTAGTGGGAATGCAAACTGGTATAGCTACTCTGGAAAACAGTATGCAGGCTCCTCAAAACGTTAAGTAGAACTACCCTATGATCTAGCATTTGCATTACTAGGCACTTACCCAAAGGATACAAAATACTGATTTGAAGGGGCACATGCACCCCTATGATTATAGCACCATTATCAACAATAGCTAAATTATGGAAAGAGCCCAAATATCCATCAGCTGATGAATGGATAAAGAAGTTGTGGTATATGTATATAATGGAATATTACTTAGACATAAAAAAGAATGAAATCTTGCCATTTGCAATGACATGGATGGAGCTATAGAATACTATGCTAAGCGAAATCAGTCAGATAAAGACAAATACTATAATTTCACTCATATATGGAATTTAAGAAATCAAACAGATGACGGGGGGAAAAGTGGCAAATCATAAAACAGACTCTTAACTATAGAGAATAAACTGAGGGTTGATGGAGGGAGGTGGGTGGAGGATGGGCCAAATGGGTGATGGGTATCAAGGAGGACATTTGTTGTGATGAGCATTGGGTGGTATAGATAAGTTATGAACACTCAGTTCTACTCCTGAAACTAATTATTACACTATATGCTAACTGGAATTTAAATAAAAGCTTGAAACAAATGAAAAAACAAATGTGTGTTGCAATGTCCAGATAGTCTTCAATTAAACTACATTAACTTTGAAACAGAGGTAGTGAGGTGATTTTCTTTCAGAGTTAAAACACTAACACTATGTAACAATAACTTGTACAATTTATCACATATACAAACAAGGTAGCTAAGAAGCTCTTAAGCTTTTTCAGATGACAAAAACTTTATACATGACATTATTAAATATAAGTTGTGGGCTGTGTTAATGTCCTGCAACTACACAGAGCAAAGCATATATTTTGCATGTGTCTGAGCCCTGACTGACAGTTAATTAATGTTGTTTCTGGGCACTAGTCCTAAAACTACTTGTAAAATATTTAGTAACTAAGCAAGTGAAAATTGAACTTTTTAAGTCCCAGGGATGAGATTTAAAATTTCTAACTGTTTTCAAAACACAACAAAAGAAGTACAAATATCTACAAAAACAGCAGCAGAAGCTTTATTTAAAGTTCTGTAAGTTTTTAGTAACTCTATTAGTGAATATTAACATATTGGAGAGCTATATGAATCTGGTGAGGCTGGGAGTTGTTTTAAATTTAGTTTAAAATGTACATTAAAATTAAGTCCAATCAATCCCATGTTAGTAAGGAAAGCCTTGCTTGTGTTGAAACCATATGAAAAGCTAGAGGGAAAAAAATGGTACTAAAAAAAAAAATCTGTTAAAAAAATCAGTAACCGGGGTGCCTGAGTGGCTTAGTCGGTTAAGCGTCCGACTTTCGCTTAGGTCATGATCTCGCGGTTCGTGGGTTCGAGCCCCGCGTCCAGCTCTGTGCTGACTGCCAGCTCAGAGCCTGGAGCCTATTTCAGAGTCTGTATCTCCCTCTCTCTCTGACCCTCCCCTGCTCACGCTGTCTCTCTCTCTCCTAGAAATAAAAAATAAAAAAAATATATTTAAAAAAATCAGTAACCAATAAAAGAACTGCTCAAGAATGTGTAATAAAAGAGGAAATAGAGAATATATTTAAAACAAAGATAAGAAAGCAGAGAATACAGAACAAGTGTAACAAATGAATTAAAAAAGCAGTAAAACTGTATATTTAAAACTAAGTATAACAGTAATAAATTAAATGTAAATAAATAGACCAATTATGCTAATTAGATAAAGGCAAAGGTGATCAGATTGGATAAAAATAAAACCAGTAATTGTGTGCTACTTATAAATAATACACATTAAGAATAAAAATACATAATGAATAAAAGTAAAAGAAGTCAAAGAAGAGATGGTATATTTATACACACATATACATATATATGTGTGCGTGTATATATATATATATATATATATATATACACGCACACATATANGAGAACATAACAATTCTAAATAAGTATGTACATATTTTAGCCTCCAGAGATAAATTAAAAATTGACAAATGTAAAAGAAGTAGTAGATGGGACCACAACATGGTAGAACATTCTGATATACCTCAGTATCTGAAATAATAAATAAAGAAATAAGTCAATAAAAATATAGAAAATTTGAATAATATATTTATATTAACATATTTAACACAATCATCATGTGTAGAATTCTATATCATATAATTACAAAATGCACATACTTTTCAAGTGCACATGATACATTTACCGAAACTGACCATATACTGAGCCATACAGCAAGTATCAATAAATTTGCAAAAAAATGAAATAATAGAGTATTTTTTCTAACCACAGTGGAAATAAGATAAAAGTAAAAATAATAAGAAAATCCCCCAATATTTGGAAATTAAGCAACAAACATCCAAATAACTGATGAGTGGGGGAAAGAATTCACAATGTAATTGAAAACTAAATAATAATGAAATAAATAATGAAAATAAGACATATCAAGATGTATGGGATGCAGATAAAGGTATTACTGCAGGAAAATTTAAAGCCTTAAAATGTTTTCTAACATATTAGGGGAAAAGAGCTGGACATTAAAGATCTAATCATTTGTCTTAAGGAGTTAGGAAAACTAAATGAATCCAAATAAGAAAAATAGAAAAAAGGAAATAATAAAGAAGAGAAATTAATGGAATAGGAAAAAAGTTTATATTTGAGAGGATTAACAAAGTCAAAAGGCTAGCCTTTCAAAAGAGTTATAAATGAATAACCCCCTGAGAAAACTCATAAGGAAAAAGGACACAAATAATCGATAGGATCGGAAAAGAAGCTATCACTCTAGATTCTACAAACATTAAAAATATAATGGGGTTATATCATGAATATGATAAAGAACATTATGAAGAACTTTATACATTTGATTTGGGCAAATTCCAAGACAAACAAACACAAAAAGGCTAGAAGACTCTTAACAGTCCAATAGCTATTAAAGACATTGAGTCCATAATTCCTGGTCCAGATCAGAGTCAACACTTAGGGAAGAAATAACACCAATCTAACTTGCCCAGAAAACAGAAAAAGAGGGACCACTTCCTAACTCATTTTATGAGCCCAGCATATCTTGGTATCAATACCTGAGAAGGACATTATAAGAAAGAAAAATTACAGGCCAACCTCGCTCATGAACATAGATGCAAAAACTCTATTCAAAATATTAGCAGACCAAATCCAGTGATACATATGACCAAACTGTGTCTATATCAGAAATGTGATATTGTTTAAACATTCAAAATTTAGTCAATTTACCACATTAACAGAATAAAGGAGAAAAGCCATAAAACCATCTCAAAATACAGAAAATATACTTGATAAAATCCAATAAAGAATCATGAAAAAACTCTTTTAAAAAAAAGGAGAAATAGAGTGATCTTCCTTGATGAAATATAAGTATCTCTAAAAGAAACCTACAGCAAACATTTTACTAAGGGTGAAATCCTGCAAACCACCTCCCCCACTTCACCTGAAAGTTTGAGATCAAGACAAAGAAATCTGCTATCAACACTTCTATTCTGGGCTGTACTTGAGGTCCTGGCCAATACAAGACACAGAAAAGAAATAAAAGTATGCAGATTGGATAAGAAGAAAGCAAGCTGTCCTTATTCATAAATAATATTGTTACTCGTTACAATAACAACTACTCCAAAACTTAGTGGCTTAAAGCAACCAGTTTACTACATTCTTGGATTCTGTGGGTCAGGAGTTGACAAATGGCACAGCAAAAGAATAGCCTATCCCTAATCCATAATGTTGGGGACCTTTGCTGAGAAGACTCAACAGCTGGGTGCGTGACATGTTCAGTGGAGGCAGGAGATGTTGTCATCTGGAAGTAACTCTATTTACATCTCTGATGACAGATGCTGCTGTCAGACAGGTTGGCCAGGGACACCTACACTGTCTTTCCACATGGACTACTTTGGGCTTGTTCAGAACATGATGGCTGAGTTTCAACAGCAATTGTCTCAAGAGGATCAAATTAAAACTGTAACCTTGTAAGACCTAGCCTCATAAGTCACATAGCAACAGTGGCATGTTAGTCATAGCCTACCCATATTCAAAGGGAGGAAAAATGAACCTCTCTCAAAGTGAAGCATGTCAAAGTCATATTGCAAGAAGAATATGTGGTGTGGGGTTATTGTGGCCAACTTTGGAAAACACAACCTACCAAAATAGGTTAAACAAAGACACATAAATTTTAGTTCTGCAGAACCTTTAAATTACACTAATAAGAATTTTTGAACCTTGAAGAGAGGGACAAAATATACATACAACCTTCTAAAAGCTGATTTTTGTCAATGGTGATCCTATTAACCTTTCCCTTTCTTCACTTCACTTTCTTTTTCTGAACAGTTTGGGAAAGTGTTGAAGGCACAGGAAGTCTGATGGTGTTTAAAATAATGGGAAGGATTTGATTAATGTACTTCTTTTAAAAGATTGTGAAAGATGGGGGAAAAACCCCAGAAGAATACACTAAAAGTTTGGACACTATCAAAATAACCTAAGCAAGAAATGAGGGTGGGAATAAAGGAAATGAATGAGAGACGAAAGTCTTATTACTGATTCTGTATGAGAAACTAGGGAAGGGTAAGTGACAATGACTTCATTTCTGATGCTAAAGATGAGGAGAATGGAAGCACTATTCTACATAAAAGGGAACTACTGGGGAAAGGAAGTTAGTTGGAGGAAAGGAAGCGGATTCATTAAGAACACAGTAAGTTTTGGGGCGTCTGGGTGGCTCAGTCGGTTAAGGGTCCGACTTCGGCTCAGGTCATGATCTCCCTGTTTGTGGGTTCGAGCCCCGTGTTGGGCTCTGTGCTGACAGCTAGCTCATAGCCTGGAGCCTGCTTCAGATTCTGTGTCTCCCTCTCTCTCTGACCCTCCCCTGCTCATGCTTTCTCTCTCTCTCTCAGAAATAAATAAAAACATTAAAAAAAAAAGAACACAGTAAATTTCAAGAAAATAAGGGACAAGATCAGAAGAAAGTGGGAGCCACAGAACTAAAGCTCCAGAAAGGTCACAGTAGAGATATGATTTGCCCAGCCTCTTCTTAAAGAGCTCCCTTATCTTGGCTTCTATGATACCTTCCCATCTTCTCTGAGAACTTTTCCTCCTCCATTCCCTGTACCTAAAGGTTCCTTCCTGGGCCCTCTTATCCCTTTGAGTGCCAACTACTGAGCATTTTCATCTGGGTGCCTCACTGAAACACCAAATTTTCATAAGTGTCAAAAATTAAAAATCATCTTATTTCAAAAATTATAGATCCTATCCTATATCCTGACTTCTCTGTTACCATACAGAGTATCATTATTCACCTAGTCACCTAACTCAAAAGATTCTTTGACAGTTCGTGCTGGAATTTGCGGGGAGGGGAATTTCCCTAAGCAAGAAAAAAGAAGCCAGTTAAAGAATAAAAAGGAACAATTAGAAAGAGGCATGAACCTGAGAAGATATGTAAATTCATATAAGCCACAGGGGAATGTTTTGAGAAAGTTAGGAGCTGGTAATGAACTTTCTAAAAAATATAAATGTCAAAGAGCAAAAGAAGTGAGGCAATAATAAGAACTCACGTTTTAAGAGTACTTTCTATAAACCAGGCACTGTGCTAAACACTTTACACGTATCATTATCACTTAACCCTCGCATCAATCTTACAAGATGGGTACTATTATTTCCTCTCTCTACCCCAACAAAACATGTGAGAAGAAAATTAACTGAAAGATATTAAGGAATTTGTAGAAGTTCACACAACTAGTAATCTGGACTGTGGTAGAGTCAGAATTTGAACCCAGATGTCTGAATGACTCCAGAAGTCATGTTCTTTGAAAAATTTTACATACACACACACAGTTTTATTTGAATGCATAAATGTGATATAATATATCCTGGGATTCTTAAAAAATAGTCAGTTACTTTTTAATCTTCTATATGCCTCATCTCTACCTCTCCTTTTCACGTCCATGCGTATCACTTCTAAACTCAAGTTACTAATTTAGTATAAAGTTTTCCATATCTTTCTCTAATCATATGCAAATATACATAAACATTTATATGCATTCTGATAAATATGAATTGTGTTTGATAAATAGGAGCATATTATACACACTTCAATGCATTTTACTTTCATAAGAACACACAAAAATCCTGCCAAGTCAAATAGTATATCTAATTCATTATTTTTAATGGTTCTATAATATGGATACACTATAATTCATGTGACCATTTCCCTGCTGACAGGCACTCAATTAACTCCCAGTATTTTCGGACAATGTTGGAATAAGTACTCTTAAATCCCCATGTTCTTACATATATCCACATACACCAGTTCTTTTGTTTCTAATGGCCAGATTCCCAAGTGTGGAATTACAAGAGTTGAATTTTAATAGGTTTTGCCAGATTGCTTTTCAAAAGGGTGTAGGAATCACATTTCCTCTAGCAATCTAGGAAGCTATCTTTCCCTCTATAATCCTATCATCAATAAGTGGTACTATTATTTTTAATTCTTTTAAGTCTTCGGGTATAAAATATCTCACTCTTTAGTTTGCTTTTCTCTGGCTGCTAGTGCATTTGAACATCCTCTCATGTTTGCTGGGCTTCTGGACTTTCTTTTCTATGAACTGTCTGTTCATATCCTTTGCCAACGTTCACAATGGTTTATCTTTTTATTATTGGCTTGTAAGAGATTTTGTATATTGCTGATCCCTTACTCTTTTCTGGATTCCTATATTTTACATCTAGCTTCCTGGATGTTTATTTTTGTTATTCTAGTTTTTACATTTAAACCTTTAATCCACCTGTATCCACCTGTAAGTATCCGCTTTGTTTTCTTCAAGACAATACCATTTAGTAAAGAAATCATCTTTCCTCTGCTGAATTAAAATACAATCTTTTTCATATAATAGATCTTTATACTTACTGGGATACAGCTTCTTACCTACAGAAATACAAAGCACCTTATAGTCAAACTTCAGAAAACCAAAATAAGGAAAAAACTCTTTAAAGAAACCACAGAGAAATGACATAGTATCTATAAGGGAACAATAATTAGAATGTCAGATTTCTCATTAGAAATCAGGGAGGCCAGGAAAATGCGGCACAACATTTTTCAAGTGCTGAAGGAAAATAACTATCAACCCCAAATCTCGTATCAGGAAAAACAACCTCTCAAGGAATGAAGGTGAAATAAAGATATCCTCAAATGAAGGAAAACTAAAGGATTTGTCACTAACAGACATATCCTTAGGAAGTTCTCTAAACAGAAAGAAATAAGTGAATGAGGTTTAACTTCAGACAAGGAGGAACAATGGAATGGTTAAAAGCAATGGCAAATATAAGGGACTATCTTTCTCCTTATGAACCTCTTAAATCATATTTGATGGTTGAACCAAAAGTTCATAGCATCATTTGATGTGGTGCTCAATGTATATAGAGGAAATATGACAATTATATATAAAATGTGAAGACAGTAGGGATGCCTGGGTGGCTCAGTCGGTTCAGCGTCCCACTTGGGCTCAGGTCATGATCTTGCAGTCCATGAGTTGGAGCCCCGCGCTGGGCTCTGTGCTGACAGCTCAGAGCCTGAAGCCTGCTTCAGATTGTGTCTCCCTCTCTCCCTGGCCCCCACCTGCTCACTGCTCATGCTCTCTCTTTCACTCTCTCTCAAAAATAAGCATTAAAAATTTTTAAAAATTGGAAGTAGAGAAAAATGAATTAAATAAAGAACAGTTTTTTGAAAAAGATCAATAAAATCAATAAAACTCCACTAAGATAAAAAGAGAGAAAATACAAATTACTAATATCAGGTTTATCACTAAAGACTATAGAATACTAATGTGCTGATAAAACGAGACAAAGATAGCACACACAAAAAAACCCTACATATCAATGCCTGTCATATCTATATCTTAATAAAATATTAGCAAAAAGAACCCAGCAATGTATATAAAGTATTATATGCCATGAATAAGTGGGATCTATTTCAGGTACATTTAACATCAAAAAATCAATGTAATCTTCCATATCAAGGTGGTAAAGAAGAAAAAGCATATCATATAAATTAACTAAATATACACCATGTGACCCAGCACAATTGCATTCTTGGGCATTTATCCCAGAGAAATAAAAACATGTTCACACAAAACCTTCAAACCAACTTGGAATGGATCTCAAATGAATTAATGCAGAGTAATCTCAAAAAGTTATACACTGTATGATTGTGTTTATACTACATTCTTGAAACAGACAAAATTAAAGAGTTGGAGAACAGACTAGTGGCTGCCACGTGTGAGGGACTGGGGTAGGAAAAGATGGTTGTGGCTATAAAGAAAATGGTGGTTACAAGAAGCTATATACACACACAAATGAGTGCTTGTGAAATGGGGGGAAATCTCAATAAATTCTGTGAATATATTAATGTCAATTTTCTGGTTTAAAAATTATATTATAGTTATACAAGATGCTACCATCAGGGAAGGTTAGTTGAAGAGCACATGGGGACCTCTTTACACATTTTTTTCTTGCAACTTTCTCTCAATCTATAATTATGTCAGAATAAAAAGGGTTTTGAAACATTTATTTAATTGTAATTGGTATAAGTGGAATTATAGAGAAAAACTGGGAATCTTACCACACAGTCATGTGTAAGCTTCAAAACATACAGCTGCAAGTCAACACATAATACAGATGCATAAACAGAACCTTTTTTAGTCTGCTTACCATTAAATTTATATTCATCTTTTTCCAAATAACATATTAGAGGAAGTCATCAATTTCTATATTGAATTGATGGTAATCTCACCAGTCGCAACAAAACCACCTTCTTTGTAGTTCATTTGTGCAGGACATTCTCATCCTCTCATCTGATCTTAACAATGGCTACACGACAGCCAGGACAGCTGATGTTATGTTATTTGTCCAAGGTTATGAGGCTTTTAAATGGCAAAATCAATTCTATGGTCTTCTGACTCCTGTTCCAGTATTTTCCAGTCACAAATCACTCTGAAATTGTATGCAGTACTGTGGAATTTGAATAAATAGCACAGTATTGTAGGAGAAAGTCAGAGAAGGAATGGGCATGATGCACATTATAACAAAATCCTGCAGGCCTTCACCTTTCGGTGGAAAAACGGGGGAAAAATCCAAAAGAGACTTTCCTATTTATCATTTTGGAAAGAAGCTTTAAAAAAAAAAAAAATTCCATGAATAAAGATTTCAGAGATTTCCCCTAACTTTTCTGGGTTTCTTTTTGTTATATTTACCTCTTTCTCCACAGGGATTTGCTCTTAGAACAAAAGTGGCTAAAACTATGGGTTCACATACTAGACTATGAACTCTTCCAGTGTTTGGCATACAAGACACAAAGCAAGTGCTGTTACTACTCCTGAGGGAAGAAATAAATTTATGAATCAAGGAACACATGTCTCATCTTGCCTTGTGTGAAAAAATAAAAAAATAAAAAAATAAAAAAGGCCCAAGGGTGAGAGTTTACAGTTAAGGCCTTAGGGTGAAGGGTGATTATAAAGAAGTGTGAGCACTAGCTGTGAGGTGGGTGTTGTATGGATGTGTCATTCATAACAGTGGATATTTATTGAGTGCTTACTGTGTGTAAAACACTGTTCTTGGTGCCACATGAGTGATCCCATTTGATAAAACAATCTTAACAAAAGGATATCAATGTATTTCATTTTATAGACGGGAAAATTTCAGGCAAAAACTCCTTCCTTAAAATACCATGATGCAAGGCAAGCGGTAGAGGCAACTGAAAGCCCCAAAGGTTTCCCCAACACGCTGCACTCTAAGTTCAAGGAAAGGAGCTCGGCTCCGACCTTGGTGCCACGTTAAAATACTTGAGCAATTAATACTGAACATCAAACATGTGGTAGGGGAGTGTCGAGTTCAGAGAATGGCCCACGCGTCAAAACTCAAGGGTACCTGGTGTAACAAATTTGGAAGAGGATGGGGGAAGAGGTTGATCCGACGGAGAAAACTGAGATCAAACCAAAACAGCCTTTAATGACCCCGCCGATGGACAAGTGGGGGAAACTGAGATGCACAGAGAGAAGTCAGAGACTTTTCCAGAGGAAAAGAGGCTTAGAACTCTTAGAACTTCCTAGAGGTACAAGAACTCTGATCGTTGGGGTCTCCAGCCCAGCTGGTCACTTCTTCCCGGCCAAATGCCCAATGTGCGAGCCCCTACTCCCCAAAAGGGCCGCCATAAACGTCCCGCAGGCAGGCTGCAGTTTAGTACAAATGGCGCGTCACCGCGCCCAGAGGAGCCACTGCTGGGATAGCACCAGAGTGGATCCGAACCCCGAGAGGTCGCAGCAGTTATTTACACCCTGTGGGCCGTCTGGCCCAGGGCAGCACAGGCTCTGCGAGGGGCCACACAGAGGAAGGGCTCTGGCTCCCAGGTGCCCGCTTGCCCGTCAGTTCTTACGCAAAGTCGTCCCCCCAAGGCCGTGCCTCACCTGTCAGCCTAGAAAGTAGCTGGCTCTATCGCAACGCTCCTTCCTAGACAGCACTGGGAACGGAAGTCCCGCCTACCTTTACGTCACAGCGCCGCGCCTCGCGGCGCGGCGCAGCCCTCCACTGCGCAGAGGCGGTCCCTTGAAGACGGGTGGTGTGCTCAGGTTTGGGAGGTGCTTGTGGGTGGCTGGGGGCGTGTGTTCCAGTTCCAGTGAGAGCGTCGGAGCGGTGTAGATACTCAGGAATTCTGTCTTCCTTTTCATTTGAACGCTATCCTCCTCCTGTTTCAATCAATCTCGTATACTTCTGCTTCCCCTACCCCTTTGTCCACGCTCATTTCCCCCCCCCTTCCTCCTTTAACGGTTGATTCTCAGTTGACCTTCTTTATTAGCATTAATAGGGCCAGGCTCTGCTACTCCACATTTTAGCAAAATGTGGAAACCGTCGATTCCAGAGGTATTTCGAACTTAACGT
Organism: Crocuta crocuta; assembly: GCF_008692635.1. Classification (NCBI taxonomy): domain Eukaryota; kingdom Metazoa; phylum Chordata; class Mammalia; order Carnivora; family Hyaenidae; genus Crocuta; species Crocuta crocuta. Next base: position 14,798,357 of record NW_027551571.1, read on the forward strand.
ATCCAAGCTTCAGGAAGACATAAATCACACTAGTCTTGTGAACTGTTGCATTCTCAGCACCCAGCGCGTAGTAGCTGATTAGTGTTCATCTGTCCAAAAATGCAGTAGTGAATGTGACATTGTTTTATAGCCGGGGGAAGAGCAGACAGGTAGACTGGCAAACCAGTTAATCTTACCTACAGTTAGGAAAGAAGCCTTGATCCTTCTGTATTGAATTGAGCATTTCAGTGATAGGACGACCCTCCAATGAGTTGTTGACAGTGGACTGGTACCTCTTGTTCATTACCTCTCCATTTTTCAGTTTTATTTTTTTAATACAATAATTAACACAATGAGTTTAGAAAAAGCCTCTCACTGCCTAAGAGTTTTTTTTTTTTAATTAACTCATTTTTAATCCTGACAGCAGCCCAATGAGGTTAGTATTAACATGTGACCATAGAATCTGGCAACACAAATACACAAACTAAATGAGTGATTACATTACAATTGCGTTACATGATATATTCAAGTATTTTTTCTCATTACTAATGCACACATCAATGTATTTTTTCTCATTACTAATGTACACATCAATGAACATGATTAACTAATGCAGGCTTTTTAATCCTTGTGAATGCATTTGTGGTGCTCTGCTCAAGTGATTTATGTCTCTGGTTTCATTAAATAAGCCTATGCCAGAAAACCTAACCAAGAAAGTTCAATCATTAAAAAAAAAAACATCTCTTTTCAGACTGATGGCCACTCTATGATTATCTCCATTTTTATCTGCAGGATAAAGTAAGGCACAGAAAATTAACTTGCCCAACCTCACTTGGCAGAGCTGGATTCTACAACTCTATATGGTACATCATGCTTGGAAGAGTTCCCACTCCCTCTGCTATTGTTGAAGCACTTTTCTATACCTGATTACTTGAAGCAGCCTCATTGTTTTCCACGTCTTCTCTCCTTGCTGGTTCTGGAATGCTCATGCTCTCTTCACTAAAGCTTTCATATTTTTGTGCACACTATTCCCTCTGCCTGGTTTGCTCTTCTCCCTCTGTTCCCTAATCCCTCCACCACCGCCACCCCCATCCCTTGACTAACAAGTACCCCCCTCCGTCTTTTATCTTTGTATTCCCTAGATCTAGAATAGGGTATGAGACATGGTGAGCGTTCTGTAAATCTATGTTTAAATCATTCCACTCAAGTAGTGGGAGTGGAATGTGCTGTGAGGCATATAGGATCCATTTGGCACATATTCCAGGTGAACTTGCATCATGGGGTTTTTATATAGGTATCTTCTTTTCCACACTGGTTTCCAGATCTAATTAAGAAAGAGATTTCCGGGGCGCCTGGGTGGCTTAGTCGGTTAAGCGTCCGACTTTCGCTTAGCTCATGATCTCGCGGTTCGTGGGTTCGAGCCCCGCGTCGGGCCCTGTGCTGACTGCCAGCTCAGAGCCTGGAGCCTGTTTCAGTCTGACTCCCTCTCTCTGTGACCCTCCCCTGCTTGCGCTGTCTCTCTCTCTCTCTCCTAAGAAATAAATAAAACATTTAAAAAATTAAAAAAAAAAAGATTTCCCTGCAAATTATGCTTCATACAGTCCTTGAATAAAGACTGTGTCAGTGTTCTTATGCATATATTCATTTATTTGAAGGTCTAGTTATTTTGAAATCAAATCATCTTTTCTAGTTTTATCCTCCATCACTGCCTCTGAAATTTCATGTGCATAAGATTCATCCAGAGAGTGTTAAAACAGGGATACTGATTTAGTAGGCCTTTAGTGGGGCCTAGAATTTGCATTTCAAACAAATTCAGAGATAATGTTGCTGCTACTGCTATTTCTCAGGTCATACTTTTCATGGCGCTGCCTTTTATGGTAGTCCTAGAAAAAATGCTTGGTGGGAGGGCAATAGTCTTGATTTATAGTAATTTGTACCTAAGAATATGTATAGTGGTCATCATTTCTAGCATTTACAACAGATGATCCACAAAATATTTTTGTGAAATGGATTTGCACTGCAGCATTCATTTATTTATTCTTGCAAATATATATATATTGAGTGCCTGTTATGTGCTAGATATTGTTTCAGGTGCTAAGGACAAGAAAGAAAGATCTTTGCTTTCTTTCTGTTTATTTATTTTTAATATACACCCAAGTTAGTTAGCATATAGTGCAATAATGTTTTCAGGAGTAGATTCCAGTGATTCATCCCTTATGTATAACACCCAGTGCCCATCCCAACAAGTGTCCTCCTTAATACCCCTCACCCATTTAGCCCATCCCCCCACCCACAACTCTTCCAGCAACCCTCAGTATGTTCTCTGTATTTAAGAGTCTCTTCTGTTTTGTCTTGCTCCCATTTTTATACTCTTTTTGCTTCCCTTCCCTTATGTTCATCTTGTTTTGTTTCTTACATCCTCATATGATTGAAGTCATATGATACTTGTCTTTCTCTGACTGACGTATTTTGCTTAACATAGTACCCTCCAGTTCCACTCACATTGTTGCAAATGGCAAGCTTTCATTCTTTTTGATTGCTGAGTAATACTCCATGGTATATATATACCACATCTTCTTTATCCAGTCATCTATCAATGGACATTTGGGCTCTTTCCATACTTCGGCTATTGTTGGTAATACTGCTATAAACATTGGGGTGCATATGCCCCTTCAAAACAGCGCATCTGTATCCCTTGGGTAAGTATCTAGTAGTGCAATTGTTGGATCATAGGGTAGTTCTATTTTAACTTTTTGAGGAATCTCCATACTGTTTTCCAGAGTGGCTGCATGTGTTTGTGTTCCCACCAGCATGCAAAAGACATCTTCTTTCTCTGCATCCTCACCAACATCTATTGTTGCCTGAGTTGTTAATTTTAGACATTTTGACTGGTGTGAGGTGTTTTAATTTGTATTTCCCTGATGAGTGATGCTGAGCATTTTTTTCATGTGTTTGTTCACCGTCTGAATGTCTTCTTTGGAAAAGTGTCTATTCGCGTCTTTTGCCCATTTCTTCTCTGGATTATTTGGTTTTTGGGGTGTGTTGAGTTTGATAAGTTCTTCATAGATTTTTGGATACTAACTCTTTATCTGAAATGTCATTTGTAAATATCTTCTCCAAGAAAGATCTTTGCTTTCTTGAAGGACAGTAGATAATAAGTGAGAAAGTAAGAAATAAGAAAGTAATAAAAGGAAATTAAATGGCAATGTGAAAGAGAGGGGCTAAATTAGGTTGAGTAGTCAGGCAAGCATCTTACCTAGATGGTAAGAAATCAGCCAGAAGATCTAGTGGAAGATAATTCTTGCATTCCTTCTCATTCCCTGTGTGTATTTTATTTATTTAAAAACTTTTTAATTCCATTATAGTTAACATACAGTGTTATATTAGTTTCAGGTGTACAATATAGTGATTCAGTAGTTCCATATAGTGCTCAGTGCTCGTTATGATAAGTGTACCCTTAATCCCCTTCACCTATTTCACCCATCTCCCACCTACCTCCCCTCTGGTAAGAACAAACTGATAGAGAATCAGTTTGTTCTCTATAGTTAAGAGTCTGTTTTTTTGGCTTGACTCTTCTCTTTTTTTTTTCATTTGTTCATTCATTTTTTAAATTCCACATATAAATGAAATCATATGGTATTTGTCTTTCTCTGACTGGCTTATTTTGCTTAGCATTATACTCTCTAGATCCAGCCATGTTATTGCAGATGGTAAGATGTCATTCTTTTTTGTGGCTGAATAATATTCCATTGTATATATATGCCACATCTTTTTTTTTAATGTTTTATTTCTGAGAGAGGGAGAGAGACAGCGTGAGCAGGGGAGGGTCAGAGAGAGAGGAAGATACAGAATCCGAAACAGGCTCTAGGCTCTGAGCTAGCCATCAGCATAGAGCCCAACGCGGGGCTTGAACCCACGAACTGTGAGATCATGACCTGAGCCGAAGTTGGACGCCCAACCAACTGAACCACCCAGGCGCCCCTATGCCACATCTTCTTTATCCATTCATCTGTCAATGGATACATGGACTGCTTCCCTAATGTGGCTCTTGTACATAGTGCTGTAACAAACACAGGAATGCATATATTCCTTTGAATTGGTGTTTTTATTCTTTGGGTAAATACCCCGTAGTGCAATTCCTGGATCATATAGTAGTTCTATTTTTAATTTTTTGAGGAACCTCCATACTGTCCTTTAATATTAGCTGTCTTGTATCTTAGAACACTATCTTTGATCCACTGCTCTATGTACATGCTTCCCCCCCCTTTCCCACAGATTTAAATAACATAGACAACTCTAAAAGTTACCTCTCCAGCCTAAACTGCTCCCATACATTCTAGGCTTATAGATCAGGCAGCCTCCCTAACATCTCTACTTAAAAGCTAAATAGATATCTCAAAGTTAACACATCCCACACAGAACTATTGATTTCCAACTCCAAGGGCAAGAATGCATCCAGATCTCAGTATGAAGTTGAAACGGGATCTGGAAAAAAAAAAAAAGAAGAAGAAAAAAAACAGTTGGGAACCAAGGTAGAATTCTCTCCTGACTTCACTTCTCTCTGGGCATCTGTTTTGTCATCATTCTTTGATCCCTAGGCTGCATGAAAGAATATGGCTGTTTATGACTCATGCAATGTATGTTGTAGATTGAGGAGTGATTAGTGCTGTGCAAATAGTTTCTACTTCCTACCTTCTAGGCAGTTGCTAGGAATGTACCTCCCTTATAGCTGTGGGGAGGAGGAGAGAGGGAGAGGGACCAAGAGGATGTGAGCAGCTCAGTCCAATGAGTTGTGAGGAAAAATATTATGTCACTTCTAGGCTGAGTAGCTGATTCCTCGTGTGAGAGCCTCCAAAGCTTCAGCTTTTTCTTTGGCAAGGTGATGACAACATTCAAGATGGTGTCTGTCCCAACAGCCTGTATCCTTGAGTAGCTGCTGTTGCATAAAGCCTACTGATCATCCTGGGATAAGCACATAGAAGAAAGAAATACACCTCTGTGTTATTTTTGGTATGGTTATGGTAGTACAATGTAGCCTGTGCAGAGTGACACAGGGACAGCCACTCAGGGAGCCTCTTCCTTCTCACTCTCTTGATTTTAATTCCAAATACTCAGGGGGAGAATTTCTGATTGGCTCATCTTGGATCTGGTTTTTAGCAATTGTCCAATCATCAATGACAAGGGCTAGGGGTCATATTGTACCTTATACAGAGGAGCCCTCTGCTACAGTGAAGGGGATCATAGGGAGTAAGTGAACATTCCACAAGAGTGTCTACTGTAAACACACATGGCTATAAAATTAGACAATTGTACACTGATTTAAAAACAGTATATGAAATGGAAACATTTTAACACTGAAAATTTTAGACTCTCCTTACTCATTCAATGTTTATTGACCACCTATTACATTCCAAACTCCTCCAGGCACTGAGGGCACAAAGGCAATCTGAAGAGAAAACTTTTGGTCTCACAGAAACACAATAAACACATGAAATGCATTGATGTCTGATGATGGGGAGCTAAAAGGGTAAGAATGAAGAGCGAGGAATGCATTAGTTACCTATTGTTGCTTAACAAATTACCCAAGACAAAGAAGCTTAAAACAGCAGACATTTATTATCTCACAGAGTTTCTGAGGGTCAAGAAGCCAGGAGTAGCCTACATGGGAGGATCTAGCTCAAAGTCTTTCATGATGTTGCAACCAAGCTCAATGGTCAGGGATGCAGACATCTCAAAGCCCCACTGGGGCTGGAGAATCCACAGCTGAGCTCAATTGTGTGATTGTTGGCCAGTCACTGTTCCCCACTGGCCATTGGCCAGTGGCTGACCTACTCTATACACATCTGGGGGCTCATTTATAAGAACATTTAAGAGCTGACTCCACATTTCATTGATGTAGCAATGTCCACAAAAAGATGCGATGCAAGATTTTCTGATTATATACCTTTATGACTGAGTGGCAAAGAATCATTTATGGAAAGAAAGCTTCAAAATGTAAATTGAGGCTTATGTAGAATAGGCTAATTATGGAACTCTAAGGAATGTAAGTGACCAAAAGGAAAGAGAGAGGCTTTTGTCAACTAATATTGATTGAACATTTACTACATGCCAAGTTTTGTGCCAGACACTTTAGTTCTGGAAGAGGAAGATAAATTTGAAGACAAAGTTCAGGATGATGGTCTCAAATAATGGTCTCCTCTTTTCTCTGTTCATTCAAATTCACGTCTGAGTCCTAGAGAGAGAAGGATTATAGCAGGAAGCAGACAGAAGTAATTTTCCCACAAAATCTATGAGAAATTTTGGGATCCTAAGGTAGTGCCTCTCAGGAACTACCATGGAAGAGTATATACCAAGGAAATATGTCTTTTGTTGAGCAGAGAAATGTCTGTACAGTGTCCCATGGACATGAAATAGTTTCAGGGGACTGTCAACCACATGCAGCCCTTACAAGGAAGAAATTGCAGTGGAGATAGTGTCTCTTGGCATTTCATGGGCAATGTTGCTGATGAGAAAGAGGGGAAATGGTTGCATTTCTGATATGGCCCAATCAGCTGTGTGGGGACACTTGACGACGACAACTAGAAACTGTCACAGTTGTTGAGGACCCTTTTGTGGAAGTAAGAGAGTAGTTAGGGGCACTGCAGAAGGGATGGAGAGCCCACAATAGCAGTGAGAATGAAACCGAGAAAAGTGTAACACTTAGATATTTATGATAGGAAGGAATACTTCTGGTGGATGTTATAAGGATGTCAGAAGGACCTGCACTTACTTGTAAAATATGTTCCCCTCTTACTCATTATTCCATTGCACATGAAGTTGAAACTTTTGGTTAGATGCCCTTTGAACTAGGATATGTAGAGCGAAGAGTATGTAAACAGGAACAAGAGGAAGAAAAAGAGCAACACAGAAGAAAATATTTTTTTTTCTAAGTGTAAAAGACAACTAAAAATTATTCTCAATATATGTTCTAGAGATACAACCACTAGTCATAAATATCAGTGACTTTTGAATTATGTTTTTCCATTGGCTCTAATAGTGAATTTTCATCTTTGTAAATTTTTAAGTATAGACAATTCTAAAAGCTTGTAAAACATACGATTGCTTCATGCAGCCTCTATAGGATAGCTCTGGATACCCTGAGATCCACATTAATATCTTTTCAAACACCTTAGATCAAGAAAAGTGAGCCACATAATGATTTATCTTAAACATAAGTTAAAAATCAATAGCTAAATCATTGATAAAGCCATATTTAACTCCTATATTATAGCTATCCTGTACCAGCTGACATTTAATTATGCAGACACCCAAAGAGATAGATGGCCCTAAAATCCAGCACATTTGAGCTGTGAAACTTGGAAATTCTTGTGAAAGGACCATTCAGTGATAGCATTGCCTTCGTTGCTTACAAAAAGAATGAATTTTCAAAAATCTGGCAAACATCAACATTTAGATATTTGATACATATCACATGCATATACGTTAAAGAGAGACTAAAATAACATTTTTAAGACTTTTGAAGTCATTCACCATATATAAGGTAACTGCAACTCCAAATGTCTCATTTTAATCCATCAATAGGATCCATTAATTCCCCTCAATGAAGCCCATATCATAAAGAAGCTTTTAATGGCAGGGAAGGGTATGGTGAGGATAAGAAAAATATGGGAGGTGTAGTTGAGCTATCATTATCATTATAAATTAAAGACAAAGTAGAGGTTGAGACTGGCTACACATGAATATTCCTTTAGAGTACAGTATGTTTCCATTTTATTGGATTCCTCAGAAATGAATTGCTCTGTTCAACCTAGTTTTTGTAGACTAATCATATTGTTACTCTTACAAATTATCCCTTCTTATTTTTCAATGGAGACTTTAATGGAAATTCCCTAGTAAAATACAAATGGAATTTTTCATAAATTAAAATGTCTTCCCATACCATCCATTTATTGAACAGTCTGGGACTGAAAAATGGTACTCCAAAGATGTGTCCATGTCCTAGTCTCTGGAACCTGTGAATATGCTACTTTACATGACAAAAAGGACTTTGCAGATGTGTTAAGGATCTTGAGATGGGGAGAGTATTGTGGATTATCCAGTCGGACCTAATGTAATACCAAGGAGCCACAGGAGAGGAAAAGTGGAGGGGGGCAGAATCAGAGAGAAGAATGCGATGGTGGAAGCAACAGTCCTAGTCAGAGAAACGGATAAGAAGGTACCATGCTGCTGGCTTGAAGATGCAGGAAGGGGCCACAAACCAAGGAATGTAGGCAGCCAATTTCTGGACAAAACAAGAAAATGGATTCTCTTCTACATCTTCCAGAAAGAACAAAAGCCTGTCAACACCTTAATTTTAGCCAAGTGAAGCTAAATTTGAAGTTCTGACCTCCAGAACTGTAAGAAGGTAAGTTTGGGTTGTTTTAAGCCACAGATTTGTGGTAATTTGTGGCAGCAGCAATAGGAAAGGAATATACCAACTAAATAAAGGCTTAGATCATTTCTGTTTTATAAACAAGTGAACAATATTAAACAAGTAGATTTCAAGCTTCAGAGTATTAGCTATTGCCAAAACACTATGCCTTCTCTTCCACTGAATATTTTCCCTCACTACATCTCTGTCCTGCTATTGACTGAAAATTCCTGTTTGATGTGACTTTAGACAAATATTTAGTCTCAACAGAGAGAAAACCAACTGACTCAGCTAACTTATGTTTTTCTCTAATATTGAGCTTTCTTTGGGTTTAGCCACATGTGTTAGTATTTTTTAATTTATAATTTAAAAATGGATTATGTTGTGACCTTAAAAATTGCAAAGTCATTTTATTCTCAGCCCAAACCAACCAAGCTAACATATTTAATAGCTTTGATGAGATCCAAGCCTACAATTCAGCTCTCTAATTATCCACCAGAGATACTGCCCTCTATGATCCTGGGTAACACATAACAGAGCTACTAAAATGTCTACTATTCTACTGCCCTGTATTATGGTTTCTCTGTTAAACTTTTTCCTTAGATACCTTTTTTTTAAAATGTTTTTATTTATATCTAGGAGAGAGAGAGACAGCGTGAGCAGGGGAGGGTCAGAGAGAGAGGGAGTCACAGACTGAAACAGGCTCCAGGCTGCCAGTCAGCACAGAGCCCGATGCGGGGCTCGAACCCACGAACAGCGAGATCATGACCCAAGCGAAAGTCGGACGCTTAACCGACTAAGCCACCCAGGTGCCCCAGGATTTAGATACCTTTTAAAAAAAATTTTTAATATGTTTATTTATTTTTGAAGGAGAGAGACACAGTGTATGAGCGGGGAAGGGGCAGAGAGAAAGAGGGAGACACAGACTCTGAAACAGGCTCCAGGCTCTGAGCTGTCAGCACAGAGCCCAATACAGGGATCGAGATCATGACCTGAGCCTAAGTCGGATGCTTAACTGACTGGTGCCCCAGATTTAGATACCTTTAAAAGAGTTTCATGCTTGTCTGTCTTTTCATAATCTAGTTCCTAAAAAAAAAAAAGTAGTCACATTATTAGCATAGAGTTCAAATCCATTCTTAGATTACATTTTTATTCATGCTTTCCTTTAGAATTCTTAACTGAAATTGACAAAATTAAACAAAGATTTTTAAAAGAAATATTGAAATTCCAATATTACTAGAGCATCTCAGCTTTTAGTTGTCACATTATCCATTTTTATAACATTTAAGGTCAAAGAACCACATTCCTTTGGGGGTGATTCTTCCCCCCAGATAGTAAAACTGAGATATCAACCCCAAAGAGCATCTGTGGGAATTGAGTGGATGCATGAACTGACTGCTCACATCTGACCCTCTCCCTTTGTCTGGGGAAATGCCCCACAGATAAGTCCTAGAAGATCTTAAGTATTATTCTAGACTTGGTTTGAGGTGACTTCTTCTAGCCCAAGGAGATGAGATTATCCCATATAAAACCCATGCTGATATGGTAGATGAACTCATCATCCGGTGCCACGTCGAATAGCATGCTCTTAAGTCAGAAAAGGGGGAATTCAGTTAACTATATGTTGGGTAATTAGAGCTTTCGACTGAAGGGAGTTCTTGAGTCCTAGCTTGAAAGATAGCTGGTATTTTCATAAAGGAAAAGGAAAATGGCATTATAGATGAGGAAATAATTTAACAAAATTAGCTGGTCTGAAATGGCATGGTCCAGTGGAAAAAAGTTGATTCTAGTCACAACTCTGCACAATCAAAACAAATAGCACTTTTTCCTTTATGTGTTTTCACTAGGGTTGTGTACATTTTTTACTAAAGAATTGCCCTGAGTTCTTCCATGTCTATTTCAACATCCTCTTCCAAACCTGTGTGCCCTTACATATCCCATGTCCTCAATTTAGGATGCAAACAGGTTTCTTCCTTGGTTACCTACCCCCAAATAGTCCAGAGGTCTTTACACATTTTCCAATACTCAAGTAGCACTGCCTTAATTTTCCCAGGCAGCAGAATTAGGCTCCTGGGCTTTTGAGATACCTTGAACATGTCTAACCATCTAGCATTTACTACATCTACAGTATGTTTATATGACTGTCTTTTGTTTGTTTGCTTTTTTTGCTGGAACATTTGAAAGAATTCTTGATGGTGATGCCTCCTGTTTTGGTTTTCTTCTTCAATATTACTCTGGCTATTCGGGGTCTTTTGTGGTTCCATACAAATTTTAGGATAGTTTGTTCTAGTTTTGAGAAGAATGCTGGTGCAATTTTGATTGGGATTGCATTGAATGTGTAGATTGCTTTGGGAAGTAATGACATTTTAACAATATTTATTCTTCTGACCCATGAGAATGGAATGTTTTTCCATTTCTTTGTGTCTTCTTCAATTTCCTTTATAAGTTTTCTATAGTTTTCATTATACAGATCTCCTGTAACTTGGGTTAGGTTTATCCCTAGGTATTTTGTGGGGTTTTTTTTTTTTTTTTTTGGGCAATTATGAATGGGATCAGTTTCTTGATTTCTCTTTCTGTTGCTTCATTATTGGTATATAAAAATGCAACTGATTTCTGTACGTTGATTTTGTATCCTGCAACATTGCTGAATTCATGGATCAGTTCTAGGAGGCTTCTGGTGGAGTCTGTCGGGTTTTCTATGTAGAGTATCATGTCGTCTGCGAAAAGTGAAAGTTTGACTTCTACTTTACCAATTCTGATGCCTTTTATTTCCTTTTGTTGTCTGATTGCTGATGCTAGAACTTCCAGCACTATGTTAAACAACAGTGGTGAGAGTGGACATCCCTGTCGTGTTCCTGTTGTGATCTCGGGGGAAAGCTCTCAGTTTTTCCCCATTGAGGATGATGTTCGCTGAGGGCTTCTCATAGATAGCTTTTATGTTTAGGTAAGTTTCTTCTATCTTGACATTCTCAAGGGTCTTTATTGTGGGAATGTAAACTGGTGCAGCCCCTCTGGAAAACACTGTGGAGGTTCCTCAAAAAATTAACAATAGAACTTCCCTATGACCCAGCAGTAGTACTGCTAGGAATTTATCCAAGGGATACAGGAGTGCTGATGCATTGGGGCCCATGTACCCCAATGTTCATAGCAGCACTCTCAACAATAGCCAAAACATGGAAAGAACGTAAGTGTTCATCAACTGATGAATTGATCAAGAAGATGTGGTATATTTATACAATGGGATACTATATAGCAATGAGAAAGAATGAAATCTGGTCATGTGTAGCAACATGGATGGAACTAGAGGGTGTTATGCTGAGCGAAATAAGTCAGGCAGAGAAGGCAGATACCATATGTTTACACATATAAGTGGATTAGGAGGAAGTTAACGGAGGACGATGCGGGAGAAGAAGGGGAAAAATAGTTGGGGAGAGAGAGGGAAGCAAACCAAGAGACTCTTGAATGCTGAGAACAAACTGAGGGCTGATGGAGGTGGGGAAGAGGGGAAGGGGGGGGATGGGCATGGAGGAGGGCACTTGTGGGGATGAGCACTGGGTGTTATATGGAAACCAACTTGAAAATAAACTATTTAAGGAAGAAAAAAATAACCTTTTAAAAATGAAAAAAAATAAAAATTCTTGAAATGATATTACCTTAACCTTAAATATTTTAGTATAAGTCTCTAACAGATAAGGACTTTTAATACCAGAAACAGCAGCACTGTTATCACATCTCATAAAATTAACAATAACTCTGTAATATCTTTTTATTACCCCGTTCTTATTCAATTTCTTGAATTTCTCTAAAATGGATTTAGCTTACTACATCCTCAAGGTTCCAGTTGGGAGCTTCTAGGATGACATAAGGATTTGTGTTTTTACCATTGGAATACCTTAAGACTGTCATTTAAACTGATTGCAGAACCTCTGTTTTAGCACAGCAGGGACAAAAATTAGGATAGAAAAAAGAATGGAGAATAAAATTTCAACTTTGAAGGCAGCATGGCTTTGGATTTATTATATAATATTCTCTCCTGAGCTGGTTCATAGCCTTTTGGGGGAGAAATCCATCTTGTTCATTGGAGCCCCAGGTCACTCAAAAGAGTGGTTCTAGGTAGAATAGCCTCCTCAGGGTAAGAGCAGGACTCTCCTTATGGGTCTCTTTCTTGAGGGATGTAGACCATAGACTCATGGTCGAACCAAATGAATTTTTTTAAAAAAAGCTGAAATATATTTTCCATTCCCAATGTTTCTCTCCAAGTTGAAGGATCTAAATGAATGTAATATTCCTGGCTCCTCTCAATCCCTTCCTCTCTCTGCCCCAGGAAAGTGGAGTGGCTTGCCTGATATATAAGTTTAAGATGTGCAAGCTTATCTCATTTCTGTTCTCTTCTCCGAGCTAGCTTCTCACAGGGTGTAGGAGGTCTTTGCTTCTCCATGATATTACCTGGGCAAGTCTCCCCGCTAACTGAATGCTATTTGGGTAAATCTAATCATGGTTCACTGTGCAGTCCCTTTGGACTCACATGTCAGCTATGGAGTCCATAAAAGCTAATATAGCCTCTATTGGAAATCCAGATGCTGTTTTGGTCTCCATATGTTCTATTCCTAGCCTTCCCAATTTTTCTTAGAACCCTGATAGAAATGAAGGGTACTATTTTGGGAGTAAAAATATAAACAATCATAAAACGTTATGTTAATACACTACTATATTGGCTAATATCTTATGTAGGATTTTATATTGATATTCATAAGTGGGATTAACATGTGGCTTTCATTTAGGGTTTGTTACCAGGATTACACTAACTTCACAAGAAGAATTTAGACATTTTCTTTCTTTTTATTTTTTATGCTCTGGAACAATTTGAGTAGTACTGGAACTAACAGTAATTTACATTTTCTTAAAATCGCCCTGATAATTCAGGTTATCCAATTAATTTACTAAGAGTTGAGCAAAATGTTCACTTATGAATCTTGTAATTTCTTCTATTTGTGGTTATTCCATTATCACTTCCACCTTTTGTGCTTTTATGGTATTGCCCATTTCCCCACTTGATCAGATGACCTAAAGATTTATGTTAATGTAGGTTTAAGATTTTTTGGAAAAAGCATTCCTTGATTTATATGTTTCTCCTTTTAAATTCATTATTGAATATGTGTTATTTATGATTCTTTCCTTCTGCTTTCCTTGGCATTCTTTCTCCTAACTTGAGTCTTATTTGTAAATATAAATTTTTTAGTTATGAATTTTCCCCTGAGCTTTGCTTTTATCCCATGACTCTGATAGGTAAAATCATTTGATAAACAAGCAGATGTGCCCAGTTGAGAGATCTATTGTCCTGTGAAAGAGATAGTTGAATGATCTATTGTTTGGATAAATATGTTTTCAGGAAGTCATTTAAGCATCAAAGTTATTCCCAATAATTTCCTGCCCTTCCACGGAGAGACTTGGTTTTGGTGACCCATTGGTATCAAGCTTGGCTACATGGACTGTTTTGGACAATGAAATGTTAACAGATGGTTCATTGAAGCATTCTGCCATTTTTCTTTCCTCTGTACTCCAAGATCAGTATGTCCCAGATTGGGACTGTTCATTTGAGCAGGGTCCCAGAATGGAGAAGATATAGAATAGAGGTGCAACCAACTAGTGAAGGATATATAATAGGAGCAAAAAATAAATCTTTGTTGTTGTAAACTGCTGAGATTTTTAATTTGTTTGCTATTGTATCATAAGCTATTAAAACTGTCTGTTACAGCATGTACTGAATATATATACAGACACGTATAGGGATATATTCTATATTCCTTCATATGTGCCTTCATGTACTATATACTATATATCATGTACACCTAAATATGATATAGGAACATCTTTTGAAAAATAGGGTACAAGTAAATTTTATGGGACTTCAGATGCAAATTTTCTAATTAAATCATTACAAAAATTTATAGTTGTATCTTTGCTTTTATGATACATCTGTAGTCATATCCATGATTTGTTTGATGCCAAGTCTTTGGTCAGAAAATTCCTCTGTTACAACTTTTTTTCTTTAAGAAAATTCTTTGTTCTATACCCATTAGCTTAGGGACATGGTTCTAGAAAGCTACTAATATGAAAGAAAAGAAAAGAACAGAAAATAAAACACTGGCTCTACTTGTTTGCAGTTTTAAAGTTCTGATTTCATTATTCCTTAAAATGAGTGGAAATAACCCATAATCATAGTAACATATTTTTATAAATGTTGTCTCTTACAGAAGAAACGTGTTTCCTGTAACTATCAGCATGATATATGAAGATAGTTTTAAAAAAACTCCTCTGAATATGAAGAAGAAAACATTCCAATTTTTTCTTGAAGCAATAATCAAGAAGTCAGGTAATATTTAAAGACTCCAAAATATGCATTTCATTTTGAAACCACAGATTAAGAGTTGTGCTTTTATTTAGCAAGTACTCATATAATTTTATAATTATTTTAACATTATGGTTTACAGAACACTGTTTGTGGTAGATCTAAGCAAAAACATAAGATCCAAAAATACTTGAGAATATTAATTTTAGTTCAATACCTCCTTCTCTGTATTGTCATTATTGTATATGGCAAAGGTGGCATAAAAAATTTTGGTTACATGTCTAATTTTACACTTGATCTTAGCTAAAAAGCTGAGAAGCAATTTTTAAATGCCTAATTTTGTTCTTATAAACCCCAATTCTCAATATATTAGTACAAATCTGAGTTCTAGTATGCTAATCTCTGAGTAATCAAATATGCCTAGGAAAAAATAATCTGCGGGGAACTGCATCTACAGACCATATGATTTGCATTATTAGTACTTTCCATGTAATAATTCTACACATTGTTATCATTAGCAACACTATTTCAATCATGAATATCACCAAGTTCAGAAGAAATCATTTCTGAATTGTCTCTATTAGGCCATGATCAAGAGGAAAAAATACAAGACTGAGTTTTCCTTTAGTGTTGTATCTGACATTTTTAAATAGACTCATTTTCTGTGGTTTCATGTAACCTATTACATTTGTCACTGGATGGCAAGGAGGCCTGTCTCTCATTAGCACTTCCGCTAGTACTTGAGAAAAATATCCTGAAAGAAAAAAGATTCAATTTGCCTCCCCTGGATTTGGAGGCATTTGATTTTTTGAGAATTTCAGTAAATATCATCTCTAATTTTAGTTGAATACCCCTCACCATGTGATATTACAAGATATAACTAACATACTATCCGCCTAGAAATATGTTTCTCTTTGATCCTAAAAATGGCTTTTGATTAAAAAATTGGCTCTCTATTATGTTAAGAGTGAGATAGAATTTAAGTGGTGGGGGAAGACTGATCTGTAAGACTGCACAAAGGAATAGATCAGAATTAAATCTGTGAATTTTTTATCCATCTCTTAATTTTTTTCCCTCCTTTATGTTTATCTGAGTCCCAAGACTCCCTGTCAACTTCTGCAGATTTGGAATGTGTTTTATACTGGGTTTCTGGGCTGTGTGTTGTCTTTGCAAGGAAATTTTGCAAAGTATTTTTAGCCCAGTTGTATGCCTTGCTCCTCCTTCCCCCACCCCCATTACCAAAGATGTCCTTATTACATCTGTTAGTAACTCTCTATTGAAGTGAACCATTTGTAAGGCAGAATTCCCCTGTACCACTCACCTATGGACATATCCTAGTGCAAGTGCTGAATAATCTTACAGTTGTGCAAATCAGGCTTAAAATTGCCCATTGTCTCTCTCTTACCTACAGGATGAAACCCACACTCCTCTACCCAGCATGTAAGGTTTCCATGATCTGGCCCTAATCTTCCATTCTGGTCTTCTCTCCCTTGCTCTAGGAGTTTAAACAATCTGGAGTTTTTCTGCAAGCTATATTTTGATCACTTTGTATTTACACATCTATGTGTTTAGTCTTGGGTGGCCTTCACCAACTGAGGAGGCTAATTAATTCTTTTGTTTTAGTTCAAATGCTAAACCTTTACAGGGAAGCCCTTTTTACTTGCCTGGGGCATCTTCCAGAATTCCTACTATACTTTGTTACACACCTACTGAAGCAGAGATGGCTAATTTACTGTCAATCCAATATCCATTCTTTTCTCCTTCCCTCATAAAGAATTTCTAATTTTATTTGTTGTGTCACTGTGCCCAGTTCCCAAGTGTCTTATGGCCAAGTGACCAATCTCTGGCCAATGAACTACAAATATATGCTGGGTGAAACTTCTAAGAAATCTCAAAAGGCAGACAGTTATCTGGCACTGACCCTTTTTATATTTACATACTGCTTGGAATGTGGATGTATTGGCTGGAACTCCAGCATCCATCTTGAGCCAGAAGGCTCCCTTGAGAATGAACACCATGTATTAGAGATGATGGGGCAAAAAGATGCAAAACTCTGAGGCTGGCACTGTAAGGCTGTCTTAACAGCCTTGGACTATGTACTTCTGAACTTCTTTTACCTGAGAGATTAAAGTTTATTTATCTACTTCATGCTTTTCAAATATGCTTGTGGAATGCACTCTTTAGTTGGGTGTTCTCTTATATTCACCAACTCTAATCTTGACTATATGCATCTGCATATAACCAAAGTTATAATAGTGGTCTATTATCACATACATCTCTCCTGCTCTGTTATTTCACAGGAGAGCCACGGTTACTGTGTTGTGTTCTAATATAACAGGACTATCATGCTGAGTTCTGTCAGGGCATGCCCCTTGAATTGGTGGTGCTGGTGAGAGTGGAGACTTCCCAGAAGGTCATCTTGGTGTCTATCATCTAGAGAACAGGCAAAGTCTTCAGTTAAAACCAGAACATATGTAAGGGGGAACTCAGTTGATAAATAACTGGGCCTTTCTCATCCTCTCTGAGCCTGAATTATGAGGAGTCTAGGTTTCCATAAGGATGTTATCAGGTGAGAAGACATATGGGGACCCAGACTAAGTGGGACCCTCGTTGTGCATCACAGATTAAAAGTGAGTAAGCCATAGCTTGTAAGTTGATTCACTCTAGGTGCATGCTCCTCTTTCTGTGTATTTCCACTTTAAATGTTTCTTCCCTATCTTAGTAATATTCAGAGGTGCCAAGGCAAGGGCCTGTGTCCATGTAGAGTCCTTCTGAAGTAGTATGATGGTAGCCGCAAGAATCGTCCAGGGTCCATAAGAATAAGAGAGAACTCAAGAGGAAAGAATGAGGAAAGCAAATTAAGGAGCCAGATACCTTTCACCAAGAGTGTTGCTTCCAATGCAAGACGCTCCATTAAGGAATACTGAACTTCCCTTCAGTTAGGAACACATCATATTAGAAGGGCACATGGAGGTCAGTTAGTCCAACCTTCTCATTTTATAGATGAGGACCTGAGATCCACAGAGGTTACATGAAGTTGTCTATGTTAGTGCCAGGGCCAATCCAAGGTTCTTTCCACTATGCAATATTGATATCAGGTTACTGAACAAATCAATTTTCAGTGAAAAAAATTAATTTTAAAAATTGCATGTTTGTGTATGTTTATGGAGAATAAAGCCGCAGGTATTTTTAAAAAGTCAAAAAAAATTTATTTATTTTATTTTGAGAGAGAGAGCAAGCAAGGGAGGGGCAGAGAGAAAGAGATAGAGAGAATCCCAAGCAGGCTTTGCATTGCTGCCAACATGGGACTCGAACCCATGAACTGTAAGATCATGACCTGAACTGAAACCAAAAGTTGGATGCTTAGTTTGACGATCCACCAGGCACCCCTAAAATAATCAGATTTGCAAGGGCATTCATGAGCCATAGCACAAATAGTAAATGGCTGGAGAATGGCAATTTTAGTAACTTCTTCCTGTGTTTGTTCAAGTTCCTGTGAATGAGATTCCAAAAGACAAGTCCTTCTCACTCCCTAACTCCATCCACCAAGCAGTTTCTCCTGAAGGAAAGTAGCTTTTATTTTCACTGTAATCTTCTTCCCTTGATATCTCACTATACTTGTAACTAAGGCTTTGAGGGGAAAATACCTTTACTACAATAGGTGCTCAATTCAGAGACTTGTGGGTTTTCCATATCTGATCCTACCTGCCTATGCATGAACATTAGATTCTATCAGCACTGACTGCGCTGAAAGGCCTGGTGCTCTTCAGTCAGTTCTGAGATTTTCCTTTGTTCTTTACAAGTGTTTGCTCAGTTCAGCATGGTGATTTGAACTCGGTAGCTCGCTCATTCAAAATTATTTCTGACCTATGCTGACTCTGAAAATTATGCTTATTTCCAAAGTGGTTTTTCTTTAGTTACTTTATTAGACATTTTATGCATTACACTTCCTCTATTCAAAATAGCTAACAAAATAAATTTGAAAATGTTAACATCATTGAGTGAGTGAGTGAGTGAGTGAGTGAATGAATGATGGAATGAGCAGCATTTTGAAGGAGCAACACTGGGTCCAGGTGTAGCTGCAGATGGATTCTACTAAGTCACTGTTCACCTTGACCGAGTCACTGGTGTCTCATACCTACTTCCTGCTCTCCAAACCAGCATGCTGTGGTATCCTGCTGTTGAAATAATAACGAATCCAGTTTTGTTCCGGGTGTTCTTCTGGCCCTTCTCCCACTCAGTTAAGTGGACACTCCATATTCCCTGCAGCAGGGTAGGAAAGACACAGCAGAAAGCAGAAAGAAGTCAATCCTTGCTTTTGTGTTTCAAAACTCTAAGTCTCAGTGAAAGGGAAGGAACGCCCCTATAGGACCTGGACTGTAGACTGGAAGCCTGTATGGTGAGAAGGCTTGGAAGCATCCCTCAGGCTAGGAGGATTGAGAGAGAACAGAAGATATGATTAATTAGGGAAGAACCTGGGGGAAATGGGATGGACCATGGTAGAGAAAGGAAGATGGCATCTGGAGAACATTCAGTGCCCAGTGGAGCAAACAGCCAAGGTATTCACCACCCACGAGCCATAAAGGAGTTAAGAGGGTATTCACAGGATGTCTTGTCTCCTTTTGAGTATCCCTGGGGTGGAGGAGCCAAGACACTTGCTCACTGGGCTAACTTCTTAAAGAGAATTTCCCTTGCATTAGTTAACACGCTACCAATGGTACCAGGAATAGTTGTGACTTTCTTTCCAGAGCTTTTGATTGGACTCCACCTGATCACATTGTGTGGAAATACCTCGTAACTTGATGTTCTAGGTATCTGCAATCCCTCTGAAGGAAGCCAGTGTCCTTGTCCATAAGTCTTGTGGTGAGTAAGAGCAAAAGTCTTGTGACCTTGGGTTTAGGCTTTTAAATATTTTCTGGTATACAACATAAAGAGTTCCTGTTTTTTTCTGTCAAAGACGGGAAATTGGTTTGGCTAAGCAAGATAAGGAATGGGGCCAGAATAAGGCACAAATGCAGAGAGGTAAGAGATCAATAGAAAGGCCTCCTTGAATCAACACACTCTTCCACCCACCATGTGACTCTTGCGAGATGGGAAGAGATGCCCTTGTGATGTTCACCCCTTGTCAGATAGTTTGCAGAAATACTGCTGGAGTAGCACTGCATGTTCTCACCTCCCCATCCCCACAGGTCAGGGGTAAGTGGAAGTACTGAGGGAGGTGGAAGTTCTAATTAACCCTCACATCCATTTTCATCTCTGGACACTGGTCATTAATGTCGAAGCCTGGAAACACATATGCCTTTTATCAATGCTATAACTTGCCCTCCTCTCATAGTGTATGGGGTTCTGATGAAGATACCTGCCACTTGGGTCATTTTCTGTATGGTGTTAAAGGGATTTTTCAAACCGGTTCTGTCATCTAATGAATGTTACATCCCAGGGTTGCAATTTCAATGCCAATCATGGTAAATTTTGGCAGCAGAGAGCATGTACTCTGTCATTTCCTATAGAGTCATATATACAAAAGTGTCAAGACCTCTCTAAGGCCCAGAAGAGAAGTGCTGGTTTAGACAAATCATGAGCTACAAGCCTTTAATGTATGTGATGGTTAATTTTATATGTCAACTTGGCTGGGCCATGGTGCCAAGATATTTGGTCAAACATTATTCTGGATAATTTCTGTGAAGATGTTATTTGGATGAGAGTAACATTTAAGTTGGTAGACTTGGGTTACCCTCTGTAATATAGGTAAGCCTCATCTAATCAGATGAAGGCTTTAATAGAATAAAGACTGGCTTCCTCCTACCTCCAAGCAAGAGAGAATTCTGCCACAAGATTGGCCTTTGGATGCCAGCTGCAACTCTTCTTTGGGTCCCCATCCTCTGGCCTACCCTATAGATTTAGGACCTGCCAAGCCTCTATAATCATTTAAGCCAGTTCCTTGAATTCTCAATCTTTCTTGGTCTCTTTGTATCTCTCTCTCTTCCTGTCTCTCTGTCTCTCCTTCTCTGTCTCTGTGTGTCTTTCTCTATATGTCATGTGTATATATTTATACTGTTGGTTTCATTTTTCTGGAGAACCCTGATTGGTATAACATGTGACCTGTTTTTCTAGTTACCTTATTGTTACATAACAAACAACCCTAAAATTCAAGGTGCCTGGGTGGCTCCCTTGGTTAAGCAACCGACTCTTGATTTTGGCTCAGGTCAGGATTTCATGGCTTCATGAGTTTGAGTGCCGAATTGGGCTGTGCATACTGACTGCTCACGGAAACTACTTGGGATTCTCTTTCTCTCTCACTCTCTCTCTGTCCTCCCTCCCCTGCTTGTGCTCTCTCTGTCTCTCTCAAAATAAATAATTAAAACTTAAAAACAAAACAAAACAAAAAACTAATAGCCCTAAAACTTAGTGGCAGAGCTGGGCTGGCTCAGCGATGCGTTGGAGTAAAGATTGACTTTTTTTTTAAAGATTTTATTAAAAAATTTTAAAAAATATTTTATTTATTTTTAAGAGACAGAGACAGCATAAGCAGGGGAGGGCCAGAGAGAGAGGGAGACATAGAATCTGAAGACAGGCTCCAGGCTCTGAGCTGTCACCACAGAGCCCGATGTGGGACTTGAGACCGCAGACCGTGAGATCATGACCTGAACTGAAGTTGGACACTTAACTGACTGAGCCATGCAGGTGCCCCAAGATTTTATTTTTTTTAAAGCAATCTCTACACCATGCAGAGCTTG
The DNA here is from genome assembly GCF_008692635.1 of Crocuta crocuta. Taxonomy (NCBI): domain Eukaryota; kingdom Metazoa; phylum Chordata; class Mammalia; order Carnivora; family Hyaenidae; genus Crocuta; species Crocuta crocuta. Next base: position 14,819,832 of record NW_027551571.1, read on the forward strand.
AACTCGCAACCCTGAGATCAAGAGTCATGTGCTCCACTGACCCAGCCAGCCAGGCACCCCAAGATCCACGTTTAAGATCACTCTCACCCATGGCTAGCAAGCTGGTACCAGCTGCTGTCTGGTAGCTTAACCAGAGCTCTTGGCCAGCAGCCCCATTCCTCTCCATGTGTGCCACAGGCTACTTGGGCATGTTCACAGCATAGTGACTGTTTTCCAACAGCAAACAACCTAAGAGAGAGAACTAGGCAGCTGTACCACCTTTTATGACCTACCCCAGGAACTCACAAAGCATAATCTTAGCATCATAGCCCACCCAGACTTAACAGGGAGAAAATCTAGGGTTGCCAAATAAATACAAAAATGCTTAGTTATATTTGAATTTCAGGTAAATAACTATATTTTTTAGTATTATGTGTGTCCCATGCAACTTTCAGGGCACACATATACTAAAAAATTATTTGGGTTTTCTGTATTTTCACTTGTTACATCTGGCAAACCTCTTATAGACCTCCTCTATTGTTGGGAGAAGAGTCAAAGTCACATTCTAAGGAGGCCAAATGGAATGAGAGTATTATTGCTCCCATATTTGGAAAAGACTGCCTGTCTCAGTCCGCCCTCTGGCTACAAGAGTTGCCATCCCTTACATGTGCAGAATATGCCCATCCCTTATCCCTAAGACCATCTATCCTCATCCCTTTAAAAGTCCGCTTGAAGGGGCACCTGGGTGGCTTAGTCGGTTGAGCGTCTGACTTTCGCTTAGGTCATGATCTCGCGGTTCCTGGGCTCAAGCCCCGCGCCGGGCTCTGTGCTGACTGCCAGCTCAGAGCCTGGAGCCTGTTTCAGTCTGTGACTCCCTCTCTCTCTGACCCTCCCCTGTTCACGCTGTCTCTCTCTCTCTCTCTCTCCTAGAAATGGATAAAACATTTAAAACAAAAAGTCAGCTTGAAGTCAGGATCTCACCATCTAGATGGGGTCTAGGTGCAGATGAAGGTCCACCGTGGGGTATCATCCCTCAGGTACAATTCCTTGAGCATCATTCTTTTTATTTTGTTTTAATGTTTTTATTCATGGGGGGGGTGGAGAGCAAGTGGAGGAGGGGCAGAAAGAGGATCTAAAGTGGGCTCTGCACTGACAGCAGCAAGTCCAATATAGAGCTCAAACCCATGAACCCTGAGATCATGACCTGAGCTGAAGTTGGATACTCAACTGACTGAGCCACTCAGACACTCCACTGAGTATCACTCTTTTTTGTCCAAGTTGATATACTTCCTTTAAAATGTTGTGAGATTTTTGTGTATCGATTTGTAAGCCTCTCCATTAGGCCAAAGTCACACCCACAAATCTCTAGACAAGCCCTCCTCTACCTAGACTCCCTGAGAGACTGCAACCAATGGGACAAGGCCCTTAAGATTCATAGAAACCCTATTGTTTTTGTTTCTTGTTTTTGTTGTTTGCCTTAGTTCACAAATCAATCAGTATGAAACAACACGTTTATAAAAGAAAGGATAAGAACTGTATGATCCTCTCAATAGAAGCAGAAAAAGAATTTTATGAAATATAGCACCCTTAATTGATAAAAACCCTCAAGAAAGTAGGGATCATATGTGGAATTTAAGGAACAAAACAGATAAACATAGATAAAGGGAAGGAAAGATAAGATGAAAATGGAAAGGGAGACAAACCATAAGAGACTCTTAAATACAGAGAATAAATTGAGGGTTGCTGGAGAGGATATAGGTAGGAGCATGTGCTAAATGGGTGATGGGTATTAAGGAGGGCACTTATTGGGATGAGCACTGGGTGTATATGTGAGTGATGAATACTGAAAGCAATACTACACTGTATGTTAACTAACTTGAATTTAAATAAATAAATAAATAAATAAATAAATAAATAAATAAAAGAAAGTAGGGATAGAGGGAACACACCTCAACATCATAAAGGCCATATACAAAAGACCCACAGCTATTATCCTTAATGGGGAAAAACTGAGAGCTTTCCCCCTAAGATCAGGAACATGACAGGGAGGTCCACTCTCACCACTGTTGTTCAACATAGTACTGGAAGTCCTGGCCTCAGCAATCTGACAACAGAAAGAAATAAAAGGCATACAAATTGACAAGGAAGAAGTCAAACTTTCATTCTTCACAAATGACATGATACTGTACATGGAAAAACTGAAAGTCTCCACCAAAAAGTTGCTAGAACTGATACATGAATTTGCAAAGTCACAGGGTATAAAATCAATGTACAGAAATCGGTTGCATTTCTATACACCAATAATGAAGCAGCAGAAAGGGAAATCAAGAAATAGATCCCATTTACAACTGCACTAAAAACCATAAAGTACCTGGGAACAAACCTAACCAAAGAGGTAAAAGTTCTGAAAACTATAGAAAGCTTATGAAAGAAATTAAATAAGGCATGGAAAAATGGAAAAACATTCCATGGTCATGGATTGGAAGAACAAATGTTAAAATGTCTATAGTACCCAAAGCAATCTACACATTCAATGCAATCTCTATCAAAAAGAACACCAGTATTCTTCACAGAGCTAGACCAAACAATTGTGCAATGTGCATGGAACCAGAAAATACCCCAAATAGCCAAAGAAATCCTGAAAAAGAAAACCAAAGTGGGAGGCATCACAATTCCAGACTTCAAGCTGTATTACAAAACTGTAATCATCAAGTAAGTATGGTATTGGCATAAAAACAGACATAGAGATCAATGGAACAGAATAGAGAGCTCAGTAATGGACCTACAAATATATGGCCAACTGATCTTCAACAAAGCAGGAAAGAATATCCAGTGGGAAAAAAGTCTCTTCAGCAAATGGTGCTGGGAAAAGTGGACAGCGACATGGAAAAGAATAAAACTGGGTCACTTTCTTTCATCATACACAAAAATAAATTCAAAATGGATGAAAGACCTAAATGTGAGATAGGAAATCATCAAAATCCTAAAGGAGAAAATAGGCAGCAACCTCTTTGACCTTGGCCTCAGCAACTTCTTATAAGACCTGTCTCAGGAGGCAAGGGAAAGAAAAGCAAAAATTAACTATTGGGACCCCATCAATATAAAAAGCTTCTGCACAGCTAAGGAAACAATCAACAAAAAAGGCAACTATTATAATGGAAGAAGATATTTGCGAATGACATATTGGATAAAGGGTTAGTTTCCAAAATCTATAAAGAACTTATCAAACGCAACACCCCAAAAAACAAATAATCCAGTGAAGAAATGGGCAGAAGACACGAACAGACATTTTCCAAAGAGGACCTACAGATGGCTAACAGACACATGAAAAAATGCTTAACATCATTCAGTGTCAGGGAAATACTAATCAAAACCACAATGAGATTCCACCTCACACCTGTCAGAATGGCTAAAATTAACAACTCAGGAAGCAACAGCTGTTGGTGAGAATGTGGAGAATGGGGAACGCGTTTGCACTGCTGGTGGGAATGCAAACTGGTGCAGCCACTCTGGAAAACAGTGTGGAGTTTCCTCAAAAAATTAAAAATAGAACTACCCTACAACCCAGCAATTGCACTACTAGGTATTTATCCAAAGGATACAAAAATGCTGACTCAAAGGAGCACATGCACCTTGTGATTGGAGGGGTATCCTCTAGGTAAATTTCTAGCAGAGAGATTTCTGGATTGAAGGAACATATGAGGCTCTGTTAGATGTTGCCAAACTCCTCTTCCTACAGAGTACTTCCCCTTTTGAAGCTCCACCAGCAATGTATGAAACCATCAACTTCCCATAGCCTTGCCAACAGAGCACATTGCCACATTTTCAAATTTTGCTAATCTATTGGGTAAGAAATGCTATTTCAGTGTGGGTTTAACTTCTATTCTTCCTATCATGAGTAAGGACACGTTTTCATATGTTTTGGTGCCATTTTTATAGCTCTTCTGGTGAATTGTCTGTGTTTCTACCCACTTTTTTCTCCCAAATTTTAGGAGTTCTTTAAAATTATCTTTGTTGGTGATACGGTCCTGAATATTTTCCCCCAGTTTTATTTCCTCTGGATTTTGAGTTGCAGCAAGACATTTTTTTTTCTCCATTGAAGTTAAAATGGAGCTCACACATGTGTTCTAGTGCTTATGTGGTTTCGGATAGCTGACTCTGGTATTCATTTTGTTCCCCATTTTTTTCTTCTGAAGATTCCTAACCTTTTGTAAAGTTTAAAAAAGTGCTTAAAATATTTTATTCAGAAATTTTAGTGATGTTTATCAGGGTGTTTCATTCAGAGGATTGAATCCACCATGCTGCTAGAAATACAAGAGAGCTAATCTCTTCTCTGCAGTCCTTGAAGAAGACAGTGTGCTTTACTTCCCCAACTCCTAAACCTATAGTCTTACAACCTGTCAGTCCTTTCAGTCATTTGCTTTTGACTGATCACACTATTTTCCTCTAAAGCTATTGAGAAGAAGAAAGCAGTGCATGCTACTTTTTCCTAAAAACTTCCTTCTGTATTTGCTTAAAATACAATAAAATATACATTACTCAGCTAAATCTATATATTTTTAAAGGAAAGATCTCAAACAAAAGCAAGCTTAATTTGAAAATATTGTGCTTGAATTTTAGACATGATTAGCAAATATTAAGACAATTCAAATTTTTCTCAAGATATAAACCCAAACAGGAGCGTAGTCTTCAGTATTACAGATACTTGTTTAACAGATAAATTAAATGCAAAAATCAGTTATAAATACTTATTTATTTTTAAATTTTTATTTGTTTTTGAGACCAAGACAGAGTAAGTGAGGGAGGCACAGAGGGAGAGGGAGACACAGAATCTGAAGCAGACTCCAGGCTCCGAGCTGTCAGCACAGAGGCTGATGTGGGACTCCAACTCTCAAACTGTGAGATCATGACCTTAGTGGAAGTTGAATGCTTAGCTGACTGAGCCACCCAGGTGTCCCCAGTTATAAATATTAAACTGTCCTTATCAATGAAGTGCAGAAATGATACTTCATTAGGAGATCATTGAGCAATACAAGGCATCTATACTTCTTTCTCTGTGATCTAGAATTGACTAGGTATAATAGCTCACAGTAATTGTACACATGCTTCTTTTGCAGCCAAATAGGTGCCCAGATTTCATGTAATAGAATTTCTGTTTCTTTGCAAAACTATAATAGATGAAAGCAAAACTCAGATTTTTGGAAAACTCCTCTTTCTAGTTCCAGAATGCATTCCTGGATTTGATCTAGTTTAATCATTGCTCCTTGTACCTGGAGCTTTTGCATTCAGGGCCACAGACATTGCTCTGAGAAGATGATTTTGCACAGGAGGTTGCTTGGGGCAAAGCTTAGTTTTCTATCAGCTGATTTAGGGTCTCCTACCCTCCAGATTTCATTATAACCTCTTTTACATTCTGAATTTAGTAAAAGGTTTTAGATGAGCTGTTGGTTAAAAGAGAAAGCTGCTAAGATTTTTACTAAACCAAATATGATCTCCACTGCCAAGGACACATTTTGGCAATCGTTGTTTTAATGATAAAGTATGGACATCTGAAAATAGGATTTGCGTAAAAAAAAGATTTCCCTCAAAATGCTCCAAAGATTCACTATCCATAAGGTAAGCTCCTTATTAGCCTCCTTTTCACTCACTTCTTAGCACCCAGCAGCTGCATGGTGTCTGTAGCTAGTTCTCTGTGGACTATTTGCTTAGTCAGTGTGGGTGGACTCAAAGAATAATCCAGCAGGAGTAGACGGTACATGAGGACACATTGGCAAATCTCTTAGATCTGAAATGGTTTCAATGACGGTCTGATACTACATGATTTAAATGGACTTAAATATGGAAAAATAACCATCACAGTCTTTAGTTCCCAGGTGAGAAAGTTATTGTCTTCATAGTTGGCTATAAATAATACAAGAAGCACACACAGCTATCAGATTATTATTAAATTAATTCTAAGAATGTGAACTATTTAGGGCCAAAGCTATGGACAATATCAAAGGAAACTAAGTACATTGAACCGACATAATGCTTGATATCGAATATCTGTGGAAAATATGAGATTCCCTTTCTTTGCCCTGGCTCATGATGGGTTTTAGAGTTGTTTTCACAGACATGGTTCCTGTCTGAAGCTCACAAAAGTCTTGTGGGGCAAGTGACTCCGAAAGTTTCTGTGCCTTTTGAGGGGCCAGGAATCTGAACCTTAGAAGAGCTGATTGACCTTAGAAGGTTTCCAGCATTATTGGCACATTTCAGACTGAAATACAGAACTTTGGACTCTTCATCCAGTGCTCTTTCTTGTTCTAACATCAGAGGAAAATAAAACATAAGAAGAAAGAAAGAGGTAAATAAGTTCACTTTCATCTGTTGTTACAAATGGTAGGTTTATATACAAAATTTTTTAAATGTAATAAATTTGGTGAACATTATAATAGACTTCTGGAGTTAAAATGGTTTTTTTTTTTAAATTCAGATATAAGGTGAAAATAAGCTTTGTGAAATAAAAAAGCCCTGTGAGGGAGTAAATGGTAATATTGACTCTACTGGTTAGCAGGATGGATTTTCTTACTAGTACCTCTTACTGGGGAGACCCTCAGCATATACACTCCCATGTACAGTGAAAGTGCCAGTCTGCTAGGCTTTGCTGGGAGTTCCTAGAAGAAACATCTCTCTTCCACACTCTGCACCGGGTGGATAGATAGCAGTGCTCTGGAGAGCCAATGTGGGTTGCTACTTAGTAGGAAATTTTAGAAACCTCCCTCTGGGGCATTGGTTGTAGACCAGGGGAGAGAAGATGCTCAGAACAAAGGAAGGCAGAGATGGGACTCAGAAGGCACATGCTAGACTGTCATCATTGTTTGAAAATTTTCTGTTGCAGAATCTGGCCTAACACCATCATCCACTGTGGGATGGAGGTCACTTTCTAAAGCTCAGATTGAAAAACGCATTTTTATGCTTGGAGAGAAAATTCATAGGTTAGGGGTATCCCAGCGCTGCAAAGGATTTTTTTTTTTAAATGTTTATTTACTTTTGAGAGAGGGAGAGGGAGATGGAAAATCCAAAGCAGGCTCTGTGCTTATAGAACAGAGCCTGATATGGAGCTCGAACCCACGAATGCAAGATCATGACCTGAGCCAAAGTAGGAGGCCCAACCAACAGAGCCACCCAGGTGCCCCAGGACAGTCCTTTCTGTGGCTTTTCTCTTTTGTGCTTCTCTCTGTTGCCAGACATGCTAGAGCTGTTGCATCTCAAACTGTGGAATGAACTCCCTCATTCTCATTTCTTGGCTCTTAAGAAATTACTGTAGAAATTCAGTCTCCAGTTCATTTGGTTACATATGTACAAAGTGCTTAAAGCACATGTGTGAAAATGCAGCTAAACACAATGGCAATTAAATCAGCACTTAGAAAATGGTTTTGGATAGTTAAAACTTGAATCTTGATCTCATAGTCTGACATATAATTTCGGGACTGTATTAGGCCAAAAATGTTCTTTGCAAATCCCCCTGAATTTTGTAGCATGATGGTCTGTGTTAACAGCTGTTAAAATGCAAGTTATTGAGTGGAAAGCCTGGCAAGAGCATCTATGCTGAGCTCAGGCGCTCTCCCTTTGGGTCACTCCATGTTTTCCCTATAGCTGGGGCTGGGGCTGGGGCTGGAGCCAGGGCCAGTGTTGACAAATGAAACAATTCTTTAGAACACAGAAGGGAACTTAGAAGTTAAGTCAAACCTAGTAATGATTGGAAGAAATCTCATTATGATAAATCAAGTTATAAGTACAAATTGGACCAAATCATTGAGCTACTTTCTTGAGAAGGCTTATTTTGACTCCAATGCTGAGTCTGTACCTCCCTGGCATTCTGCTGGCCACAAAGGAATTCATGTATATGCTCAGGTCTACAGCCTATTCTAATGGATCAACTCATTCACAAATGTGGGTCTTCAAAGCCCAGCCCTCATGAGGCCTTTGGGAAGCAGACAAGGGGATGAGAAGGAAGGCACCCTGGCATGAAGCTCTTTGTTAAGGTATCTTTCCAGGCTCTAATCCACCATCCACACTTGCTGCCAGAAGTGCCTTCCCAAAACACACATCCAGTCATGTCACACTAAAACCCTTCGGGGCTGCTGCTCCACCTTTCAAACAGTTCAAACTCAGGCCACCTTGTATGTCATCATCTTTGCTTAGGTGGCCCCTTCTGCCTGGGAAAAACACCCACCACAATGACAAAAAAAAAAAAATCCCCAAGACCCATTTAGATTTCAAGGCTCTGTTTTGGTATTTTTTCTTTTGTGAACACTTCCATGATCTCCCACCTTTATCTTTACTTCTAAGTTAGAACTAGGCTCCCTGATTTTTATGTGTCATCACAATGCAGTGCTTACTTATGGGTTATACTACAGTTAAATACTCACACACATGTGTGCACATGAATGAGCCGTATGTCAAGCTTGTTGTGGGCTGAGCCATGTCTTCTTCCCATATGTTGTACAGTGGGGGCTCTTAGAAAATGATGAATTAATCAATTAAAGGAACAAACACAAGAATCCCAGAAGAACCATGAGCTTTCTGGTTATTAGAAGATATCATTTATTTTTATGATTTCACCTACGCTGTAAACACTATTGATTTCCTCTCTGTCCTACACCTCTCTCCTGAGCTCCAGATTTGTATTCCAATGCCAATTAGTCATCTCTATCTGGATGTTTCTTAAGCACCTCAAATGCAACATGCCCATGGCTCACCCCATTATCTCCCTCCCAGTGCCCAGTTTTCTCTTCCTGATCCCAGTGAATGTGATCACCAGTGACTTATACACCAAATCCTGGAACCATCAATTTCAGTAAATATTTGTTGAGTGACTACCTTAGGTCTTGCACTGGGAAAATATTTTGATATGGACTGCCTTATATTTGGCTTTGGCTGTGTCTTCATACCAGCATTTCAGCTCTACTCTACCAATCCAACCTGACTTCAATCTGTTCACTTTGCTACAAAGTTCCCCTCCCCCTCCTCTCCTCTCACCAGGAAATGTCCTAGTTTAAGTTCCAAAACCTGTCACTTATCATGGGAATCCATACAGAATAAAGTCCACATCCAGCTCATTGTCTAGAGCTCTACATGGTCTTCTCTGACTCAACTACCTAGCCTCTCCTCCTTCAATGCCCTTCTGCACCCAGAGCTTCCCTCTCCAACAATACTGATGGACTAATTGTTTTGCAGGTCTTTCTCTACCATGGTGTCAGGCTAGAGGTGTTGTTCCATTTCCTGGGAGGCCCTTTATTCTATTCTTTACTGTTTGAAATCCTACCCAACTTTAAAGTTCCAGCTGTACCCATGTTCCCAATTTCAGTATCTCCCTAGATTTTAGTAATCACTGCTTCTCCTATACTTCCAGAGTGCTCGTTTTGTGTTATGGTGGTCACAGCCTTCCCAGTAGAGCTTAGCATGAGGTGCAAGAGGGGACAGGCTCTCTCTTGAGTCAGTCTGTCTGGTTCCACTTCTAATTTAAAATAGGACAATATATCATTGGTCATAATCCCCATGATCTTTAATTATTATACCTTGCATCTGTGGATGGGGTGGTCTCACAAAGCAGTGCACTTTGGAGAGCTTTGCTCCTTTGTTTAGTTAAAAATTAATAAGTTATTTGAAACACATACATGTCCCATGAAAACAAAACAAACAAAGCAAAACTTTGGACTAAGTATGCTAGGATCGCTGTGGGAGTTTCAAGGGAAAGGGCAGGGAGTGGCCAGCTGAGTTAAGGAGGCTTAGCTGGAGGCAGTAATAAGATCAGATAACCATGGCAGTGATGACATCAAGGCAGGCCCTGAAATAAGTGTCACATCATTTGTTGGAGGTGTATTAGGTAATTGTCCTACATTGCCACAGCTGGTGTGAAGTAAACTTGGCCATGATTACTGTGTGAAAACATGATGGCGTGGATGCAGTAGTGGCTGTAGGTAGTGTTAACACTTTATCTGGAATCAGAGGGTGATTAATTCAGGGTAAAGTTCAATAGGCTAAAGAAGCACATAGAAAGCAGAGGATGATTTGGGCCAAAACAGTAACAAAAATTTAAACATTTTCTCAATTTTATTTTACCTCTTGAATTATATGGAAAATCACTTCCAAACTTTGTTCTAGTAAAGCGGTGCTGATATTTGAAGTCGTTTATACAGTGGGAAACAAAGCCAGCCAGTAAACTAGTGGTGCCATTGATGGAGAGCCCTGTTTCTCACCGGAGGATGTTATATCATTTAGTTATGAGGGCAGGTGACATCTGCCCCATCCCCTGCCACCCTACCCAGGTAGTATCTCCTTCCTCAGGGCTCTTGCTGCTTCTCAGACTCTATTTAATTGGGTTTTCTGTTTCCCTTCTACACTGAGGGCTCCTTAGGGATCTTCAGACCGTTTCTTCAACAGTTTTGTATTGTGTTACCTTTTTAAAAAATTTTTTAATGTTTTATTTATTTCCTGAGACACACACACACACACACACACACACACACACACACACACAGCATGAGCAGGGGAGGGTCAGAGAGAGAGGGAGATACAGAATCTGAAGCAGACTTCAGGCTCTGAGCTAGCTGTCAGCACAGAACCTGATGCAGGGCTCAAACCCACAAACCGTGAGATCATGACCTGAACCGAAGTAGGAGGCTTAACCGACTGAGCCACCCAGGCACCCCTTGTGTTGCTTTTTTATAATTACCTTTACTTAGTGGGACAAGAGAACAGAGTGAGAATCTGGAGGAAGAATGTGATCCATTTCAACCAGAGTCCTGCCAGGTCAGGAAGGAATGAGGGGAAATCTAGGCGTTAAACAAATGGTAAGCATGGTGGCCCTTTGTGGAGGAGCGGGCGCCTGCTGGGAGTGTCCTCAGGGAGGAAGATGCTGACTGTGAGGGTTCTGCCCCACCCCACCAAGCAGGTGCAGGTGTCTCTTCACTGAGGAGATCAGGCTTAGAGTCTGTAGCCTGGTGTTTCATGCAGGCACCACTAGAAGCCAGCTGGGTTGCCTGGAGTTATGAGCATGTTTTCCTCTATTTTGCTGAGCATTAACGATCCCTCCCTCTCCTCGTGCAAGAAAGGAGATCTGGAAGCCGGCAAGGTGAAGGATGGGAAAGCACTTTGTGTTAGCATGTCTGATAGCCCACCATTAGCCTGTGAGCTTAGTCCTTAGTCTGCCTGGAAGGGGTCAGACGTTAATTATTAGTCATTAACATCTAGCCTCTTTCCTGAGTGACCCTATCTGAGAATGAGGTTTAAAAGGAAGATTGAAAGAAAAGCGTCCTGAGGTCTAGACCCTGATGGGGTAGGCTGGCCAGAAAGCCAAGGATAAGGATTCCATAGGTCATCTGTAGGAGTGAGGGAGGGAAGACAGAAGAGGAAGACCAAAAACATGGCGAGCATGGTGTTGGAAGGACAGATGGAAAGAAACAGAAAACCCTCCCTTGCCTCCATTGATTCCTGGGCTTGCCATGGCTGGAAGGGAATAGATTCAGCCAGAGACCCTGGCCACTCTGCCTGACCAGGAAGCCTCATGCAGACAAGGGATCCGGAAGCAGGGACAAAACCCAAGGCCATAATGGCCTTTCTTTCCACTGAGAGCAAGAGTTAAGCTCATTTAAAGAGAGTTGGTGGAGAGGGGACTGTGCCAGAGAAAGCAGACAAGCAAAACAGAACCTCACCCAAGACTGCAGGCTGAGAAAATGGACACAGGAACATGGATTTCTTTCTGACATGAGGTCTTGGCTGTAAATGGCAAACCATTTGAAGGCCCTATTGGGCAAACAGGTTACACAGAGAAGACCGTTTCCTTCAAGATTAGTTAGTCTTCAGAGTACATCACATTTTTACCTCCTTGAACATGCAGCCCTTAAGCCAGGGTTTTTCAACCTCAGTGACTATTGGCATTTGGAACCAGATAGTAGTTTCTTGGGAGGGGGCTACCCTGTGCATTGTCGGGTGTTTTCACAGCATCCATGGCCTCTCTACCTATAAGATGCCAGTAGCACTGACTCTCCAATGTGTCAGTAAAAAATCTTTCCAGACATTGCTTTTTAAAAAAATATTTATTTATTTTTGGGAGCATGTAAGCAGGGAAAGAGCAGAGAGAGGAGGACAGAGGATCTGAAGTCGGCTCTGCTGGCAGACTGGCAGCAGTGAACCCCACGTGGGGCTCGAACTCACCAACTGTGAGCTTATACCCTAGCTGAAGTAGGATGCACAACCAAATGAGCCACCCAGGTGTCCCTGTGGCTGTTTCCAGACTTTTCTAGATAAACCACAGGGGTACAAAATCTCTCCCAGCTGAGAATGACTTGCTTAGATGTTCTAAAGGAGTTGTTGGTTACTTTGTTCAACTATTTCCTGGTCTCAGTTTTTCTTTTTTTTTTTTTAATCATTGGACTAATTTTATAAACTCCGTTTTCCATAATTAATTTGTTCATTCATTCAATCAAGTTTCTTCCTCATTCATTAAAGTGGTAGTAGTAACAAGAAATGACATTTTGGAAGTTCAAATGAGACAGTGTTTGAGCAAATGGTAGATTAACTCTCTTTTACTTAACTAATTAGCAGCATAATCAGTACATTTACAAAATTATTAATGGAAGCAGTGTAATATAGATGCTTACCTGAAGCACTGAGCTCTGAGTCAGAAAACCTGTGGCCCAGGCTCTGCCCATATATGTGGGCTATGGCAACTCACCATTGCCAAATGGGTTTCATGTGAACATGTGTGGCACACCCACACAGGTATTGTCATTTTACTTTTACACTTTATGAAGCTAGAAGCACATAGTAAAAACTTTCCACTAGGAAGCTTTCTGCAGAATGGTTTGTCTCTGTCTCAATAGTAATCTGAATGCATCAAACACAGGAGGAGTGATTTGTGTAGGAAATCCCAGAGAGACACACAGGTATAAAGAAACAAAGACTCAAACAGGTAGAAATTGCAAAAGTGATCACTTTGATGAATCATATGGAAATAATCACATACATGTTTATCAGAAACATGAAAATAGGAAATGTCTTTAGCAAATGACTAAAACAGAAAAACAATTAGCAAAAACCAATATTCCACAAGAGGCTAATACTGACTTCATAGAAAATGCTCTAATAGTTATTTTTTAAAAATGTAAGTGGAAGTAGCATCTGGTACATGGACCCCTGAGCAAGTTTCCTATATGCAAATTCACTTTAGAGGGATTGATTTTAGGCCAACTGACTTTAGTTAAATTGTTTTCTTAGAAAGCTGCACTGCTCTGGTGATTCTGGGGCTACACAGAAGTTTTCGGAGTAAAAAGAGAAACAGTATAGGTGGATACAAGAAAAGTAAAATGAAACAGTGTTAAAGGACAGGTTTCTGCCTGAAGGCTACTTCCCTGCAGGCCTGGAACTTGACAAAGTGGAGACTTGGCCGGCGCTGACCCTCAGGGGAGGTCCCCATAGGGAGAAGTCTTCCCCAACCAGCGTCTCCACCCTGGTGCTTCCTGTCCTACTTCATTCTTCCTGGCAGTGCAGACCCTATCCTGAGTTATGTATTTATGTGTTCATTTGCCTGTTGTTGGTTTCCTGCACCCCATCCCCCTCAAGCAGCATACACATGCACACGTACATTTGTGTGCACACATGCATGCACACACATACACATATGCATGCACACAGATGTAAACTCTTTAGTTACCATTGTCTTCTCCAGGGCGTTTCCTTCCTGCTCCTTCAGAATGCTTAGGTACTGAATATTATTTGTTTACTTAGCATTAGATGTTGGGCCACTTAAACCCCGATGCTTGATCCTCAGGACATCTCTGCCAGGTAAAGATCACATTGCGTCTTCAAGAAGCTCATAGATCTAATAGGGCAGGTTAAATGGATTCACAATAAATCTTTTTTTTTTTTTAACATGAAGAATAAGATGTTCAGAGAGGTATAGTAACATGCCTAAGATCACACAGTTAGTAATGAGACTAGGTGGTATTTAAAGCAGGCAAACAAAATTTTTCTAAAATGCCTCCGTGTTCTAAAGGAGCAATAAACATCAGGCAAAGAAAGACCACTTCTCCCCATACCCCCAAAGTATCCTTCAACTTCCACAGGACCTACTGTGAACTTTAGGTCTGTTCCATGTTTGGGGACAGAGCAGAATAGAAGTCCTGTGGAAAGTCATCTGGTTCAAGTGACTCACCTGGCGAGGTGAGCAATATCTGCCCCAGTTCCCCAGCTCTGGGCTCCTGAACCTGGAGATGGTGCTTAAGAAACTCTTTCCAATAGAAATATAAAGGCATTCCACGACTGGGTATTTACCCAAAGAAAATGAAAATACTAGTTTGAAAAGGTATCTGTACCCCTATGTTTATTGCAGCTTTATTTGCAATAGCCAAGATATGGAAGCAACCCAACTGTCCCAATAGATGAATAAAGAAGATGTGGTATATACATACAATGGAATATTATTCAGCCATAAAAAGAATGAAATCTAGCCATTTGTAACAATGTGGATAGATCTAGAGGTTATAATGTTAAATGAATTAAGTCAGTCAGAAAAAGACAAACACCATATAATTTTATTCATATGTGTAATTTAAGAAACAAAACAGGGCACCTGGGTGTCTCAGTCGGTTAAGCATTGGACTTTGGCTTGGGTCATGATCTCACAGCTCATGAGTTCGAGCCCCATGTTGGGATCTGTGCTGACAACTCAGAATCTGGAGCCTGCTTTGGATTCTGTCTCCCTCTCTATCTCTGTCACTCCCCTGCTTGAGCTCTCTCTCTCTCAAAAAATAAACATTAAAAAAAAAAGAAACAAATGAGCAATCTAAAAAAAGAGAGACAAAATAACAGACTCAGAGAACAAACTGGTAGTTGCCAGAGGGGAGGTCTGAGGGGACTGGTGACATAGGTGAAAGGGATTAAAACTACACGTATCTTGATGAACACCGAGTAATGTATTGAATTTATAAATCACTGTATTATACACCTGAAACTAATATAACACCATGTTAAGCATACTGGTTTTAAAACAAATAAATAAAAATTTAAAAAATATATAATGTGCTCCATAATTAATTTAGATTTTTTGGAAGCCACATTTAAAAAGAAAGGAAAAAAGAATAGGTAAAATTAATGTTTAATGCGTTTTATTTTACCCAATATATCCAAAATGTTACCATTTCAACATGCCATTAGTGTAAAAATTAGTAATGATGTATTTTACATTAGCTCTAATGTTAAAGTAAACCAAAATTTAAAATTCGGTTCTTCAGTTGCTCCAGCCACATTGTCAACCACAAGATCATGAACTGAGCCGAAGTCAGATGCTCAACCGCTCAACCCACGGAGCCACCCTCCAGCCACATTGTCAAGTGCTCCCTAGCCACATGTGGCCAGTGACGGTGGCGATGGAGAGCACAGGGCTAGAAATATTCGGTGCTGGTGGCAGTGAGGAGGAGCTCCCCTCACGTGTCTCTGTGTGGAGTATCTCATTAAGGATTTTAATGCCTCTCCAGCATGGCAGCTCAGAGTGGCCAGACTGCTTACACAGTGGCCATGTCTCCGAGAACAGGGCAGAAGCTGCATGCCTTTCACGATCCAGTCTCGAAAATCACATTGCTGTTGCTTCTATTATATTGTTGTCCATAAACTAAGTTTGATGGGAAAACAGCCATGCTCCTTTGTTTACATATTGCCAATGGCTGCTTTTGTGCTAGGGTGGCAGGATTGAGTGGTTGCAGTGCAAAACCTAAAATATTTACTCTCTGGCCCTTGGCAGGAAAAGTTTGCTAACCTCTGCTGTAGAACATCAAAATTTTGAATGGCATGATTTTTAAATGAGTTTAATTTTTTTTTAATGTTTATTTTTGAGACAGAGAAAGAGAGAGAGAGCAGGGGAGGGGCAGAGAGAGGAGACAAAATCAGAAGCAGGCTCCAGGTTCTAAGCTGTCAGCATAGAACCCCATATGTGGCTCGAACTCACAAACCATGAAATCATGACCTGAGCCAATGTTGGATCCTTAACCAACTGAGCCAGCCACCCAGGCACCCCTATAAATGAGTTTTTAAATGGCAGAATAAAGTTAAGATGATGCCACATTCTTATCTTGGAGATTAAATCAAAGCAACAAAGAAAACAAAAATCAGACCTAACTCCATCTTCAACAAAAAAGGAAACATCTATAACCTCGAACCACAGCCAAGAGGAAATGCAGTGGAGGCTGAGCCGGAGGAACCACAAGATGATGTATATGTCTGTATATCTCAGAGAAAGCTGGCAGAACAGAGCTCTCTAAAGTGGATGGCCCATCTTGAGGGGCAAAATCAACAATTTCTTATTTGGAAAAGCAGGGATATCACAAGTAGAGTGATAGCCATAGCACTCTTGAACTTGATTTGCCACCAAGGTTAGTCAAGGATAGACAGTGCTGTATCAGAGACCCTGCCATGTTGTAAGAAGAGTAGAGGAGAGAGATTCTATATTGACAGCAGCACCTCCCAACCCCCCAAATTTACTGGAAAAGGTAAAAGCTAAAAACTTAAATAATTCTTTATTCCTTCACAGGTGTAGTATATTCATTTCCTAGAGCTGCCATAACATATTTCCATAAACATGGTAGCCTAAAACAGCAGGAATGTATTCTATTACAGTTTTGGAGGCCAGAAGTTTGAATTCAAGGTGTAGACAGGGCTATGTTCCATCTGAAGTCTCTAGGGAAGAAACCTTCCTTGCCTCTCCCAGTCTCTGCTGGTCCTGCCATTCCTTGGCTTGTCGTAACTCCAGTCTCTGCCTGCATCTTCACCTGGCTTTCTTTCCCATGTCTCTATGGCTGTGCATCTTAAATTTCTCTCTCTTTTCTCTAATTAGGACACCAGTTATTGGATTTAGGGCCCATTCTAATTCAGGATGGTGTCATACCAAGATCCTTAACTAGATCTGCAAAGACCCTATTTCCAAAACAGTACACATTCACAGTACCAGGCTTTAGGACTTTGGGCAGATCACAATTCAACCCACTACTGAGGGTTTGGTGGTTTTAAAACATGGCCCCAAGTTCTTTGAGATTCCTTTCTGCAAATGGAGTAGTCTATGGCTTCTCTGTATGAATCTAGTGACCTACCCATTAAAAAATAATTACTGATTCTTCCCTCTGTCCAATTCCTAGTAAAGTTTATTTACATTCTGTATCTATGAACTTGTGTGTTCTAGATATTTCATGTAAGTGTAGTCATAGAATACTTTTTTGTCTGGCTAATTTCACTTGACATAATGTCTTCAATTTTTACCCACATTGTAGTATGCATCAGAACTTCATTCTTTTTCTTTTTATTATTAATGAACAATATTCCTTTGTATGTATATACCACATCTGGTTTATCTATTTGCCCATCTGTTGATGAACACTTGGGTTATTTCCATTTTTTGGCTATTGTGCATAACACTACTATGAACATTGGCAGACAAGTATCTGTTTGAGTCCCTGTTTTCAGGTATATATCTATGAATGGAATTGCTGGTCCAATATGGTAATTCTTTGTTCAGTTTTTGGGGGAACCAACAACTTTTCCAGAGTGGCTGCACCATTTTACATTCCCACCAGCAATGTACAGTGTTCCAATTTCTCCACATCCTTACCAATACCTACTATTTAAAATATTTTAATTATAGCCATTCTAGTAGTTGTATCTCATTGTGATTTTGATTTGTATTCTCCTAATGCTAAGTGATGTGGAGAATCTTTTCATGTGTTTATTGGCCATTTATAGATCTTCTTTGAGGACATGTCTTTCAAAGCCTTTACCCGTTTTCTAATTGAACTGTTTGCCTTTCTATTGATAGGTTGTAGGCATTTCTTCTATATTCTGGATATTAACCTCTTATGAGATATATGATTTGCAAAGATTTTTTCCCCTTGCCATGGTTGCCTTTTCATTCTGTTGATAGTGTTCTTTGATGTACAAAAGTTTTTAATTTTAATGGAGTCCAGTTTACCTATGTTTTTATTTTGTTGCCTGTGTAAACCACAGCATCAACCATCTGAGTTGTATAACAAGTGATGTCTTTCAGCTGAATTGTCCTCAATATTCCAGTGCCTAAAAGATGCATAATACCACCAATTTGAGAGTCGATTTTTCTTCCTAGAGATAATGTGTGCGTACGTGTGTGTGTGTGTGTGTGTGTGTGTGTGTCCATTTCAGATGGGGACCAGAAGTTTGGACAATAAGGTATAGCAGTTGTATGTATGTGTGTGCATTCAGATAAAAGCACTTTATTCTGTGGATGCAGGTGAATTTTCCAAGTACCCCAGAAACACAGAAAGTCATCCTCTACCTTTTTGGGCTTCAAATACAATTTTTTTTTTTTCCATGTCTAGGAAACAAAAGCAAATTCACAAAGCACATCCAAGAACCTATGGAAAGATTTTGGATTCCAATTCCAGATACTCTTTCTTTCAGAATAGATTTAATTCATGGAAACTGTTGGAATAGTGACTTAATCAGTATAAAAGTTTAAAGACAAACTTCACATGAACCTCATGATTTCACTACATTCATATTTCCAAGTGATAGCAATGGGGAAGCAGTGGTCTGAAAGAGTAGAATTGGAAAATATTTAAATAAGCCATTAGTCCTGCCAACTCAACACCAGGGCATCTTGACCGCACATTTGGAGCTACAAGAAACAAGTCATAAACCTCTGAACTCTGGGAATGATTAAATTACATCTGGCACTAGAAGAGGCAGGGTGGGGTCCTTCAAGCTAGCAACAGCTGATCCTTGGAGTGTGTTTCTAGCCTCTCTGGGAGGAAGCTAAATGGAGCCAAGGAGCCTGAGTGGACATTTATCAAGATGTTACAAGAAAGGGTAACAGAAAACGGAAAAGAAGGGTACAGGACTAAAATGTTACCAAGGATAGTTTTTTATAAGACAGAGTCTGATGGATAAAGGAGGAGGAATAAAGCTTTTCTTTCTAGAGCCACTCCAGCTAAGCATGAATGTGGATGTGAAAAACTGGAGCAGGAGAATCCAGAAATTCTGTTCTAGAAATCAGTACCTCTCCAACTTCAATGTGCCTTTGAATGGCCAGAGGATCGTGTTAAAATGCGGGTTCTGATGAAGTTGGCCTGGGTAGGACTGACATTCTGCATTTCTAACTACTCCCAGGTGATTCACTGTTGCTGGACACCACTTTAAGTAGCAAGACTATACATTGAAGACGAGGTAGAGAAACAATGAAGAAAGAAATGAAGGAAGGATGGAGGGATAGACACCCTAAGAGCTTCTCTGTGAATTGCACCCTGGGACTATCCAGAGGAGGTCCCTTAGTTTCTTCTGCAACTGAATCTCCTGAGTAGGGTCCATGACAAAATTCTTTCTTGTAAGAATTGTGGTTGTTTACTTCTCTTGAATCTATGTGACAAAGGGTAATGCAGAACATGGAGTGGTTCATTCTTCTCGTTTTGGGGCTGGGAGACACCATGACTTCAGGGTAGGGAAACCTTGGAGGCAGAGACATCAGTCTTCCAGGGAAAGGACTGGAACAGAAGCAGCCAAATGAAATTTAAGTGTATAAGGGAACATACATAAGACATCTCTGAGAATGCCTAGAAAAATATTGTTTTGGTGAACCTTATAAAAGTTGAAAAATATGCAGCCTTCCAAAGAACCACATTGTACTGGCAGGAGAGCCAGCATCAAGTTGTCTGTCCCAAAAGCCCACAGAGAAGAGGTGCAAAATCCATTGGCCTTTTCCCCTTCCTTTCTCTGGTCCCAACCCAACACCAGAGGAGCTAGAAGAGTGTGGCTCTGAGAGCATCTGAAAGACTCTCTTTATCTTTGATCTTAAATACTTCTAAAATATGCTTTAACATATATTTCTTTTACTGTGAATCTGCATGTTTATAATTCTTGCCAATTTTTATTGTATTAAACTTTCTTATTGATTTATAAGAGCTCTTTATATATATTAATACGATTAGGACTTTCTTGTATGTATATGTTTAAAGTTTTAGAACACATGGCCTTCAAGGATGCAAATACTGCTTTTTGGACGTCAGTCCTGTGGATCACTAGTGTCCCATGGATACGACTGTTGCAAAACAAGCATGTAAACTGAGTGGTGCACTGAGAACAAGTGGAGGTTCAATGGGTGCCACCACCAAGTGTCTAATTAAAGGTCTCATCAATATTTATTTATGAAAATTTGATGGATCACATGCCTCATGAATATATAGTGCCCACTTGGGCCTTCTATCCATTCCAGTCTATTTTTGGCACATGTTTCTTCTACCTTTTTAAAAAATGTTTCTCACATGCTACATATTTCTATACTTAATTTGACTTATCCTCCTTATTTTTTTCTCTAAAATCTTGTAGAATTGAATATTTATTTTATTTTATTCTAGAGAGAGAGAAAGTGCAAGCTAGGAAGAGAGAGAGAGAGAGAGAGAGAGAATCTTAAGCAGGCTGCACTCTGATCATGGAGCCCGACATGGGGCTCAAACCCACAACCCTGGGATCATGATCTGAGCTAAAATCAAAAGTCAGATGCTCAACTGACTGAGCCACCCAGGCACCCTTGAATATTCTTTTTTTTAAAAATCACAAACATTTATTACTTTCTCCAAGGGGGAGGTGAAATAGGCAGCATAGAACATACAATTAGAAGTCTCCGTTCATAAACTGAAGTATCTCTCCCAACCTTGACCAGGTTTGGGCCCCAGAAAACATGGATGGCAGGGGAAATCAGCCATATCCCTTCTCATCAAGGCTGTGTAAAGCCCACACATCCAAGGGTGAGGAGAGCTTGCATGTTCTGACAACAAGATGGGGGCTCCTTGGAGGCCATTGTGGGGCCATGGAAAGTATGATTGTTGAGGAATTGTAGTACAGTTGTGAATGGGACCATATTCTTATTGCACACACCTGCAGGTGGGACAGGGGTGGCTGGTGGGACCCGTGCTCTTATGTGTTAGTTCCATACAAAGAAAAAACTAACCGAGATCAAAACTGGAAACATAAACAAATCCCATCTTCCAACATTTATGACATCCCATATAATTAATGCACAAAAGTGAAAACTTAAATTACCCTCATAAAATGAAAATAGTTATTGGAATAAACTTTATTCCCTCCATTTAATAGGAAACATTAGGCTTTTATTTTACACGGAAAAGGGGGATCAAAGGCATTAAAAAATTATTTAAAGCCAAAACAATGTTTTATTGAGTTTCATGAATTAAAATAGATCAAGGTCTTTTCAAAGTTCAGAAACAAAAGTGAATAAATTTAGGAAGAAGATGTAGCACAGAAGGGAAGAAAGTTAAAACACTAGAAGTTCTATACTTAAAATAATAGTTCTTTGCTCCTCCTCCAACTCTTGTGTTTGATAGAAAAACAGAGATAAATCATTTTCATTAGCTAAGCATATTCTAATGTTCTATTAGCTAAATGGAAATCTTATTATAGTCCCTGGTGGAATAATTTAAGCTAGTGTTCTTTATGTGACTCTGCATATAAATATCTAACTTCAGAGTTTTAACCAAGATCCAAATCAAACAAAATTAGTTCATTTCATCTTTCAGTAAGACATTGTTCAACTAACACACAGGTGTACTCTTTGGAAAGAAGCCAGCTAGAAAATACTTGAAATTGACTACAGAGAAATTACTAGAATTTACTAAAGACCATAGGTTACAGTTTTAATTACTTAAAGAACAATTTATTCAAATAGCCAGGAGGGGTTTTAATCTCAGCTGAAAATGTTTGGGTGGGTTCCATTTTAGTTTCACCTTATTCTAGAATCTAAATCTTGTGAGTTTTTTCTCCCCAAAGTACTGTATTGCTTTTTTGGATCATGCCAATAAATACAACGTTCTTATTAGTTGAAATATGGGCAAACAAGAAATATTCACTCACTGTCTAGATACTCTTGATTCACATGTCTAAAGTACTTAGGATGAATGATACCCATGCCCCTTTGTTCTGCAAATAGAGCTGAAAATCTCCAAAGATTAGATTTTCTTGCAGTGCTTCCAATAATAATACTTGATTACACAAGGAATTGATGTAATAATAGTTTCAGATAATAATAATGCCTAGCCCTTAAGCATTTGTCATCTTCAAAGTGTTTTAACCATTTAATCCTCAGAAAACCCCTGTGAAATGAGGCAGTCAGCAAGCAGTACATTATTCTCACTTTATAGTCTCGAACCCCAACCACTGAACTGTGTTTGCTTCCTCCTGTATCACTTGGATCCAGCTATAGTGATGAATTGTGAAAAATGTTTCCTTCACCATTTCATTTTGTCTTCCATAAACCATAACGTTGGCAGAGGGCTGCTGTTCTCATTTTTATCATTATTATTTTTACATTATAAGCATTAGCTCAATTATCTTAATGTCATAAAAATACCTTCTTTAGTATAAGTGAGACACAACTCCAAGGCCTCTCCCTCACTAGATTGGGAAATGTTCTTATTAGTTATTAGGGAAAGTTCCTTTGCTTGAAAGGCAGTCTAGAAATAAGAGGAACTTTAGAGACTTAAAAGCATTTAAACCTCATCCAGATAAAAGAGTTTGGAATTTTAAACAAAATTATCCAGATTTAAGAGGAAAACATTTAAATATTTTTAATAAAATTGAGTGATTACTTGATTTTTAACATCAAATTGGAAAAGGACAATAAAATGCAATCATTGTTTCTAACACCTGCTACTCTTCACTCTGAATTTAAAGCTCTACTTGAGGTTTGATTTAGAGAATTCCAAGGAATAGTGGTTATGTCAGCCAGGATAGGATAAGTTATATTGGGATAGAAAATTAATTGGACCATCTCAGTGGCTTAACATAACAAAGATATATTCTTCATGTTACCTGCTATTGTGAGTCAGCCAAGAGATTGGGTAGGAAAGGAAAGAGGGGCTCTGCTCCTGGAATCCAGCAATGGATGCTCCACCGTCTTGTTGCTACACCAATGTGGAACACAGCTCATTTGCCAAAGCAGAAGGAAAGAGAAGCATAGAGAATCACATTTGTTCTTCTAGAATTGGATCTGAAAGTGATGAGTATCATTTCTCACCAAAGTCCATTTACCAGATAGGCTAGAAGGAGAGCAAATGAACTGCATGGTTACATTATTGCCTTTACCACAGTTACTATGTGATCTTTATAATATTTTGTGTACACACAATATTTTTTATAGATATGTACTATATAACATATATTTCATATCCTTAAGGCACATTATATATATAACATAGTATTTTTTATTTACACAGTGTACATTGCATGTATGTTGATCTTATTTTACTTATATTTGTTATGAAAAATTAAATGAAAAGTAAAAATGTGTATTTCCCTTCTAATTTTCATACCATTTCAGAGGAGCAATTCCATTGAGAAAACCATTTGCCCCAATAGAAAATACAAAGAACAGTAAAGAACTAATTCTAATGTCTGTGCTATGGAGCACTCTGCCTTCATCATTGTAAGCCTGTTGAGTGAAGAGCTTATCATGTAGGTTCTTTACATGTTCAACTAAAACCCACATTACATATTACACCCCTCAAATAATTTTGACTACAGAGTTTAAATGGCAGCAGTGCTAGAGCACAGAGGGTAATATAGTGTGTCCTAACCATTCACCACATGCAGGTGAGAGATAAGCCAGGATTTGTTAGTACTCTGGCTGCAGGATGCCATTCGCAAGCTCAGAGTCCCATATCAAAGGGATAGTGGCCGAAAACAATAACCTGAACATTATTTATAGAGGTGAGGGCTGGGAGTAGTGGGATGTATTTTCTGGCCATTTGAAGGTTGGTCAAACCACTGTAAGGAAGCATGGCTGAATACCTATAGATGTTAACTGGGCTTTGCCTGATTTTTAAGTTCACTCTAAGTTTTTGAGGTGTCTAGATATTTTGCTCCAGGAAATGTAATTAAATATAGAAATCCAGATGGATAAGTAGAATGATCACATTAGTAAGGGCTTACTGTGTGCCAGGTATATTACTAGGTGTTCATAACATTATCTTATTTAATGTAGACCCCACAATGACCAAAAGAGGTAGGTAACAAATCCATTTTACTGATGAAGAGATTAAGATCCAGACAATTTAAATAAATTTGCCCAAAGTCATAAAGCTGTAAGTTGCAGAAATAAGACATGAATCCACATACATTTGTGAGCTGATTGGATGAAAGGTTTGGTCTGATATACTGGGGTCCAATTAGACTCGATTCCATCCTTAGCCCTTCTGAGTGTCACTGATGTTCTGCAAGTGCACACACATGCTTGAGGAAGCCTGGATGACCCTTCTCAATCATGGCCTGTGAAAATAGGCTTAGCTTTCAGAGAAGCTTGACAAAACCCAAGTTAGAGGCTAGCTATTCTCTGACAGTGTATCTTTTGTGCATTAGTCATTTCTTCATTCTTAACATCCTCATATATTTTCTCTTCAGTTTTAGTATCTTGCTTGTATTTTTTCTTTCTGCTTGCTACTCCTTTCTTCTGATCTTACACTTCATACTTTCCATAAAAAAAAAAAAAGCTGTTCCTCTCATTCCTAAATTTGTTTCTCCTGTAGGAGACCAGTTTCTATTCCTTTCTGGTATGTCGCAGTGATATGCAGCTACTCCTAGCATAGGGCTGCTCTTTTCTCAGTTTTATCCATTTTCCTTTCCACAACATCCGCTGGAGCACCCAGGAGACCAACGGATTCTCTAAAAATGGTGTCCATTGGCCCCTGGATTCTGCATGGATATTCCCTCTACGAAAGAAGAACCAAGACTGAGCCCAGTGGGTAAGCACCTATCTGTGGCCCAATAGAGACTGATTTTTGCCACGTTCATTTCTGTAGGCTTCCTTGTTTCAGCTCACCTTCTCGGCACATCCGATGGGATGTCCCCAGGCCCAGACATCTTCCAAGATAACCCAGGGATGCATGCTGTCCCAGGAACACGTGCAGGCAAGAGAGAACTCAGCCTGAAGTAAAGCTAGAGGAGCAAGTGCTTTGGAACCAGGACATCCTGCTTTGGAATCCTGGCTCCAGGGACACATATCATAGCCTCCAGAAAGTCCAAGTTGAAAGTAGTCTCAAAGTGTGCTCTGGTGTTTGCTATGACATCAAAGGAGTTTTGCACCTAAGAAGTTTGGGAAGTCTTTGAGTGCAGTAGGCAAGGCCCGATCCTGTTCTACCCACCTGCCCACCAGCTACCTGCCTACCACTCTGCCACCACATACCCTTGGCTCTCTACCTATCAGATAGAGGTCTGAAATTCATTCCCAGTGTGAAAGCCATCTCTAAGGGGCAATCAGTGTTGAATCTCTTTTGGGGCATTGTGTTTTAAGCAGGTGCACATGAGAAATCTAATAAATGTATTTTTATTGAATGAATGAACACTTCTCACAGGCAATTGTTTTACAAAGAGGGACTTTCAGTGTAGGAAGCCTTGACAGGGCCTCTGAGAGCAAAATGGAAAGTGTAGGGGGGAAGGGGTATGCATGCTAACTCAACTCGAGAGCTCCAGCCAGAAGGTGCATCGGATCTGCCAGGGAGCCCTAGGGATGATGCCATGATTTCCTGAAAAGGAACTCTAGAATGGGCCCTTTTATGGTCCTTTTCCCAGACGTTTATTTTTACAGTTGTCCCCAGACCATGATGGTGGCTCTTGCTCCCTTTTCCCTTTGTTCCTCCCTTGGGCTAGCACAGATGCTTGCCATCTGAAGAACCGGGGTGACTGTGAACCAGACCTGGCCTCCAGCCCAATAATAGCCCCCATGCTCTCCCTCAGTGCAGACCCCTTACTTTTTGGGTTTTGTGTCCCTCAAGGTCCTGTGAAGGATCTGGTATTTGAGATGTGTTCAGACACTGAGAAACAGAGGTTAGGGTCCCATGGCTGCAGGTCTGAAGAGCTTTAATTAGAGGCTTCTCCAGACCACCCGCCTGCCAGCCTCTCTAAGGCCCTGATGTCTGCATCCCAGAAGGGTCCTCACCGCTGTGGGTGGCAAACCACAGCAAGACGCCTGAAGGTAGTCAAGTGGGCCTGAGGAGGCCCTCAGACCTCAGCTGGTTTTAATCCCATAAAACTGAAACTTAATATATGAGGCAGGCAAGATAAAAAAAAATGCCTTTGTGCTGCATCAGTGTTCCATGTTGGCCTCCAAATCCCATTGGGTCAGATTCAACTACAATAATGATGATGATGGTAATAGTGCTAACAGCAATCACAACAACCATGTGATGATAAAAGAGAAAAGCAGAAACCCAAGGGGGGGATACTGACTCTGGCACTGCCTGGTGTGTGTTGTCCCTGTTGATTGAACAGGAAACCCAAGTAATGGGGCCCAGTGACTGCAGGTCCTTCCAGTCCCAGCAGCTCTTAGCGGCGCTGCCAACCTGGGGTCATCCTTAGGCCTCTCTCTGGTTGCCCAAAGCTGAGCCAGAATTCAACAGTCAGAATTCTGTTGGCTCCTCCCTAGCTATGGTGGCCTGACATCCTGGCCTCTGGGCTGAGGAGCACTTGTCTAGGTGTCCTCCTGAAGACACCTCAGCAGCTGGAGTCAGGACAAGAGCAAGTGACCAAGAGTAGATAGAAGACGCATCCCCTTTACGTGATACAATTGGTATGAAAAATAGGGGACCTTTCATATATCTCTAGGTGAGCACCTTCTCCAGCCCTGCCACGGTGGTCTTGAGCTTTCCACCACCACACTCCTGGGCTGCCTTATGGTGGCCCCAGGGGAAGCCGACTTCCCTGTGCAACTATTACCACCACTGTCCGCTCTGAGTCACTGTAATCTGGCTGCTGCCTATGGCACTTCACTGAAACTGCTTGCTGAGCTCGTGAATAGACTCCTGATCAGTGAATCCAGTAGATATACACTCAGGCCTTGTGTATCTGGCCTCCTTCAGGCATGCGACATGTGGCATCAGTGCATCCTTTTGGCATGACTGATGCCTTTCACCCCTTTCATTCTCTCCAACCTTCTGGACATATCACTGTCCATGGTAGGACCCTGTTCCTCTGCCTTGGATACGGCAGCTCCTTGGGAACCCAGCTGCAGCTCTCTGTTCTTCACACCATGTGTGAACAATTTCTTGGTGCTTTGGCCAGGTCTTTATAGGAAGGCTACAATGGGCCTAGCACAACTGAGAGGCCCAAGAGAGTATTATGCAATCCTACCTCAAAGGATCTTCTCCAGCCTCCATATCCCAATGGCTGCATGTGACTGAAGCATGTCTGGTTGGAACTGGACAAGTTGGGAATTTTGGTGGCTGATGGCATAGACTACAGATAATTTTATTTTGTAGTTCTTAAGAAGCAAAGAAGAAACCTCCCACTAACGACAGGCAAAATAGATGACCTACATATGTAGGAAAATCTATTGTCCTTCTATCTTTGAACCATCCTCAAAACTCTCCCTGATTCCTCTAAGCAGAGCCTTGGTTCTCCAGCCATTTTGTAATCCATTGTTTTAGAAAACAGGAGGAAGACATCACTCTGTTCAGGGAAGGGAGCAGGAAGGGAGCAAAAGTGGAGGCTTTCAGTACCCTGGAGGGGAGAGGAAAGAGGCCACAGGACAAGTGTGGGCAGGAATAGGAGCCAAGGAAAGGCTCACAGGAACCCACTTATTTCTTTTCTTTTTAAATATCTTTTAAATGTTTTTATTTATTTCTGAGAGACAGAGAGACAGCGTGAGCAGGGGAGGGTCAGAGAGAGAGGGAGGTACAGAATCTGAAACAGGCTCCAGGCTCTGAGCTGGCTGTCAGCACAGAGCCCGATGCGGGGCTCGAACCCAAGAACTGTGAGACCGGAGCCGAAGTCAGACAGTTAACCGACTGAGCTACCCAGGCACCTCTACTTGTTTCTTTTCTAAATAACCAATATTAATACAGTCATTTAATGACTGAGAATACATAGGCCCTGTCATATGGTGGAGATCTTTGTAGAACGAGGGTAGGCCTAAAAGAGTTCTTCTCTGGGATTGGCTGACTTGGGGTCTGGTGATTGCACAGCCGGCAACAGCTTGCCAATGCCAGAGCACTATGGCTACAGTCAGCCAGCCTGGCAATAACTGTTGGCGTCTTAGGGAAGGATTTTTGAGGGTTTGGAATCCTTATAATTATAAACTGCTGTATGGTTAGGTCCAATGGGGAATAGGAAAATCAAAACTCCTGGGAATGACTGATGGTTCTCTGATCATCTTCTCCTCTCTATGAGGCCTTCCCATCCCTGACAGAGTGAACTTCACAACCCCTCCTCTGTGTTCCCTTTGTATGCCCTTCTGCCATTTAATTTCTTTGTACGTGCCGTAATCATCTGTTAACCTCTGTCTCAGCCACTGGACTGTATGCTCCCTGAGGGCAGTACATCTATTTTTGATGCCTACCATTGTTCATGGCATACAGAAAGTCCTCAGGTAATTTTGGATAAACAAATGAATGAGTGGTGATTGAATAAATCAATGAATGAAGATTTAAAGTGACTAGTTTTCAGAGCCACATTGGGAAATCATTCCCTAACAATAGACAAGCATTTTGGGGTGTTTGTAAAGCCCTAGATGGCTAATAATGGAGCACAAGAACCATGCCAACCAGGAGAGACATGGAGATGGTGTCTAATGGTGTCATTAGGGCCTTGGAAAAGGAGCATGTTTTGGTTCATTAAGTGTTTCATATGAAATATCAGGATGATGCAATACTGGGCCGTCCCTAGGTGAGAACATCTTTCTAATTTATAGCCTACATATAATTAAGCATTGAGCTGGACAGGCAAACTGTGCTTGCTTTTTCTTGTGTTATTCTGAATAATTTTACTATTCACCCCACCACTATCTTGGGAGACTGACTTAAGGAGAGTGTCTCTGACAAAAGCATCCTTATAATCTAATGAATTCAGTACAAAACATTTTTATTTATTTATTTTATTTTATTTTTTATTTTTTACAAATAGTTTATTGTCNCACCATCCTTACGAGAGACGCTATCTCCTCTGCGGTGGCTCACAGAGTAACCCCACCCTCAGGCCCATTCTGCACAGCCAGAGTATGTTCTTTCTTCTGGGTTATGTGTGTAAAACCAAAACCATCTCAGCCACATCGTAAACACTCTAGTTTCGTCTCTCCCACCCTCCCTAACACTCTGNGAAGGGCACCCTTTTTGACAGAAGCGCTGCAAGGTGTGTCTGCCACGTTCTTTTCGATGCCTGCTGTTGGCTTGCCCTCAGCCTCCAGATGACACTCAGGCTTCTCTATGGATGAGGAGAGACCAGAGATGAAGGATTTTTCCCCCAATGCCATTTCCCACAAGTGCCTGATCTCCCCTATTTCTTTTCAGCTTCTTCGGTGATACTCCTGCCCACAAATTCAGCACACATGAAGGATTTTCTTGCATATCCATATCCTATAGGAATGGAATGTATAACATGGCAACATTTTGTGACATTGATTTATGTGGGGGGTTTTTTCTCCCTGTAGTTAACTATTTTGCCCTCTCCCTCTCCACTCAGCTAATTTAAACAACTAGGCTGTGCTGTGCTCAGTCCCTCAGGAAAGGGATGAGAAAAGTAGGAAGCAGAGAAGGCGTTGTCTTCACATATGTTTCCAGAAGCTGATACTCCTTTTTAAAATTTATTTATTTATTTTGAGAGAGAGAGAAAGCTCATGCAAGTGGGGGAGGGGCAGAGAGAGGGGGAGAGAGACAGTCCCAAGCAGGTTCCACACTGTC
The DNA here is from genome assembly GCF_008692635.1 of Crocuta crocuta. NCBI lineage: Eukaryota > Metazoa > Chordata > Mammalia > Carnivora > Hyaenidae > Crocuta > Crocuta crocuta. The sequence goes on from NW_027551571.1 coordinate 14,849,543, forward strand.
AGTGCAGAGCCCAACACGAACTGAAGATTATGATCTGAGCTGAAATCAAGAGTTGGACGCTTAACTGACTGAGCCTCCCAGGCACCCCAAGAAGCTGATGCTCTTTTTTTTTTGTTTTTTTTTATTTTTTTTGAGAGAGAGAGAGAGAGAACATGAGCTGGGAAGGGTCAGAGGGAGAGAGAGAAAATTACAAGCAGTCACCTTTCAGCATAGAGCTGGATGAGGGGCTCAAATTCACAGCTGTGAGATCATGACTTGAGCCGAAATCAAGAGCCAGATGTTTAATGGACTCAGCCACCCAGGTGCCCTGAGAAGCTGCTATTCAAGGGCAAAACAAGGACTCTGTACGAAGATAAGGTAAGATGGACATCCTCAATAAGAGCAGAGAGACCCACTCCTGTCCTCTTTGGGAAGGGATCTCCTGGATGAGGGAAGGTTGATAGAGAGCGCTGTGGTCTACCTGTTGGCAATTCCATCTAGGAGGATTTTCCCGCCCCAACATGGCATAAATTGGGTCCTCTGCCTTCATGGGCAGCACAGGAAAGCTAATAGAATAGTCAAATCTAAAGGTTTTATGCCTAGAATGAGGGGTCCTGCTGAGCACCTGTGTGGACTGAAACCTGATGACCAGTAGGGAGGATGCCTGCATGGGCTCTGTGTGACCTTCTACCCCATCCTCTCCCGGAATACAAGTCCTGGAGAAAACAGGAGCTTGAGATCAAGCTTCTGCCATCCTGTGCAGTGGGACTCAAACATGAAGTTATAGAAAAACAGGTGAATTGCACCCCAGAGTGGTAAGCGAGGATCCAAACCTGCTGTAGGATCTATATAAAGCGGAATTTTCCCTACCCTTCCTTTCTGCCTCATTCTACCCACCCCTCTACCCATGGTTCCATAATTCTGTCCTGGATCCATGTTCTGGGGAGGAAACCTACTAGGGCTGTGGGGCTGCCTGGGAGTGGCTGGGGTGGGGGTGGGGGTTCCATGGCTAAGTCCAGGTGCTAGTGAATGTGATGCTAGCATGACAAAGCATCTGGGAATGTCCACTCACTTGTCTTTGCAGGCACCCTCACCCTATGACCAAAGCAGGATGCCAGCTCACGTTTGAGCCTCAGGCAAGGAGTTCTGCCCCTGCTTTATCTCCTGAGAGTCCAGCCCTATCTTCAGAATCTGGATAAGAAGGGGTTTTGCTACCTGGGATCCAGCTCCGCCTCTTTCACTTCTGAAGGAGGTGCGCTTACAGCACAGCAGGGCTTGTACACCCCAGCTGTGACAGGTGTTGAGCAAGTGGCCTCTACGCCACCGAGATCCTAGTCCTGGCTCTGGCAGGTCTTGTGTGTGACCAAAGCACTTGCCATAGCTTCTCTGAGTCCCTGATTTCTCCCTGGGCAATGAAGAAACTGGATTAGAATGATCTATAAGGTTCTTCTAACTCGTTGGTATTTATGACAGTTGCTGCCATTTCCTCTTTCCCTGATTTGGGGCAGCAATTCAGTTCTTGTATAAACCTGATGGAGCTCCTGTCGCTTTTAGATGCCTGGACCTTTAGAGGGCTCCTTCCTCATCCCCAATAGTGATGACAACAGCAATGTTTCTCAGGTGAACAAGGCTTTCTAGTTTAAAACAATTAGTATCACATTAATACCGTTCAGTATTCGGGACCTGCCATCACAAGTCCCTCTTGCACTTCTCATTCTTGTCATCTGCCTCTTCGGTGATTGCCTATTTCTTTTGTTCGGCTTGGAAGGCTTCTGAGTGTGCTGGGTGCCAGCTCCTGCTTGTGGCTACTGTCCTCTCAGAGACACTCCATGCACACCTCCATGCCCATTTGTAGTGACCAAAGCAAATGTCTTTCATCACTCTTTAGGTTTTTTTTTTTTAAAATTTTAATTCCAGTGTAGTTAACATACAGTGTTATACTAGTTTCAGGTGTACAATATATTGATTCAGTAGTTCTATACATTACTCAGTGCTCATGATGATAAGCATACTCTGAATCCCCATCACCTAGTTGACCCATCCTCCACCCACCTCCCCTCTGATAACCCTCTATTCTCTATAGTTAAGAGTTTGTTGGGGCACCTACGTGGCTCAGTCAGTTAAGCATCTGGCTTCAGCTCAAGTCAGGATCTTACAATTTGTGAGTTCCAGCCCTGCATTGGGCTCTGTGCAGATAGTTCAGAGCCTGGCACCTGCTTCGGATTCTGTGTCTTCCCCTCTCTCAGCCCCTCCTCCACTCACACTCTGTCTCTCTTTCTTTCAAAAATAGATAAATATTTTTAAAAAGAGTCTGTTTTTTGGTTTGTCTCTTTTTTCTTTGTTCATTTGTTTTGTTTCCTAAATTCCACATGAGTGAAATCATATTGTATTTGTCTTTCTCTGACTTATTTCACTTAGAATTATACTCTCTAGATACATCCATGTTGTTGCAAATGACAAGATTTCACTTTTTATGGCTAATATTGCATTGTGTGTGTGTGTATCACATCATCTTTTTAAAAATATTTTGAGAGAGAATGAGACTGAGCAAGCTCGAGTGGGGACAAGGAGCAGAGGAAGAGAGAGCGGGAGGAGGTGGGCAGGAGAGAATCTCAAATAGGCTTCATGCTCAGTGCAGAGCCAGATGCGGGGCTCAATCCCACAACCCTAGGATCATGACCTGATCTGAAATAAAAAGTCAGATGCTCTCCAAACTGGCAAAGAAGAAGTCAAACTTTCTTCACCTTTTGCAGATGACATGATACTCTACATAGAAAACCTGAAAACTCCACCTAAAAGCTGCTAGAACTGATACATGAAATCAGCAAAATTGCAGGATACAAAATCAATGTACAGAAATTGGTTACATTTCTATACGCCAAGTTGCTTCATTAGAAGTAATGAAAAGAGAAGCCAAGAAGTTGACCCCATTTACAATTGCACAGAGAACCATAAAATATGTAGGAATAAACTTAACCAAAGATATAAAAGATCTGTATGCTGAAAACTATAGAAAATTTATGAAAGAAATTGAAGAAGACATAAAGAAATGGAAAAACATTCCATTCTCATGGATTAGAAGAACAAATATTGTTATAATGTCAATACTACCCAAAACGATCTACACATTCAATGCAATCCCAATCAAAATTGCACCAGCATTCTTCTCAGAGCTAGAGCAAACAATCCTAAAATTTGTATGGAACCACAAAAGACCTTGAGTAGCCAAAGTAATGCTGAAAAAGAAAACCAAAGTGAGAAGCATCACAATCCCAGACTTTAGTCTCTATTACGAAGCTGTAATCATTAAGACACTATGGTATTGGCACAAAAACAGACACATAGACCAATGGAATAGAGAACCCAGAATTGGACCCACAGATGTATGGCCAACTAATCTTTGACAAAGCAGGAAAGAGTATCCAATGGAAAGAAGACAGTCTCTTCAGCAAATGGTGCTGGGAGAACTGGACAGCAACATTCAGGAAAATGAAACTGGACCAGTTTCTTACACTATACACAAAAATGAACTCAAAATGGATGAAAGAACTAAATGTGATACAGAAAACCATCAAAACCCTGGAGGAGAAAACAGGCAACAACCTTTTTTACCTCAGCCACAGCAACGTCTTACTCAACATGTCTCCAAAGGCAAGGGAAGTAAAGGCAACTTGGGACCCCTCAAGATAAAGAGCTTCTGCACAGCAAAGGAAACAATCAACAAAACTAACAGGCAATGGATGGAATGGGAGAAGATGTTTGCAAATGACATATTGGATAAAGGGTTAGTACCCAAAATCTTAAAGAAATTACCAAATTCAACACCCAAAAACCAAATAATCCAGTGGAGAAATGGGCAGAAGACATGAACAGACACTTTTCCAAAGAAGACATCTGGATGGCTAACAGACACATGAAACGATGCTCAGCATCACTCATTATCAGGGAAATACAAATCAAAACTACATTGAGATACCATCTCACACTGGTCAGAGTGGCTAAAATTAACAACATAGGAAACAATAGATGTTGGTGAGGATGTGGAGAAATAGGAACCCTCTTGCACTGTTGGTGGGAATGCAAACTGGTGCAGCCACTCTGGAAAACAGTGTGGAGATTCCTCAAAAAATTAAAAATAGAATTACTCTATGACCCAGCAATTGCACTGCTAGGAGTTTACCCAAGGGATACAGGAGTGCTGATGCATAGGGGCACATGTACCCCAATGTTTATAGCAGTGCTTTCAACAATAGCCAAATTATGGAAAGAATGGATAAAGAAGATGTGGTTTATGTATACAATGGAATACTACTTGGCAATGAAAAATAATGAAATCTTACCACTTCCAACAATGTGGATGGAAATGGAGGGTATTATGCTAAGTGAAATAAATCAGAGAAAGACAGATATGTTTCCACTCATATGTGCAATTTGAGAAACTTAAGAGAAGATCATGAAGGAAGGGATGGGGAAAAAATAGTTTCGAACAGAGAGGGAGGCAAACTATAAGAGACTCTTAAATACAGAGAACAAACTGAAGGTTGAAGGGGGCATGAGGGAGAGGGGAAAATAGGTGATGGGCATTGAGGAGGGCACTTGTTTGGATGAGCACTGGGTGTTGTATGTAAGTGATGAATCATGGGAATCTACTCCTGAAGCCAAGAGCACACCACATACACTGTATGTTAGCTAACTTGACAATAAAGTATATTAAAACAAATAAATAAGGGGCGCCTGGGTGGCTTAGTCGGTTAAGCGTCCGACTTCTGCTTAGGTCATGATCTCGCGGTTGGTGGTTTCGAGCCCCGCGTCGGGCTCTGTGCTGACTGCCAGCTCAGAGCCTGGAGCCTGTTTCAGAGTCTGTGACTCCCTCTCTCTCTGACCCTCCCCTGCTCAC